>NC_134366.1:10743410-11090493 GCF_035582795.1 Mycteria americana | reverse complement strand
ACTGGAAAAATGCAGAAATCTGTTCCAAATTTTTTATATATTAAACGAAGTAACAGAGCCAGTATATGGTTTTAATAACAACCACTGATACATATCAATTATTTTAGATTAAATGAGACCTGTTCTTTTTGTAATGTCAATAGCGAGATGTCATTTCATTGTCCTGATATTTCTATTATTTCACTATTTCAACATCCTAAATTTATTTTGAAATGCCCCTCAATCACATTTCTTATTTCAGACTCTTACTTGAGTTATGTAGTTCATCTTTCTATACTAGAATATACAGAAGATTGAGGCACTGCAATGATAATAAGCATATGCAATTTGATTATCTCACCCTTAGGAGACACACCATTGCTCTGCAGAAAATATCTCCATGTTATGTGTTGTTCCTCCCATTGCACTTCTGGTTTGTGTGAAATCAGAAATAGATGATATGGATCAAATTAACTACATGTTTTTTACACGTGGGGCATCATTAAAGTGGAGACTGAGGTGGCCTCTTGTTTTTCTGCCATGCTCAGTGGTAGCCTAACCCAATTTTCCACTGAAGTTATTGAAAAGACTTGACTTCACCTGGAATTGTTTGCAACTGTCGAATGTATCTAGTCACATACAGTCCTTTATGATTTTATCTTGCTTTAAGATAAATTTTTCCGCGATAATTTTTCCACTTTTGGGGGATTAATTTGATCTATCTGTCAACAGTGTAATTTATTCTACTGTTTCATAATATGTGCTAGCATGAATGCATCTTTAGAGGTTTTGGTTGGAACCATATCATCCATGTGTCACACGGGGTGCACTTCGCTTATTTGTTTTTCAGTTGTAAGGAAGGTCAAAAAGTAATGAATAAATGTCAAGAAAGATCACTTATGAGAAGTGGATGCTCTGCATAATAAACATTAGCACATGTTTAACAAAAAATTTCCTCCAGTAGAAGTCATTCCCATATTAATTTAATCCTGCTGTCTAAGATAATACAATCTCTTTGAAACAGTCTTGATTCTTAGTGCATAGGGACCTTTTCTGGATCAGAGGCCAAATTTCCATTACCTGATGAGCTAATCTGACGTGACAGCCTCATATGCAGATGGGGAATCTCTTGTCAATAGTTTTCTTCAGAGACAAAGAGAGACAAATGTCTATATTCATTCTCTCACTTCATGCATGAGTAACATTACCTTTCTGTCTCCCTTTCGCTCTATCTTTATTCAGGTAGTCATTGAGAATTTAAATATAAGCTTTTGTGTTTCTGAGTTAGCTTATGCATGCAAAGCTGTTTACAGAAGACTGGCATCCTTGTCTGTTTGTTTAAGTACAGTATGTATTTTGACATGTAAATTTACGTGAGGCATATTTAATCAGTCACAATGATATGCTAATTGGATTCCTGTATGAACTGCATAAAAAACAGCATTTGAAAAAAAAAATTATGAAGGGAACTTATTACCAGCTGAGACACTTTCTAATCAGTATTATGCGTCATCAAAATGCAGAAAGATAAAAGTGATAGATTTTCAGGACTTTTGTAACCAATAAAGAAAATATGAACTAAAGAAAATGTGAACTAAAAAAAAAGTCTTTCTCCAAAGGAGCAGCCTGAAAGTTAGCAAACAGCAACTGAAATCCATAAATTAGAATGCCAAAAATCTCTCAAATGCCTCTGCAGGTTTTGGATGTTGTTCATTGACATAATTTGTGTTCTGATAAGGTTATAGGTTGATCTTGTCTCCAAAAGAGCAGTGACATTTAGACTTCAGCTCTGTCTGCCCTGGGGATTTGCTCAAGTATTTTGAACATATTTTTTTTAATATATATTTTTATAAGCAAAACTAACTTGCTCAGGTGCCAGAGGTTTACTCTCAAGCAAAAGCAAACCATGCCAGTGTAAAACAGCTACTATATATGCATATGTATAAACTTAGAACACTCTCGCGTTCCTGTTCTGGTCTTTTACCATTGATGCCTGAATTTCCCTGGTAATGAAAGTTTTAAAGCTGATAGTCTTTATCCATTTTTTTTAAAATGTACTCTGGGATCTGTTCTTTGGTGATCACATCAAACTACTTCTCATTCTAATTTCTCTTCTGTGGGCAGCTATACTTACGTATTTTCTAGCATACTACAACATATGAATAAGTTTAGCACACTTAGGTTCCTTGACTGGTTCACTACTCATTTCAGGGCGTTACTGAAAAGAATCTTAGTTTCTAATATTTTACTTAGATTTTGACTGCACAAGAAACAGACAATTACAAACATAGGTAAGGCCATAATTTCTCCAAATTAAGGAATTTACCTCTGAAGGGAAAGGTAAGCCTTTCCTCTGAATATAGTCAAAGCAGGGAATGGGGAAGCAGTGAAAATGATGCAAAACATCTAAATGATGAGCTGGAAGCCACCTATAGCTAGCCAGTGGGGAAAAATGGACAAATAGAGTATCTCAGCTTGTGAGGATACTAGGAGCAGAGCTCTTTCTGAGGATAAACAGAAGGGCAGAAGGAAGAAAACGTGTCCTCCTCAAGAAGTGGGTTTCTCAGAGTCCACACACATCATACCTCGGGGAGACTGGAAACCACAATTTCCTCAGCCTTGAAGCTGGCTCTGAAGAGTAGGCTACAGGGCATTTGCAGGTGAAAAGAAGGGGAACGGAAAAGGTCTTTCCTATCCCTGCTGTAGAAACCTGCCCCACATACATCTAAGAGCTGAGCAACGCTGGATCTAGAAGTGAGCAGCCTGATGGCAGCCAGACGCTGGCCTGGTGGTTGGGGGTCTCAGAGTAGAACAGGAAAGACCTCAGAAATTTGATCATTGTATGTACTATTTTTGCACCTTTCTGTGATGAAGGAGCGTAACAACATATAGACACTCTGGGAGGAAGGGATCTTTTTTCTCCACCATTGGGTGCCCTAACTAATAAGCTGGGAGGGAACACGAGATTTGAGTGTACTTGTGGTTCCTCCCACATCCACCCTTACATTCATATTGGAAGTAATTTATGTATGTGTATATTGGATCAGACTTTAATATATATTTCAATTCCGGTGAATGTATATGCAGCCTTTGTAGTAATGACCCAGTTCTAATTAGAGGAACATTAGGAAGAGCTTTTCCTTATGTACTACTAAGAGAGAAGAAGGAAGAGAGTTGGTACATCTGTGCTTTTGTGGTTCAGGGAACCACACTTAGTGCTTTCTGGCAATAACAATAATATCTCATGCCGATACAAGAATAAATATTTATGTGTATGTTGTAATTGTTCATCATAAAATTTTAATTTTCTTGTTGTTGCCTTAATTTGCTCTTTACCCATACATGTGTTAGGAAAATAAAAGCCTGTTTGAAATATAAAATAGGGAAGTAATCAGTTTAATTGGTTAAGATGAGGTATTTTAAAAGTTACCTATTTAAGCTAATGTGAATTTTGCTGTAGACACTATTATTTTGTTTACAGTAGCTCACTTGTTTGCTTTTTTGGCTGAGGCCAGATGAGCTGAGAGGACAATAAGTGTATGGTGGTCTCCTCCCAATCTTCCACATATTCTCCTCAATTAGTTTGACACACACCTTTAATTTAACCAGTGCCATTTGTGTGACCTTAGTGAAGTCCCTTAGATCTTCCTTTAAGTGGGAAAAATAACAAAAGGCCTAACACAGAAAGAAAGTTTTCCGAGCTTTGATAAAGTTTGCAAAGAGCTGTGCGATCCTCAGAGGAGAAGAGTTCTGAAGCAGAAACTGCGTAACATGTGGGGTGATGAAAAACACATCTCGGGTTGCACAGCTATTTAATATCCACCAGTAATTGGCTTTTACTTCATATTCCTCACTGTCTGTGAGCAACATTAGTAAATAGCTACATTTCTTTACTCACAGTAGTCTGTATGGTGCTCCTGTATCCTTTGTATCAGCCTTCTTAGGAGGCAGGAAGGTATGCACTTCTTCTCCATGCCACAGAGTGTGGGGAAAGTTTACTGCACAATTTAATATTTTGTGGTGAAGATTCTGGATCTCCTTCAGCATAGGCAAAAGCAGAAGATGTGTGCATGTTTTCCCTTGAAATGTGAGGATGCTTAAGGTATGGAAAATTGCACATCATGTGTGCATGTAGAATGTATGGAAAATATATTTTACCATTTGGATCTTACTAAGATTTCCACAGTGTGGTAATAGCACAAAATTGCTCAGGCTTCTACGTATTCAGCATCCCTGCTTCAGCTTCTGCATATTTGTTGCCTGCCTGCCGTCTTATTAAAATCTTTGTGTGTATCATGCCATAGTTTTCTGAACTGTAAATAGTATTTTAAATGTTTCCATCGGTGGATTGTGTCTAGATAAATGGCATTGATATGTAACATGATCTTTTAATGGCGTTTGATGTTCTTCTTATTCTGTAAATCAATTATTACGTTATCCATAAATGTCCCTCTGTAGAGTCTGCAGTGTCCTTTTACCAAAGGTAATGATTCCCAATAGCTACACCTCCATGCTAGGTCATAGAGTGCACATAGAATGCTTTGAATTGCAGGTTGCTCCAAAAATGCATCACCAGTTCCCTTCCCTGTGCCTATAGGAGGGCACAAGTCTATAGCTGGCTTGTGTTCAGACTCCTTGCAATTCATATTTGGCCAAATGAGAAACTGGCCTTAGCAGGAAGGCTTTGGGTCACCTAGTCTGGGCTGTCTGCAAGAGCAATGGGAATAGATGGAATCCCAAGACTCATCCTCAATTTAAGTACCAGCCAGAGTACCTAACTATTGACATAAGAAATATATTGCAAATTTGGAAGGAAAGCTGTATCAGGATACAAAATGTGCAAAGGACAGTGTGAGTCCTTTGCTGAATTTTGTGGAGTTTGCTTCAAATTTTTATATGGTAAAGAAAGCTGACGATCACATTAGCTTAGCACATCATGCAAAGCCATGTCGATGAGTTATGATTGAAATTCCAGTTCTACATAGGAAAAGGAATACCGAATACAGAATAAAAACAACAACAAAAAAGATATAAACTAGTAATAAAATATGCAATATAGTAGGGGAAATATAATAGACTTACAATGGATACAATGACATGCCGAATGAGATTTGAAAGTCTGTGTCCTGTCTGGATGAATTGCCACATCTATGTTTTTTGACCCCATTAACTACTGCTTGATGGAACCAGGCAGTCGGGGAACCTGTGAGAAGTAGCAGCTTGGTCCTGAGTACTGGTGAAAGACTTGTTTGAAAGTGTTTCTGTCACTGAACTTCTCTATAAGAGAAACCATATTTTACTTAGATTCAATGTCCCAGCAAAGGCACAAAATTCCACTATTCCTGTGCTTAATTTAAAAAATAAAAAATGCGTTAAGTGGGAAGAAATATAGTTAAAAATATACTAAAGGGGCAGTGAAAAAAGTTACATATATTTAAGTTCTGTGGAGATTATTTAAAGACATCATATTAGGAACTCAAGCCAAATTCATGCCACTTAGTAAAAAAACTTGAGAAAGACCAAAAAATCAAACCGACATGCTAAAACAGAATGAGAATGGAAGCTACTAGAAGATATGTCGAGAAATCTGAGGTATGTTCAAGAGCGAAAAATAGAAAAGGTGGTAATGGAAAGTTAAGTATAAAAATGTAGTAAAGTAGCCAAAAAAGTTCGGACGTGCAACTTGCAAAATTTTTAAAAACTAATAATAAATCATTCTCAAATTAACTGGGGGCCGGAAGCCTTTCACAGAGTCCATAGGATCAAAGGTCTTGAAGAACACCTCTGAGAAAAGGACACCGTAAGTGAAAAAAATAAGTTAATTTTATAAAGCTATGCTCGCTATTCAACTATTTAGCAAGGTTTCTATGAAAGAATCCTTCTTTATGGGAAACTCATCAGGCAATGTCTGAAATTGAATTTACGGAACAAATAGACAAAATGAAGAGTAATAAATCACCATGGCCAGATGATACTTGCACAAAATCATTCAAACAGCTCTCTGGAATGAAATAGCTGAGGCAGTAGGTGTGATGGGAAAGCTTCATCCTAACAGACTGGAAGATGGTAAATGTAATACTGGTTTGTAGAAAAGGCCACAGAGAAAACTGACAGAAACAACAAATCACTGAACCCGATGTCTATATTGGATAAATTAGTATAAATTATTCTAAGTACTAAATTAGTGGACACATGGGTGTGCATGGCATATTAGGGATGGCTCAACTTTTGAGAAGGAAAGTCCTGCCTCCCAATGTCAGGCCCTTGAATTCAGTAACAAGCACATATAGGAGGGAGATACCATTGATATGGTCCCCATGGAATTCCAGAAGACTTTCAACAATATCTTTCAACAAAGCAGCTAAGTTGCTCTGGGATACTAGGGAGGTCTTCACATGGATAAATAGTCAGTAAAAAGAGAGGCAGCAGAGGGTAAGAATAAATGTTCCATTTTCACAATGCAGAGATGTCACCAGCTGAATTCCACAGAGGTTTGTGCTCTTCAACAGATTCATAAATGATCTGTAAAAAGCTGACAACAAGCAGAAAAATGTGGCTTTCCAAACAATGCAGTATCAAACTGACGAAATCCTTGCCAAAAGTTTGTTATGAATACTGAAGTTTATGTGGATTAAAAAAACTTGATGCACAAATTAGCGTAAGAAAAATCCATTGATTGCTAAAACACAAAATACCACCTCTGGCTCAGAAATGCCCTGACTTATTTTACAGCACTGTTGTGGAAAATAATTCTACCAGTCTCCCTTTCTGCATAGGCTTCCCTAAATATTTAGGATTAGTCATTGTTGGAGATAGGGTTTTAGGCAAATTATTTGTGCCATCAATTGTGTCATCAGGTGGCAGACTTACTGTATTCTGCCTTTTTTTAGCTTTTTACCACTGTATTATTGAGTTTGGGGCTCTATATTTAAGGGATGTTTGCATTTGCAGCTTGGTATCATAATAATTTAGACTGATTAGTACGTCCTTAAGTGCTCCTTACAGAAGGATGCTATCTTGGATGCTAGTGGTCCAGATTTATTTCTACTTGAATTTATCTGAAATCAATGAAGTAACAATGGTAATAAAGTCTGCTTTAGGACTTTTTTTTTTCCCTCCATTGGTTTCAAAGACTAAGATGTTACAGAGACATGAATGTAAAAGCTACATCAAACAGAGTAGCCACAAGGCAGTTATATATTTCAAAATCATTTGACAAGCACATGTGGCAGAGAAAGAGTATGTGCAGAGAACACATTGGAGGATAAACACCAGCGAGAACTGGAGAGGAAGGAATTTTGGAGCCCTTCAGTTTGTGCTGGCAGATGGGGCAGAACATTTGTCTTAGGAGACTTAATACAAAAATAGACTCTAAAATTATGCTGCTTTTCCTGCTTAAGACAAATCATATGCTACCTTTTTTCCAGGGAAAGTATCATATGTTGAAGAAAAAGTAGAATAAATTAGTATTTGGATATAAATTTTTTATATGTGTGTTTCCTAGGTGTGAAAATTTCATTTACCCTTCTTGAAAAGCATGATAAGGCTTCCTGAGTGCACCAGCCCCAGTCTCCTTAAATGAAAACTTCTTTTGGGCCATTTGAAGTGTTTGCTGTAATTGGACCATCAACCAAGGTATTCAGAGAGAAGTGAGATGGCAACTGAAAGCAATTGGATACTAGTCAAAGGGAGTAATAAAAAGCCCAAGGGTGTAGCTAGGATTCTGTGATTCCAAAACTGTGAGGATTAATTGCTGCGATTTTATTTAAAAGTAATATTTAGATTTATAATAGATTTATACATTTTTGAGCTATATAGGTTTGTTAGGGATAACACTTGATCTAGTCCGTTGTAAAAGTGTCAAAATTCTTGTTTGATGCATATAGCTACTACAAATGAGAGAGTATGGGTGAAAAGCATTTTTTCTAAGATCTTTCCTAATTTAAAAAGTATGGAAAGACCACTGAAGGTCCTTTTACACTGAAAACAAAAGGTTTGTCCTGAAATCAGTGGTGGAATACTCACTTCTCTGGACTATGCTCTGTTGTCTGAGTGGTGGACAAAGAGATCACATCTCTCCTTGGCACTAAAAATTACAACTTACAAAAAAATTCAGTTCTTTGGCACTGACATAAGGCTGCAGAAAACAGTTGCCACAGGCAGTGGAAAGGTTACCCTGAAGCTACTGAAGAAAAGCCACAAGAGGCTTCAAAGCAATGTGAAGTTACATGCTATTTTAACTTACTGAAAGAAGTCACAAACGCACAGAAAATCTTCCATAAAATCAGGAGTGCCAGAGCTCATGTCTTGGGACTTCCCCTAATGAAAACTGACTACCTCTTTAGACTCCAGAGATATGTGATTTGTGGTTGCATGAATCAGTGTACTAGCCATAATTATTAATAATATTTAGTATTCAGGCTTGAAGTGGAGTATACATGGATGTAAGAGAGAGTTTAATTAAGTATGATAAATATTAATTTTGGGGAGAGAAGATAACAGTGGGCATTCTTGTATAGTAAATACTTTAAATCTTCGTTCCGTTTCTATTTTTAGATAGACAACATTTGGGTTTTATTAACTTTCGGCTAGCTGATTTTACTTTTGCTTATCTTGCATCAAATACAAACAAAATACCCATTTTAGGTGTTTGAGGCACACACCTGTAGAAAACATTGATCCAGGAAAGACACCAGGGACAAGGCATCATCCCTTCACAGTCACTTCCATACAAGAAGCGACAGCTCCTCAGTGCTAACTAATGCAGAGCGCCATGCCCAGGCTCTCTTCTTCTGAGAAGGGGCAAGCCAGGTCTTTCAGGTTTCGTTCTTGAGGCTTACAAGCAGAATTGTCCTGTCTAACCTGGCCTTCACATTTAATCCCTCTGTTGGTTCATTTTGTATGTTGGTTCCTGCCTGGACATGGATTAGTGGGCTCTTGGGAAGGTGTTCAGGCCCCTGGAATTCAGGCCACCTGGTTCATATGGCTAATTTAGGAGGACAATCTCCTTATGTAGATCTTGGACTGCAGGAAGATTCCCCAGAGGACAATTTGGAGCATCTAAGTTAAGATGTGGCTCTGAACCACCCTGTGTAAGAGTGAAAGAAAGAGAGTTCTTTCTTTCCATTCTCTTACAGAGGTCTTTGGAAAATTAGCCTCTTCATATAGGCATTGCAAGTTAGATGCCTAAAATTAATGAGTTGGTCCAGCGGGGAAATGCAGGTTGGTGACACATGAGACAGCAGTTACTTTCTTCCTTTGAACGTGTTTTTTGCTAATAGACACTCAAACCTGTTAGCATCTGTTGGCTGATTTTATACAAGAAAATTTGATGTCTTCATATTATTTCCAACAGATGCGTCCACGTTCCTCCAACCATTAATACAATGCTGGCACTGCCAGCGGAGTTAGAGCGGTCAACCTGAGTGTGCTGTTTCCAGCCCATACGTGAGGGTTACAGCAGCACCTCAGCAGAGCAACACGGAATTTTGTGCTGCCCCTGCCTGGACTTCACCTCTTCTGTGGTACTTCATTCCTAAGTCTCTGTAAAAGCAATCAATGAATAGACTTGTAAAACTTTATTTTTCCTTTTTAACGTAAAGCTACTCTGACCACATTAATGCAGTATTTCCGGAGTGCTAAAACTGGAAGGTTGCACATTCCCAGTGGTATTGTGTTGTGGCTGGGAACCTGACGTTCCTTCCTTTCATTTAGTTTTAAATTAGAGGCAATGTGAGCCAGTTTATGTAAAAATGTTTTAATTAACAGGACCCAGATGCAGCATTGGAAGTTCTAGTGGAATTTAAAAAATATACCTAGGAATTAGTCCTCTAAATAGGTGGTTTAGAGCTATCTAAATTCCTCTAGTGTAATGCAGGCTAGTCCTGTAGTTGCTGCCTTGCTGCCTTTTTTTTTTTTTACAGTAAGTTATGCTGGGCCATGATAAAAGGATGCCAGCATTTCAGTTTGAAACCATGGCAACTAGAAGTGGTTATTTGCATGTTTGCATGACAATGTGATCGTGTTATCTCTGGAGATAATGCACATAATATACATAGTGGAACTGCTCTACCTAATTCCATAAAGTGGGATGGAGAAAGGGGATGGAGATGACCTCTGTTGCTGCAGGAATCGTGTAAGGAATGAAGTTTTTTTTCCCCTTGGGTGAATTGGAAGGTCAAGAATCCTATAAATGTGTGTGACTTCACCTTTTGATTCAATATATTCAAATACTGAACTCAACATTGGCTTCCAGGGACATCATCAGGAAGTAAAAAACAACTCAAACTCTTCCTTTTCTCTGGATTCTTCTGTCCTCACATATGAAGAAGGTACCACTAGAAAATGTTTCCTACTATTGATATAACTTTCTGCTAAAATGATTGCCAGAGGATACTTGGAGACAAAACCAAGTAATCGAACATGAAACTGAAATTTTTAGTTTCAGTTTTAAGAGCAAGTTTGAAACCAGCCCTGGCTGTAGCATTGCTACCTTTGCCTCCATAGTGTAATGGAAGCTGTCCTAGGTGACTGATTTGATGAATTTATGCTCAAGTCTGGCATCTATTTGGTACATCTGACTGCAGAGTAAGCTTCGATAGATTAAAACAGCCTTCCCAAATAGGAGCCAGAAACTCTCACAGCAGCAGTGAATCTCTCTGCCATGAATTCTAAAGACGGATAGCAAGAGCAGGGTATGATTTTTTTTTTCCCCCCTCATTAATGGTGGAACAAACAGAAAAAGGTCCCTTGAAAGTTAAAGCTTAGCTACTGCAGAGTGTCCTCATGTATTATGAGTGAGAAACAAAGGAAACTGAGAAACTTCAAAGCTTCCTGTGGCATTCAGAGCTTTCCATCTTCAAAGCACCTCTCTCTTTTGTAGTTCTGCTCTGGGTTTAATTAATACATTTTAAATATTGTTACTGTAAACAGCGTCATCTTTGTTTTCTACCCAGTTCTTTTTCAGAGTAATTTAAATTATTTTATGAAGCTATCTGTCATCTTTATTTAGTGCCTCTTAACCTCTTTTCTTTTACAAATGAGTAGTCACCTCCAGTTGAGATTAAAACAACATTGGAAAGGGGTGTATGTGCATGTGAAGCAGTCCAGAAAAAAAAATTGCTTTGCTTGCCTTTTATCTACATTCTCTCAAGTAAAAATAGACATAACCCTCTCAGTTCATGTATTAGCAATATTTTAATACTTTAAGATGGAAAAGAGAGATTTAGAAGTTACGATGTATCTTTTTTTCCTCTACAAAGCTAATTCTAGATAACTGCATGAGAAAAAAAAATGTGTGAAAATTACACATCTGCATACTTGGAGTCTTACTTTTTGTTCATGCTGTCATTAACTTTTTTCATGTGTATTTTGGGGATTTGGAGACGGCGGAGAAAAAGAAGAGAGGTAGACTAGAGAAAGCATCACGTTTGGCGTCTTATTAAGCTATTTTTGTCAGTGGAGACTTAGTTAAGAAGTTTTGCCTATTAAAATCATATATTTCTTCCTTTACAATACCCTTTTAGTTCTTTCTTTAAAATATTCATTGATGAGAAAAGTTAGAACATAATATTGAGGAAATGTCATTTCACCCATTAGTCAAAATACCACCTTGTAGTTAACATTACTTAGTTGTATGAGCCTAAATGAACTGTTACTGTTTTATAGAAATATCACAATACTCAGCATTTTAATATTTTTTCTGTGCTGTGTTCACTAACAATAGAAAGAAGAGGGAAAAATAGCTAGCGAGGTAACTTGAGGAAAAACAGGAAAATATTTTTCAACTCCGGTAAGTGATGTGAATGCCGTTGTGCTCTCCTGACCGGGAGTCTCAGTTTCCAGTCTTATTCCTGCCCCAGTCACACGATTGAGATCATGCCACACTTGAGGCAGAGAAGAGGCATTTGTAATGCCTGTGTAGCATGATCTCAATCTCGCAGCTTTCCAAAACATAATCCTTCCTGCCCTCCAGAATGTAAAAGAACTCGAGTCAGAGGGCACTGAAGCTAATGAAAGCTTTCCTTTTGACATCCCTGGCCCTCAGTTCAGGCTTAAAGCACACAATGATTGCTGGTACCTTTAATTCCTTTTTAAGTCCTCTTTTCAAATCATGACTCATCTGTTCCCTCTTATATCTGAATATCCACCATTATGGCTTAATCTTGCCCCAGTGCATGTAAATGGGAGGTTTCCCAGTGCCTGGAAAGGAGCAGGATCAAATTTTAAACTCTGTTTAAGGGTCAGTAGTAGTCCCATTCCTGATACAGGCTCACTGTTGTCTTACCATGGCAATAATTTATATAATATTAATATTTGTAAAGTTGGGGGGGGGGGGGGTGTTGTGCAAAAAAGCAAACACTTTTGCATCTTGACTGTCTGTATTTGTACCTGTGTGTAGGCAGTGAATTTTCACTTTATGTCAGCATTACTGGAAAGAGTGGAAGAAAAACATGCCGAAAATATAATGTATAAATATACAAAAATCAATCATTGTTTACCAGACTTGTGTCAGGCAACCTCTTGTTAGTCCTACCTGCTCCTGCAATGTTTTAGGGAAGATATAAATGGATAGTACAAACTCAACACATGTTTCTATTACTAATGGAAAATAAAATAACACACGTATTCTAAGCTGGGCTTGCTTTGTGAATGTCATTTATTCACAATTTGATTATTCTGTCTTTCTAGTTACACAGCATCTGTTTTGTATTCATCTCTTGCATCTTACTACAAGTTTCATGCAGGCCTTATTCTGCCCTTCCATTTTAATTCTTCTTCTAAGTTAAGGTTCTTTTTCTTTCTTTTTTTTTGTTTTATATATTCTGCATTCTGCATTTGTGATGGATGCTCTATTTTCTTTTTTCCTTTCTCATATCTTAAAAACTTCTTGCCTCTAAATGTTTTTCACCTCATTTCTATTTTTGTCTCATTTTCTGGTTCCCCAACTCCCTATTTTTGCTGATATTTTCTAATCCTTCCTTTTTCGTAATCCATTTTTCCTTATCTTTCTTTCTACTTCCCTGTCTCTTTAGGACCCCTATCCCCACTCTTTCCTCTCTTTGGATCTTGTTCTTGTTGTTTTTGCTGGCTGACTGTCATTCAAAATACTGCAGTAACATAACAAGAAGATCCCCTGAGACTCCATGAAAAATCCTGTGAAAGCAGCTGTTCTTGTGATGTTTTCAGCAGGAAAAGTGCACAGAAAAAAACGTCTGGACCAGGGCCCCAAATTATGATGCTGGTGAACTGTCTCTTGCAGTTGTTTCTCCAAGGTCTAAGGATGGGAAGGGATGTTCTTCCGGTCCTGACTTGCCCATCTCCCTAACTATTATTTAGAGCACCTTGGCCAGGACTTTGGCTTGCTCTCAGAAATATTCTCCCAGTAAATTTTTGCAAAGATCTGGTCTGGGGTTATTTGTGTGTGTGGCAGCGGGGAGGTTTGTTTGGTATCTTTTTAGACAAAATGTGATTTAAATCCTATTTAAATAATAAAATAGAGCTTCTTCAAAATTTTAAATGCCATTTTGAAGTTTTGCTTGATATCAATTCATTAATTTAGCTAAGGCCTTCAAGGGATTTCTAAATTAAAAAATGGATAATAGAAAAGAAGCCACTGTAGCAACATCTTTTGCATGCAACTCCACAGCAAAATGTATGCTGTCTGTCTATTTGTGCACTTCTCTGTTAGGTAATAAATAAAAACATCTCTAATAAAGAGAGAATACTAACTTTAAAGATACAAATTTAAATGTGCCCAGAAGGATATAATGTTTCTAAGGTATCATCAGCATTATAAAATGCAATGGCTAGTATTAATTATAACTGGGAACTGTTCTTTTTGATTAAATTATGCTTATCCTTATACCATACATAATTGGGGTACTGTAACCAGTAGAAAATCATGATAATTTCTATTGTTACCATGTCTACAAATAAATAATTGTCAGTGAAAAAAGCACCTGCTATTGCATACATTTTTGGTGGAATTAGTATTGGGCTTTTTTTTCGTAACATTCTAGTAAATATATGTAATCTTTACATTTTTATATGAACGGATGTTATACAGTTGGTGATGATGCTTGAGACAGGTGTGGCTGGGTTATTTTTCCTTAAAAGAAGAATTTACTTGTCAGGTGCACCATAACCTAATTTTTAAAGTCTACTAAATCCTTATCTAATGTTTTGGTAGAAAGATACAAGAGGAAGCATTTCATTTGTGTATTTGAAAACAGCTCATCCTTGTCAGAAGGTTTCAGCTCTCATAGGCTAGTGTGTAAGAATCATCTGCTTGTGTGTGTTTGACTGGAAGTCAATGTTTCTGCACTACTAAGTCAAATAAGTAAGTGTTTCCATCTGAATACGTTTATTTGCCAGCTTGTTATCAGAGATTGTGCAGTGTTTCAGTTTGGTCTGCAAGCTCTTATTCACACAATAATCCTTTTGATACTAATACTGTTAATTAAGAATGTTTCTGTACAAATGGCTGGTAGATCAGAATCAGAATGATAATACAATAGTACACAAGTTTGGTAGGAATTGCAAAATATCGTACTCTAAATAGCAAAACGTATTCAAAAAATTTTTCACTGGCGTCTGAGGGTGTCAGATTTTTCTCACATTCATTACTGCACTTGTAAAGTCTCTCATAAAATATTGCATAAATTATTGTGATTTCTTTCTCAGGTACAAGATCTGGCCCAAAAAGAATGTTATCTACATGATTTACGGTGGTTTTCTAAGGAAGTAGGGCTATACAGAACAAATATGTTCATTTAAGTTGTTAAGTTTTGAGTCTAGGAACTACTCTTTGTCTAGCTCAGTTAAAGACATGTTAGGAAAATGTGGAAATAAAACATTGGGGCTTTAATCCAAGCTACTAATGTAAATGTTATGATGTCTTGTGACCTTTCCATTCTTTCCTGCCTTTGTTAGTTGAATACATCTTCCTTGCATTCTTCTTTTGCTGTTGCCTGCCTTACTCTGTGAATTTTAGTATGTTTCAATATTAGAGAAATTCCCAATTAGTTGTCTCAAATCAATCATTTGACATTCCTAGGTATTAGAATCAATGGAATTTGCATGATAGATTTCTTTAGTGTACCTGTTTGGGAACCAAGCGGGTAAGACTCTATCTTTATTTTTCACAATATGATACTTTTTCCACGTATATTTTTCAAGTAGAAAAAAAAATAGATCCTCACTAAAAGCTATTTTCGTCGTAGCCACAAGAACGAATAAGTCATATCGTCTGTATCTCTTTGGTTCAGAAGTAATTTGATGTACCTGTATTGAATGCAGTGATACAGATTCTATAATTTTATCTAAATAGGCACTAACTTCAGATGAAACTATGAAAGCTAAATAATGCATACGCATCAGAAAGCACACTGTGCCCTTTCTATCTTCCCCAGCCCTCTGGTTTCTATCTAAATCAATATCTGTGTACTGCTGTGATGGCTCACAGCACGACGTGCATTTGGCATACTGAAACTGTTACATGCTTTAAAGCAACATAGGATCTTTTGGAAAGGCACTTTTTCCCTCAAAATGCTACTGCCAATGAAGCCCCATACAAATGGTCAATAACGACCAATTGCTTCCATTACAGAAGCCACTGAAATGGAAAAGTAACCCATACAACGGAAAATAAACTGAAAGGAAATTTTTATTCTGGATCCATAGGAGGTTTTCTGTTTCACTAATCCAGAAAGCTTAACTTCGGTAATATATGCTTCTCTCTCTTTATTTGCATTTCTTTCTGATCTTTATAACTGTTATTATATGATTTTTTTTTTCCACAACATACTGCATCCCTTTTAGAAATAGATGGATTTGGTCTGCTGAATTATTTCAATCCTTGGCTTCTGTTTGTGGTTTTTGGTTGGGTTTTTTTTTCCTTTTTTGGTAATGTATTAGGGAGAAATATCCATATCCACAGCAGCAATTTAATTTTGAGCCATCATTAAAGGTATAGTTACAGATCCATTCCTTAACCCAACAGTACTCCTGGAAATATGAGAAAATTTGAATTATTATATTCAGTACTAGAAATTAAAACAGGGAAATAAAATGTAATGACTGGTGACATGTCTTACAAGATGCTGCAACAGAAATATTGGCCAGTGTCTGAAATTCAGGGATTGATGAGGGCTTCCTAATTGATATGTGGTTAGGTTTATTTCAGCCAGGGCTGAAAATGTATGGGAGACAGAACAAGCCTGAAAATGGCCCCTCTGGCAAAATATGATAGTTATATCATACCACTGGGAGATGAAATGCTTCCCAGGTAGCAGCTTTGTAAAAGGTGAAATAGGTTTGTTTCCTCCTTTTTAAGTCTTCCTGGGGTGGATTAACAGGTAGCTATTAAATCTTGGAGTATTTCTCAATGACTCAAGTGTTATGATATTTCTCTACTTTTACAGGACATGTTTTTTGTATATAACTTCAGGTTCCGGGTACAAACTTGTGAATTGGAACAACTTGTTTTCTGTGATCCAAATTTTGAATAACCTGTCCTGGCTATTCAAAAAGTATCCTGTTCTGACTATGTCTCGAAGAGGACAAGTTTCACCTTTCAACCTTGGCCACAGCGGATGTGCAGCTCCAGTGCTCTGGGAACATACAATTTTCTTCTGCTCTCATTCCCTTAGGGAGGGCTTTGATCCCCACTTCTACCTGGGCTGAGATATAGTGGAGCATGGGGGAGGTGATAACGTTTTTGTCAGTACGCGTTTCTTCCCAAATTCTGGGAAGCCCTGGGAAACATCAAACTTCAGCCAATTTGTGCTTACACTAGGGTAGTGGAACTGTAGGTTAGTCTTTATTATAGTCTTGAAAAGAAAATTGAGGTCTGTGAGTCCAAAGGTAGAAATGTTGCCTTAAACTTTCTTCTTGTAATTTGTGCTCACAAAGTGAAGGTGGTTTTTTGTTGTATACAAAGGTCAATCAATACACTAAATGTACCATACATCTCTTTTGTTTCTACTTTCAAAATCTCAGGACCATTGTCAGAGAATACATTTGCAGCTCTTGAGCAACCACTCTAGCAATCATGACTGTACACTGTGCTGTTATTTGAGGAGGTATCTTTAAAAAGAATGAGAAAAAGGAAAGAAAATTGTGAAAGGGAATTGTTTGTCCTTTTGGCTTTCTTTTTAGTTTCTACATCTGTTTTTAGTATGCTATTTAAACATGCATTTCCATTCTTTCATTCCAGTGACATTACTAATCTTTCATTGATAGCTTTGGGGAGACTAGAATGAAAAAATATTGTTTGTTTGTATAATTAACATTACAGATTGCTAACTAGAGTAGTTCTGAATCTGCACTAAGAATTCCCAGTTTTTATGTCACACATTTCGCTCTTCTAAGTCCAAAAGGTGTTACATGATGTTATATATGTGCAGATTCAATAGCTACAATTATATTTAACCTGTGTATTTTAACTGAATCTATTATCAATTAGATTAAAATATCTAAAGATACCTTCTAAAATTAGGTCAAAGCTTTTCAGTGCAAATGTAAACCTTCAATTACCAACACCTGAACAAATACATTTCCAACTTAATTATTGAGTTTATCTATGGTCCCTGTTGCAAAGCCTTGGTTTATTTTGCCTTTGTTATCTTACCTGGTTGTTTCAGCCCAGTGAATTCGTATGTTCACAGTGAATCCACACAACCAATTCACCAGGCTTGTCACACGTGCTGGAAGACCCCTGTAGTGACCCTCAGGTTGGGCTTGGTGTGTCCTCTCCTGCTCCAAGTTGGTTTGCTCCCAAATCTTCACGTTCACAGGGATGTCTGAGCTGGCTGCCCCTCTCCCCTCAATCATCCTGTAACTGCAGGTCAGCGCTGTATCACTTTGTGTACAGTTTTATGTACCTAGGATGGGAACTTAATGTCGCACTCTAAAATGTTTCTGCCTTTCAGTCTCTTGATAAATGACATGGTCTTCATGTATCATGTGCATATCAGCTTACTTTTGACTTGATAACTATACTGTTTGGAGTAGTGAAAGGCATAATAGTGATATAGGTCTAGGAACATAGATTAAGGGATGTTCTTGCATCCCCTCTTTTCATTTACTTTTCATCCACAAGTGAAAATGTTCTTTTTCTTTCATTTCTGAGAGAAATAAAGCTTTTCTATCCAGTGGGTGACTGTTACAAACTCTACTTGTGGAAGCCTTGCAAGAATAAACCAGGGCTTTATTTTCCTGTATTACCTTACATCGGTGTAGATTATTTGGGAAATCTAAGGAATACTTTACTGCTTTGTATTATAAATTATACTATTCAGACTCATCCTGGACTTTAATTTTACTCTCTGTGGAGGTCTCAATGACCCATAGAGAAAGAACAGCTCCTTTTCACACTATGAGAACTTTTTAGTGATACAAGTAGTACACACATGTACACATTAACATGGGTCAGATTAAAAATCCAAACGCTTCCTGATTCAAAAACTATCTCTCAAGGTATACAGTCTTTAGGTCTTCTCTACAATTTGATGTCCAGTAGTTTTTTGAAGGAGTTACATAACTTATCAAATTAATTACTCTGACGCATATTGGACATAATCTTATAATTCAGAAAATGCAAAGTTTACTCTGTGTAAATTAGAATTTGGGAGAAGAAAAGGCAGCATGGCAATGGGATTCATCTTGGGCCAGCAGAGTGTCTAGGTATTTTACTTACCTGGTTTATCATGATCATATTGTGCTATATTTTGTAACTTTAAGAGACTACAACCCCTAGAGCTACCACAGCATCTGGACTTTGAGTCAGGAGCAATTATGTCAACTGTGTGTAGAAGTCTGTTGAGACTGTCTCGGTTAGTAGAAGGATAGGTAGGATACTACTGACTCACGCTGATGTGGCTCCAGCTCTGTGATACTTGCATTTCAAATGCTTGTTGGCCAAATGACAGTGAGTTTTCTTTCCATATAATTTCCATCTAAATTTCAGTGATTTTATTGGCCATGGCTTGCAGAATGCCACATTCATATCTTCATTCATCTCTCTGTAGACAGTGCTTATTTTTAGTGCTGCAGTCGCCATGGTGCCTGGGAGGGAGAAAACATTTCTGTATAATAATAACTTGGACAAGTTCCCTGTTAACATAGTAAAGATTGTCATCTGTGATACCACATCTTGAAAGTAGCAACAGAGTAGAAAATAATAAAAAATCAACAATCTAGAGCTCCAGCATACTCAGAATGCATTTCTACTACCAGTTGTGTATAAACCTACTTTATTATGACGGGACTGCAAACTCTGGAGCAAGATGAAGAAGCCTCAGAGTTCCAGCAATAGAAAATAATAGTGTTATTTGATTTATCCCTGCCCTAGATATTATTGTAGCCACACCTTCCTCAGACTTCTTTAGGAGCATGGGACGTCTCTTCCTAAGTTGCATCACTAAGGTGAATTATTTTCTGGTTTTGAATTCTTTCTATGATAGCTGTAAAAGCTCGGCTAACTCATATCAAGAACTAGGAGCAGTATACCCCCAGCCACGTGGAAAAGCCAAGTGTGTTCAAGGATAACCAACAGTGTCACAAAACCTTGCCCAGTTATTATTTTAATGACTTTCATGTTTTCATTCTCACTCTCTTCCTTGTTTCTTGTCTTTCTAATATCAAATAGTCTTCAAGGAAGAGCTCATCTATCCTTCTGTGTGTTTGTTGAGCACAAGTATATTCTGAACGTGGTGGTAACTGTTTATTTCTACATTGTAATTTTAAATGGCTGGATTTCTGTGGGTCTTGTGTGATGGGCAAAACAGCATTTTCATATTTGCAAAAAAAAAGCAAAAAACACAAAAAACATGTCTGAAAAAAAGATCTGTTTGAAAGATTCCAGTTTTAATCTCAGTGATCTTCTGGCCTAAATTGTTTCCTTGAGTTTATTACCCTGAGCATATCAGTTCTTCCCAGCTGGTCAATTAAGCCTTGGGAAATGTCCTGCATCTCACTTACTATAACTGTAAACCGATAATTTGTAATACTTGTTTTATGTTCTAACCCTCTTAGTTGCCTTCTGTTGCCAAGTAGTCTTATTCAAAAGTGGTGAGTTTCCTTATACCATGATACCGGACTGCTGTTCATGAAATAATTTTAAACTCATGTTTCTTTCTCAAGAACCAGAGGATTTGTTGCTCATCTATCTACAACTTCAGGGATACAAGGCAGACCATAATTTTGTCATTCATTGCAAAGCTATCTTTTTCCTAATAGCCTCCACACTTCCACAATTTCCAGCAATCTGATAGCTTGTTTGCAGAGATAATCAGTCAGATTTTTCAGTGCTTTATAATCTTCAGTAACAATTGTGGTTTTTTATCCTTTGATCATTATCTCGATTACTTTAATTTTTCTCTTTCTCTTTAAGCTCAAGATCCAAGGTCTTCAAATTTATACATTGCAACAATTGAAAGCGAAATGATTTCTGGCCACTTTTGAATAGCTTCTAAGTTCTTGCAAAACAAATTTGACAAATCTGTATCTTTTAACATTACGGACAATGGAAGTGAACAGACCTGCAGTAAATTCCTGATTAGAAGAAAACTCTGAAGAGAATTCAAATCTTTAGCTATCAGAGGTGTATATGCCAGTGCTATTGGACGTCTTTAGCGTCCTTTTGACTCATCCCAAGAATATGAAAAGCACAAGTAAATAAATATACAAAAGAACAGAGAGAAGGATGTTTTTTAGACACAGTTCATTTCTGACATGGCCAATCTGTCTTCCAAAGCGCATGACAACTCGTCCCTTCTAATAACCATTTTATCAAGCCTGACAGAGCTTCTCTTGCTGTCTTAATGCTGTACCGATCTGGGCTAAGCACACCCTGGCAGCAGTTGCGATTCAAATTTGTATTTTGTCTTTTGCTGGAAAATAGATGATTGATTGCCAGTGCAGTTCAGAAACACATGGGCCATTCATTCCTGGCTAGTTTTCTTCATGCACTTTCTACAATTGTCACTGTTTCCCTCAGTTCTTATTATAGAGCAAATCATTCCCTTGCCCCTCATCCTGCTGTGCATTCAAGGTTCCCAGCTGTCCTCATTTTCTCTATTCTTTTAGGAAAATCTCTTCAAGAATCTGCTCTTCAATGCCTTTTCCTAATTTTCTGTGGTTTTAGGATCTCTTGTAGTGCAAACCCACATGGGATATGGTCATTTGCATTATTCAACCCTATTATCTTGTTACTTTAAGCCATGCCACTTTCAATTGAAGTTGTCTAGTGTATTACTCTAGTTGTGGTTATTCTTTGCAGCATTTACTTTGATCCTCTTCTCTAAATGCAACATTTGAAAACCCTCTCTGCCTGATGTTTTCTTCTTTTTCTAAGTGTCATGTACATGTGATTGCTGACCACAAAATACATTAGTTTAGCAAATATTTGTGCTCTCCAAGTGTTTGTCGTGCTGCATGCTTTGTCCTCCATAAGACAAAAGCACAGGCATAGAGATAATTTTATTACAAATTAATTGATGACAGGAGATTTTGTATCTGTTTCTAATTCTACATGATTGACACAACTAAGGAAAGAGAGGCCCACAAACTATGTACAGAATGGGAAAGATCATACTTCTTTTTCTCATAAAGATTCAATGAAAAATTGATTAAAGTTTCTAGAGCACTTTAGGACTCTGGGTCCCAAAAGTACTGAGGTCTTTATCCCACCTGAAGACAACTGAACCTACTTACTCAAACGTCCTTAGGACCGAGTTTTATTTGTCATGACTGTTTAATTTAATTTGTCAGAGGAAACAATTAGCTAAGTATAAGCAATGTACTTCATACTTCCAAGTGGATGAGATAGTGGTAGTGTTAGTGGCAGTGTCTGTGGTTTAGTGGTAAAGTTAGTGGCAACATTTTTAGGTGCTCTTTCTGTCTCAATATTCACCAGGTGCCTATCAGAAAAGTAATCTCATAGTTTTATCTAATGATTAAACTTCAATGTCTCCTTTACAGGAGAAAAAGGTAGAAAATCCATTTATTTATTTTCCATACTGATAAATCTTTGAGGAAAAAATAAAACTGAAATAAAATTTCACTGTTTCTAGGTACTGCCATACCATCAAAAACTTTATCAAAGGATTTCATTTAACTACATTTTCTAAATATTTCCCATTAAGGACTCCCCTAACAGGTGAGTTTTACCCTTGGAGCAATAAGGCTTAACTTATGGGGAGGCCTAGATACGAAATCCATTTGCCTGCACTTTCCTGTACTGAATTATAATACTTGAAAATAAATAATATTTTAATTCTTTTTAAAAAAAGATACTACACACTTGGACCAGTTAGACGTAAGGTCCTCTTCATAAGCCTGTCTTGAGGCTAAAGTATTCCCAAATCCTATTGGCAATCTGCGGTCTTATATATTGGTCTCTCCTGCTGTTTGTAAAGTATCCGGTAAACCTCTCCATAGATATACATTATCCTGTTTTCTTTAGGACTTTTGATCCAAGCATTTTCCATCCTTATCCCCAATCTTCCTTTGGACTGATTCATTCAGAAAACTTCCTGCTCATTGACATCTTTACCAGTCTCTTTTACCAGGAGGATTTTCATTTGAGCTGAATAGATTATAATTCTCTTTGTTTGGTAGCAAACACATATTTTCTTTAAAAAAAAAAAAAAGTCACTGCTTGGTATTTATTAACAATAATTTGATCGCTTTCCTTGTTACCTATAGCTAATTTCCCTGGTTCCTTATGTCCCCCCAAATTCAGAAGGGTGTACTAAGGTCTGCATTTTCTTTCGCTGTAGAAATTTATGGCCTATTTTAATACAGATTAGTGAAAGTGCAATACCAAAGCACTGTAGGTGGTAAAACCCAGTTATCATTTGTATGATTAGTTTCACCTTGTAGCCGTGTCTCTGAAAAATGCAATTAACAGTTTCATATTCAGCATAGCTGGCTTTTATTCCTGCTGCATGGTGTGCAACATTTGCATCATAAAAAAAACCCTAATTGGTAAACACAGCCTTGCCAGATTCTCTGCAATTCACCCAATTCTCGTAACGTTAATTGGCTCAGCTTCAACACACATTGGATGGGTTTTCAAAGGCAGCCGCAGATTAGAGAGCTTGCAAGCACTTGTGTTTCACAGTACTGACTCCAAGGAGACTGAGGGAGGAAAAAAAAATATTTTAAATTAATGCTGAATGCAGGCGAGCTCTCTTGTCCAATGGTTGCCATGGAAACTGTTTTGTCTGCTAATCTGATAGCAGAGTGTATGTTTATTGGTACACATCTCTAATGACCTTCAGAGACTAAACTCAGCTGGAAAGTAGTATTCTACCACTGTGGTCAGAGACAGCAGCTAAGTGATTACATCCTAAACGCTATTATTGTAGCTTATACTGTTGAGGGGTTTTTTTCCCTTCATTATTGTAGTTCCCTGCTACGCATTGCCCCAAAAATGACAATTTGCAGTGCTTAGATGCATATCTTTGGTAATAGACACAGTGTGTCAGATACAGTATGTAAAGTTTTTATGGTGAGGTCTTTAAACTGCAAATTCTTGTATGGCTGAGCTGGGGGAATTTGTCGCTTCTCTGGCTCTCATAATGGGTTAATTCAATATAGCTGTGATTCTAAAAAACCAAGAAAAAATAAAGACAAATTGAATATGATGTGTTGTGCCGGAAAAAGAGGGGGAAACCCGATATTCCTCTTCTTGATGAACAAACTCATTTAGACAAATCTTTTAAACTTGAACAACGTTGTTTCTCACACCATTAAAAAAGGTAATTCTCAAAATTCAGGTGTTATGCCTTTAAGTCAGAAACCTTAATTATAGCTGCTTTGCTGACTGTTTTTAATTTTGTAATAATAGTATACAAACTTATTATTGGAACAATTTCTAGAAGCATACAAAACCAAATTGTATCCTAATTAACCAAGCAATCTTTCTTTAAATCTGGGGGTGTATGAGTGTTGACTCTGCCTTAATTACCAGCACTGCATGCATGGATGCCGTATGATAGCCAATTAATACAGGAACTGTCAGACTCATACAGAGAAGGATTGTGGGTTTGTTTTCAAATCCCACAGACCAAATGGCACCTCAGCCTTGCGCAGAATGTTCATATCGACCTCTACCAGGTATAATTTCGGCCTTTACGAATTAAGCGTTAACTAGTAAAAATCCTTGGCTTTGAGCTATAGTAAATGGGAAGGTGCTGCATGGGCATCACCGAGGCGGTGCATCTCCTGCCTCCTGGGCGCGAGGGCTGCACAGGGAGCACACGGAGGGTGCGAGATGCAGGAGAGGGGCTGGCTGCTGCCTCGGGCCCTTGCCGGTCCCCGAGGTTTGCTGCTTTTTGCCTAGAGGCAAAGTGGGGAAGCTGCTGCCGCGCTTGTCCTCCAGCCCTGTGAGCGGTCCACGGGCAGGAGCTGCTCACAGCGGCTCCTTGCCCGCTCCCAGGCTTCCCATGGTGGAGATGTCCAAAGGTAGAGAGAGCCAACAGAGAAACATGTGAGGAGTAAAGACAAAATAAAGAGTGAGAGTTAAGGGATCAAAGAGAAGATGAAAACAGGCAAGGAAAAGAAGCTGGGCTAGGAAACAAAAAATTACTCTGCGACAATTTAGAATTGATTTAGCTACCTACATCCACCTCCATCATTTGAATGAGTGTGAATGGTGAAGGCCACCAAAAAGAATGAAGGAAAGATCTTGAAACAGAGGAAAAAGTACAGGAGAGTCTAAAAGGGAACTGTTATTAAATAAGGGAACTGTCTCAATTATTTTGCCTACCAGGATGTTCAGAGTTTGATTTCCTCACTTTAAAATCTTTGATTTCAAACTTTTGATCCTTGTCATTCATGAGGAAATAAGATAACATACTGGCGCTATGTCCTTGCTATTGTGAGTCCCTCTGTTCTTTTATTATTATTGTCAGAGCTTAAGACACGTCGGAAACACCACAGATCTGCAAACCTTCCTAGTGGTCAGGTCTTCAAATCTCCTGCAAATCTTACCAAGTGGCACCAGCCTAAACCTATGGTCCTGCAGGCAGTCGTCTCCTGCTGCACCTCTCCCATGGGGCTGCAACACCTTCTTCCTGGGGAAAAGGGATGAAACCTGTCTCCGTACTAAGATATCAAGTGTTTCCTTAGCTGAGCTGCAGACGCGTTTATGTCAGATCTTCAAACTGAGTTAGTGCAGAGAATTTATTTTTAAACCTTTGCAGGAATGAGCTTTCAATCCGTCCTTGTCATTCCCCTCCTAATCTCCCTTGCCAAAATTTGGTCATTCCATACGGTATCAAATCACCTTGTCCTCAGAGTGCTTTGTTTCTAGGCTTGACCCCCTCCCCGTTCCAAGCTTCGCTCTTTAAAATGAAATAAATTGGAGATTAGTATAAATCTGCTTTTATTTTCATCTATATTAGCTGTTATTTTCTTTTGAAAATATCAGTCCCTGCATTTTATGAATTTGATTTAAACCGTTGGCTGCAGCTGCTTCAGCCTAACAGAGTGGTGTGCTAACTTAGCAGTGGATGCAATTCAAAGCTGTTTATTTGTGCAAGGGCTTCAGGAAGAGACCCTGCTATGTGTTATTGGAACAAAACAGGCATTTTCATGCAGGAGTTTGATTCTTCTCTCAATGAGAGAAAAATGTATAACGTAAAGGCTGTTTTTTTTTATCCTTTTGAAGTTCTGCTGACCTTCTTTACAAGAGTTGACTTATGTTCACAAAACCAAAAATCTTCAAATCACTGTCGGGTACTTCTCTTTCACCAATTAAGGTATTTATCTTCATATATATTTCAAAAAATAATGACAATGCTTTCTGTTCTCCTGTGTGAAGAGTATCTGAGACCCAGTGGTTTATCCAGAAATTGATTTTCTTTTTTTTTTTTTTTAATGGGAAGAAAGGCAGTTGCAATTTTATTCTTTCCTTTCTGTCATTATTCCTTGAATGCAGTCCTCTAGTCTGGTTCTGAAAGGTGCTTGAGAACCCTGATTTTTTCCCCTAAATTACCACGTTATTAATGATCAGCTTTGTATCTAAGTAAGGAGTGCAGATAGGGCTACTTACTTAGTAAGCTGTTCAAAGCTAATTTCTACATCTCCTTTAGGGCCCCAATCCCAATGCAAGTAAAGTCAATTGAAAATCTTCAGTGAGGAAGGACAAAGTCCTAAACTGTCCCGTTTCTCTTAGTTATGGTTTGCTCCAAAAAGGTTCCTTTTTTAAAAAATAATCCATTGGCCGTTTTCTGCTTGAAAAGCATGGTTATAGGAAATGTATTATTTGCTTTTTAAAAGAGGAAAGGGAGCAGAAATGGAAAGCGGAGTTTTGTCCCGTGAACTAGAAAAGGATATATGTGAGTATTAGTGCTTTTTACAGTTTGCAAAAGTGGATATTACGTGTCAGTAACAAAACCTTTTCTTAGTATCCGACGCTAAAATATGTGTGTACCATGTCTGTATTGCTGTACATATTTATGCTAATATTAATTAAACAGACCACAGCTGAACCATTTTTTAAATATAAGGATGCTTGCATCAAAATGCACTGAAAACATATTGAAGTTCCAGCCTTATATTTTTACAGAAGATAAGTAAAGCAGATCAGAATGAAAGCATAATTAACGCTTTCATTTGATACAAAATATTTTATTAAAGTCGCTTTTACAGAGCATTGCAAACATTTTCAGTTTTCAGGCTGATTAGAGAAAAAAAGCCATATTTCAAATTTCATAATTCTTTTTTTTCCTTTTTCATGTCTGATATACAAAAATAAACATTTCTGTGGAAGAATTTATGTCAAATTTATTATTTATTCTTATTCTTGTGCATGTGTGTGTTGACACAACTGATTTCACTCTTCCAGAAGTTAAATTTTTTATAGAATTCTATAATATCTATGGAGAGAAAGAAAAAATCTTTTTCTAGTCTGCCTGAATAGTCTGTGCTGGATATTGCCTATCATCTTAAAGGTATATAAAGAATTTGGTCTGGTTTTGCTTATGTTTGTAGATTGATAGCCATCATTGGAACTGAGTAATCTGTTTGACTTGTCATTCACTTTAGTTAGTGATGGTAATTATTTCTAGAAATCTAATTAGTGTAACCTTTCTATATCTAACTTTCAACCCAGTTTACCTATAGAGATAAAAAAATGATCTCTAAAGGGCATTAGGTCTTTTTTTGGTGTTTTATACACTCTTGGGTTTTTTTCACACAGAAGACCTGAAATAACATATCTTTTTTATTTTACCCATATTGAGTGAAAAGACATTATGACTGCTTCCTTCCAGGAGTACTCGAGTAGTTTTTTCATCCCTTGCTAGCTTGATAACTATTTCTGTGGTAGTGAATCACTGTTGAGTCGTTATCATCATCAGTTAGAGTGCTTTACTGATTTTGTCCAACTAATTCATGGGTTTTCTGCTGCCTTTCTGTGCAAGGGTGAGTTACCTAATCATTACAACACCCTCAGAGTAGGTAAATACCACAGGTATCAACCTCGTAATTGTTTCAGGAAAAAGTGAGAGGTCCTGTAATAATTTGAGAGAGATGGAGAAGTTAAACTGAAGAGAATCTGTCTTAAGAATGTATCTGACCTTCAGCTGTGTTCTAACGTGTCTGTTTAGTCTTCTATTTACTTACCCAAATTTTTGCAAATACCTTGCCAAAAATAATGGCTTGTGACATAATAAATAAATAAATAAATCTCATCTGATTTTAGGATACTATTTAATGATACAGCGGGCTAAATGTCCCCAATTTAGCCCTGCTGTAGACTGCTGTAGGACTGCTGTAGAGAATTTCAAAAGGAACTAATTTCCAAATCATTCCACCTACATTTTCCTTGTTTTACAAAAACTCTTAAGATAAAAGGAAAATCTTTGTGTTTTCTTGACCTTTATCTAAACAAGGCAAAGCATTTGACATATATACTGAAATGAAAATGCAGATGAAACCTGAAATTCTTTTCTTCTCACTACACTCCATCTGGACATAACATCATGAGTGGTTTCAACAAAATTTGCTTGAGAAGCAAATTTAGACTCAAACCTTTGCCTATATATACATACATACACAAAAGAATAAGCTCAGCATGAGAAAATGGTCCTACCATTTAAAAATTCTATTTAAATTTCCTTTTGTTAAAGATGTCATTCTCTGTAATAGAAAATGGATAAATTAGTGGTGCTTATTTCGAGGGCAGTGTGGGTAATTATGTCCCTTAATTCTGTAATCTCTATTTTTAAAAATATGAACAAATGATCACATAAATCCAGCAGCACCAGCCATTATATAGAAAACTTCCATTGCTTTATGACTTCAGAGTTTCTAAAGTAGATTATCATATCCCCTAACAGTGAAAGGGCTGTTTCATGAAAATACTTACATGTTCTCCTTCATCCAAAACTTATTCTACCAAACAGCTCAATTCAACAATGTCACTGTTTGCACAGTTATCTTCAAAGCTGATCCTCCACTCAAACAAGAAGCCTATTTTGAATTTAAAGTATAAAATATTCCCATTAAAATTCATGGAATTTGCTTATCTATTGTTCTGAACATCTGGCATTTAAAATAATATAGTAACCTCCACAAAAGGCAAGATAGATGAAGAGTAATGCCAAAATGTCAAGATTATGCTGCTTCTTCCACTCTGTCATCACACTACACAAATACTGTAGACAAGTTACTGCGAAGCTAAAGGGCCACACAACATGAGAAAACCACAGAAATATAAATATATGCAATAATTCAGAATCTATGACATGCATATTCTGTTGACATATATATGGAAATGTCCATATAGAAACACAATTAGTTTCTTACTAATTTTTCTTAGTAAAATTTTACCTTTTATTCATGCTATTTCAGATAGCCCCTGAAGTGCACCTCAGAGTGCATTTCTGGTTCTCTATCCCCAACTCTGTGTACTGAGATGGAAATATAAGTTTATCCTTCTCTCAGATCATCTCCTGACCCTACAGCTCCTAGATGTCACCAGGGGTTTCCACAGTAGATCTGACTTATTTGCAAACCCTCCAATTGGAGACACCGGCAGCATCCAAATGATGACTTGAAAGCCATTTATAATTTTTTTAGGACAAAAGCATGTCAGAGGAGAGAGACATAGTTTTAAACTTAGACTGCATCGAAGTTTTCCCCAACCTGGACCCAAGAATGAGGAGTGCCTTTGGACACGCTTTGCAGAGTCTTAGTCCCTTTGTCCCTTTGCCAACCTGCCAATCCAGATTGCCTTCGACAGGGCTTCTCTTCTCATCTCAAAGTTCCTCTAATTCGAACACTTCGCTATCCAAGCTTGACAATGCAAATTTGTATCCTCCTTGGATATCTCTCAATTGGTAATTTAGTACATCATGCTAGAGTCTCTTCTTGCCACTGCGTTGTCACCCTGCTTGCTTTTTCAATCACTTCCAGTATAGGCTTGGTCTACAAAACTCAATATACAGTAACTTCTTTCACTGATCTGGACAAGTATAATTTTCATAAGATTGTTGCATCTAGGATTCATTACAGTACTAGATGTCAGCTCTGCTGTCACAGATGTATTCCTCAATGACGTGTTATGGTGCTCCAGCCTTGTACTTTAAAAAGCTTTATTCGGTTTGTAAATATTTATTTAGTGATCAAAGTCTAAAAGTAGCTTTCCTTTCTGATTTTGGGGTTATTTTTTCTCTGTCTAAAGAAGGTTTCACAGTGAAATGCCAATTCTAATCTGATTTTCTGTGTCTAGAGTATATTTTATTAACCCTTTTTTATTTTCTTCAGTGATAGATTAGTAAATTCCAAAGTAGCTTAGAAACATTGCTTAGTGACCTTTTTGTTCTTTGCGTTTTTTGAGAAGAAATCAACAAAAGACAACAATAGTAACCTTTCCATATTCATTACCATAAGCTGCATTGACCTTAAGAAGCAGTCTTATGATTCCACACTTGTATACAGGGTACGGCTGCTGTGCTGATTTCAAGAACTTGACAATTTTTCTCTTCTTAGGGCTGTGAGGAGCAAAAAAATTAGGTATATTATAATACCTGTGCATTTGCACAGGACGGAATGACAGGTGAATCTCCCAAACCTTATATAGTAAGAGTAACCTTTTGTGAATATTTCCTTAAAAATGAACTTCTAGGTGATATCAAGTATAAAAGTTTAAAGGTGTCTTAGAAATCTGGTAAGAACAGGATAATTTTCATTACTGGTTTTGATTTATTTAAAAATAAGCTTACTGTTATTTTATTTAATTTTTGAGAGAATGAAGATGAATTTTAAAAAAATATTCTTTTCTTTCCCTTCCCTGGAGAGGAGGATAGGCCAAATGAAGAGTATTAGTCTTCAAAGGGCAAAGGAAAAATAGAAAGTATGTGTAAGCTCGGCATTGATGAACCTTCATTATTGGATTAAGCTTGATTTCTGGAGTTTCTTGATATTTGATCTTGATAGCTTAATTAGTGTTGCTGCAAAACTCTACATTGTTTTCTAGGAGATTTTCTGAAAGAAAAAAGGAGAACAGAAAATAAAAAATAAAATTAATATGTGTAACCTGTAGGCTTATCTGGTGAAATCAAGAAAGAATTTCTAGTTCATAAAGAATTAAGTGATGATAAAACTATTGTATTCTATATTGAACAGCCCTGTGGTTTTAGGATATATTAGTTGGTGATAACTTAAGGCAAAATTGTCAAAAAAAGACAAACCTATATTCTGGCAAAAACTCTGAACTCACTGTCCTCTCTGTCCTGAATAACCTGAAAAATTACTATGTGCCTGTTTTGCTGCCCACCAACACACAATCGCTTTCTAGATTATTAATGAATCTATTAAATAGCCAGGGACCTAGAAAGTAACCACGAGATGCCCTATCATTAACCTTTCACCACGATAAAAATGCACCATTTAATCATATTCTTTGTTTTTTCTCTTGAGGCCATTTGTTGGTCTGGGATAGTGTTTTCCTCTTTACTTTATAACTCTTTACCTGTACTCATCTCTTATAAGGGACCTTGAAAAATTGTTTTGGCAATGTGAATAAAGTATGTCAAAAGATTCTTCTTTATGCACTATTTTATCAACATATCACAAGGTTTCTAAGATTGTAGCTCTAAGACATGTTTTCTTCAGCACTAAACCAAACTTAAAGATCTTGCTTGTTTTTTCTGTTATGCCACTATCACTGCCTCCTCTGTAGTAAACACAACTCTTCATGGAGCTGGGTTATATGGTCTGATTTGAAAATATATGATATAATTTTTAAGAAATGTTGTTGTACTTGTAATCTAATTTAGAGAATAATTCTCAAACAATTATGGCGGCACAATTGTTGTAAGGGCGTTACAAAATATGTGAGGGGAGTGGAAACTGGGGGCAGGGGGAAGGCACTGAAGATGGCTTTTCTAGAAAATAAAACGTAGAGCTATAGTCTAAGAGACAAGACATGGTGTTTCTTCAGAGAAACAACACCGATTAGGCCCTTTATTATCATCATCTTCCAAGTGTTTTGTATTTCTGATTTGAACTGTCATTTACATCCACTGGTCAGTAATTCCCTGGAGTGATTCTATAGCTCTGGATTGATTTTAAATATAGCTGCAGTATGCTGCGTGCATCAGAAGCAGCACAGAGAGTGTATTTTTTAAACATTTCAGATAAGTTGTAGATGAGTTTTTTCAGAAGCTTTGCTTGCTATTTGTTCCAGATCACCTGGCACCTCTGTTTTGATAGTATTTCATCTTAATTACTGGAAAGGAGCAAGGGTCTCCTGTTCCACTGAGGCAAAGGATCGTTTGGTTTCTTGGGTCGACCTTTCTCTTCCTTAACTGCTTCGTTAACCTTTTCTGGTCTTGAGCAATTTTTTCTCATTCTCCTCATTCTCATGTCCTCGAAGTATCTCTTATCTGGTTTTCACTTCAAAATCATTTTAGGCTCTCAGCTTTTCCTCTTTCAGAGTGTTGGCTGTAGCTTATACTTCCATTAGGGCTCTACCAAACACTTCAGTTCCAAATTTTAATTAATTTCCATATAACTTAACTGGCCATCAAGAATTTATTCTCATCTTCCTGCTTTCTCCATCATGCATTTTGATACCCTCTTAATTTTTCTCTAAGTAGCACCAATCCTTCCTAGAGATTTTATTTCATTTCTGTTTTTCAAATTCTTATTAGCCTTTGGGCTATCATTCCTTAAAAAATTCTAATTTGAAATTTTAATAACACTTCTGGCACTCTTTTGGTAAAAATACCATACAGACTATGTCTAGAATGGGATTGTCTGTGGTAGGACCACAGGAGCAGCAACACCACTATCATTAGCAGTGCGACATCTTTAATTTCTCAAACTTCATGAAATAAACTCTCCCTTGTTTTTTATGTTTTATGATGGGAAAAAAGGAAACAAAAATCTGTCAGAAAAGTAATTCTAGTTTTAGAAGATTATTTTCCATTAAGAAGCAAAAGTGCAGAAAAATAAAGCTAAGCCTTAGCTTCTGTTTGATTGAGGAAATCTTGTGTCCTACACCAGTTCCACTAAAATGAGATCTCTTCTGCGTCAATATAAACAGTCCCTCGTCACCAGAGGGTGTAATAATAGCGTCATCCCTTGAGGTACAGTTCATCTGAGTGAACACTAGTTAGAAATTAGTAGTCCCTCTGTAGTCAAAGCAACCGAAGTACCTCCAAAGAACGATTCATATATTCCGTTTTACAATTCATATATTCTGCTTTAGACATTTTTTAAACACCACTTATGGAGCTGCCTGCCTGCCTCCAGCAACTATAGAGAGAGCCTGCATAACAGACACGTAGGTGGCAAAGGTAGGTGTAATCAGTCCCGCCGACACTGTCATTTTGGGATTCAGTGAAACCTGCGACTCCCGGTACCAGCACTGGCCCCTCGGGCAGTTCCTGCCGTGTCCATGGCTTCTGTGGCAGACGGGAAGAGGGGCAGGATTTTCCCCTTAGATGTTTTATGCTATGTATCTAAAAAGGTCATGATGTTATATCTGTTTCTTAAATGTTTTTTTGCTAGATATCTATAAAGGTCATGTTTCACCACAGCCTGAGGTGTCTGTCCTAACCGGGCAACTGTGTTAGCCTGTTTCTACTCCCAGTCTGTCATAAAATACATGCTAAAGCAGAAGTTGCGTACTTAGTTATATAAATGTAAACTCTGCTCTTCTGAAAACTTTAATGCATCCACTTGTTTCCAAAATGTTGATAGGTATTCCGCATTCATAAAGTATGGCTGGTGGCTTTCACTATTTTGGGTTTTCTCTCTTGAAGTCTTGTGGTTATGTGATAATTTCAGGGTTTTTTTCAGGAAAAATGTCTCCAGTTACTGAGGCTTCTTTCAAATAAACACTTGCAGCATTTTGCATTGCATAAATTTTAGATGCTGAGTCATCAGCTACGCCAAGACTTTTTCAAGATTCTGGGTTCAGAAAGGATAAAACCAAAATCTCTAGCTGAGGACTGGGTCTCATTTTCCGCCCTTCATAAAAACATTTAATGAATCCATGTTAATGGCATTTTTGGAAAGGCATCTGTAAGGCCTCATGGCTGCTCACGTTCTGGTTCTTGAGAGGTCGCCTCAGATTACGTCTACAGGAGATGTGAGAAAACTGCTATTTTCTTGTTATCATTGCCATCATGGAGGATGTTAGCTTTTGCTACATCGAATTTCAAACTTTCCTTTTGTTTGGGTTTGTATACATGGTGGAAATGGAAATGTAACCGTAACTTCTCAGATATACAAGCTAGCTTCAACCTGCGAGGAAAGAAATCATTATAATTGCCCCCTAGGAATTATTCCATCATATTTTGTGGCATTGAGAATATGCTTATAAAGCCCAGTGAACTCTCACTGTAAAGGGCCGGTGCTGTAGTTCCACTAGCTGAATTTTATCAAATGCAAGGAGGAGCAGCAGCAAGCTCTGAGAGAGTAATTGCAAACAGTAGATCTTTCCCTTGATTTGATAGTATGGATTGGATAATTTTCCAAATCACTAATTCCTCAGTACAGTGTATGGCACAGGTGGCTGCTGATAACTCAAGCCTGCAGAGTCACAAAGCTGACTTGTTCACGGCATTGCTGCTGCTGCATATGTTGGTATAAAATACACAACAGTGCTCCTAAGGAGGAGAAAGAAAGAGAAATGATAACGTTAAATCAATAATCTTTATTTGACTCTTTTTATCTTTGTTCAGCTCAGTAGCACAAGAAAATGAAAGCAATGGTTTTTGTGAGAAATTTGGATAGCAGAGAGCGCTCAGCCACCATGAAAGTAATTTCATATCTGGAGATGAGCTGTGAAAGCAGCTTTTCTGTTTATTTGAAGGATAGAGCAGAGAGGCCCAATACGACCAGGAGCGGTTTGAAAACAGCAGAAAGGAGTAGCTGCATGTTTCTCTCTAAGTGTCTTAAATCTCTTTCAGATTAGGAAACTGATCTCATGAGGAGGCATTAAATATGGCACACATCTTCAACCTGCTAAATGGTGGTAGCACTGCCATCATTAGCTACGAGTTTATTTTGGTAGCATGCAGAGATCAGATTGTATAATTACTGCACTGGCTCTTGCAATATGTTATTGGCTCAAACCTTGGCAGACACACAGTAGCTGAGCAGACTGATCAGGTTCAGCCCCAAATAGTCTGATTTTTCAGGATATGCAAGCCATATGACACACAAAAGAAAAAGGGGGTTTAAAACTTTTTACAAATGTCAGATTCAAAAGGAAAGATCTTTTTTTGCTTTCTGTCCCCCGCGTCAGCATCCTTCTCTCCTTGTTCATTGTAGACCAAATGCCTGAGTATTACCACCCCCAGAACAAGCATATTTTTCAATAGAATTTGGAGCTCACAGTCCAGCCACATTATTATTGTTTTCAAGATGGTCATCGTTAAATGGGTGACAGCAGTTTATGGGCTGGATGGGGAAATATTTGCACGTGGATAAGGAATGCCTGTTGTACTTTTTGACCACTACGTAAAACCTTCCTGTCGCAATATGGTCATGTATTAGTCTAAAGGGAAGTGGAAAAGGCCAAAGCAAAAACTCCTACCAGCTGAGACTATTTCACCTACCATCTGTTTCTGAACTGCCGACTAGCCTCTAGTTACCGAGGAAGCTGCCATCCAGTTAACCTTCCTGAGCAGCACACTTCTGGACTTTGACTAACGGAGGCAGAATAGGACGAAATGCATACATTTTAACTTCTGTGCTCCTTTTCATTGAGAGCTTGTAGTTCAGAGTGCCTTTATGAAGGTAAAATCACAGCAGCAGTACTTCTGAGGTTTTCTCGTGGTGCTGTGTATTGTGGATTCTATGCAAGTATGGAATGTGCCCTATTACGATGTCAAGCATGTGGGAAGACTGCACATGCAAAGCAGGCTCGTTCTGAGCTGGTAAGATTTCTTATAGCTGTAGTGTTAGCAAATTTTTCAAACATCTCTTTTGTTTAGCAGCTTTGTTCTTACGTTACTTCGCTTTCCAGTTCATTTATTGGTTCTGAGAGCACAGCAGCTTGGATTTGATCTCACCAGACAGTGCTAACTAAACTTCATTATAGATGGCCTGCAAATGGAAAGGGGACGTAAAGCGTTGAAGGAAATGTTCCTAGTAATTCTGTAGGTGGCACTCTTTGCTCTGCATCAGTCTTCAATCCAGGCCTTGATACAGTGCTAGTTGTTTTCTCTACAAGATACCAGGACCCGTATCTTTGTGTACATCCAATTTCAGTAGGCAGAGTTTATGCAAATGATACTTTTAGAGTCAACTATATAATCTCTACTTGCTGTCCTAGATTATCACATTGTATTGCTGTGTGCTTCTAAACTCTTAATGGCTTGTGGTGGTGGTGATATTCATTACTGCCTTATTTCTTTTGTGATAACGGGCACACGCACAGTTTTACTGAACATTAAAATTGGTGGGTTAATTATTACTGTTGTTATGATTATTAACAGGAGCTCTGAGCTGAGTTCTGCTATTTTGGCTCACAGCGAGTGGTACCTGTAGCTGAAATAATCCCGTTGACGTCGGTGAGGTAATTCAGAAAGGACAGTTCAGCCTGGTGGGGAGCAAAGAAGGCTGACTGCTCCAGTGTTGGGAGGCTGTCAGCTCTGAGAAGTTAAATCTTGGACTGTTTTCACAGACTTGAGCAGTTTCCCAGGCTGAGCAAGGAGTGGGATGTCTTTCCTCACAACTGAGCATTGTCAGACCATACATGGCAGAGCAACACCTGCATCGTGCTTGGTGTTTCCAAGAAAGAATAATCTTTAAAAGAAGTCTTATCTTTTCATCAACACCTTGCTAAGATTATGGGTAGAAAGAGGCTGGAGATGACGTTCCCTTCATAAAAAAAATAATAATAATAAATGAGTTGGGGATGAGACAATTTCTCCCCCTGCTAGCAGCTCCTCCTTGCCATACAAAACCCCCTGTTTGGGAAGATTCTGGGGAGTGAATTCTGCAATTCAGCCCACTTACCACATCTAGGATACAAGACCTTAACTATCTAGCCTTAGCTGAAGGGAATGTGTGTGTGCTTTCTCGAACTAGTAGCGATTTTATCAACTCACTGACATCAAGAGATGCGAGATAGTGATGCCATCTCAAAGGCTTCCAGCTTGTTAGCCTTTCACACCCCTATTAGGATGCTCCTAGTCTAGCTCATTGGGTAAAATCAGTAATTGTCTTTAAGAGACGCATAGAAATCTGAAAGGTGGCTGTCAGCAGAGCATTAGAAGCTGCAGGCTGGTTACTAAAAGGAGCAGAGGGAAACTGAACAAAGTGAAACCTTTACCTGCAGCCACAAACCTTTTAAAACTCCTCCCCTCTTTTGGGCAGCTTTTAAAGCATTTACTGTAATAATTATGTATATATACTAATGTAAAAGAACTTTCAGAATAGCTGTTTCAACCATAGGTGCAACAGAGATCTTTAGGTAAATATGATAACTAAAATTAGATTGTATATTTCTAAAGAGATAGATGGGAAAGCACGTAAGGGCACGATACGCTGGCCCAAATTGTACCTTCATGGAATTGCACTGGGGAGTGAAATAGCCTTATCAAGGGCCTCTCACTCCTGAGGTGAATCAGATTAATAAGAAAGTAGAGAAAAAAAAAAATTTTTTAATTAAGCATCCAAATGATTAGCAAATATAGAAATTCAGAATGGAGATGTAGAAGATACTTGTACAGATCTAACTGGGGAAAATCTCCTTTTCTGGAAGATTTTAGAAGGTAGGAATTTCCTCTTTATTTTGACTGAGTAGAGTTTTCCTTCTTATGTTTTGTGCAAAGATGAAAATTAAAGTATTGAGGAGTCTTATTTATGTTATAACTTCTAGTTTGCTGGTTTAAATCTCTTCTGTAACTTGTACAGTCTTTTATTATATTTCAAATATAATAAAAGCAGAAAGCTCAGATGAAATTTACCTAATTGATTTTCTCTTTCTTAAATAAAGATAATAACAATACGCATAAACCTCTAGAATAAAACACCTGTCATTTTGTATGTTTTACCTAATACTACCTACTGGCCTGATTCAGCCAGTTCTTTCCTCTCATGTTGACATTATGTAGTATTTTGCTGTTTAAGAAATCATACTGAAATAGCTTCCACTTCTAGAACTTTTCCTGGAGAGGCAGGTTTTGGCCCCCAGTATTAAGTCTCAGGTAACTGAGGCTGCAGACATGGATTACTGGCCGTATAACATCATTTATTTGATTGCTGATCATAGGTCCACTTGTGTAAGGCAAATTCAACTTCTTAAATGAGCCTGAATAAGAGCTACTGAATGCAGGCTCCTGAATACACGCACTGAGATCATTGACTGTCCTACTCCTCACAAATGTGCCGCCACTTTTTGCATAGTGTGGTCTTGCCTTTAACGTAACATGAGATAGCTGGTTGTACTCGCAGTGCTGAGAAGATAATACGCGAGTATAATGCTCACTGCCTCCACTGAGCATAGAGATAACTTTAGAAAATTCCTCCTAAGGGCCTGGAGAGCCTAGCCTATCTTTTAATCACAGGATTAAAGAACAACAAGATTATAGTTGGACCAAATAAGAACTCATGCAAAAGGTTTAGCTTGATATTGCTGGGTGATCTCCTCACCGCCCATTCCCTCTGGACCCCTGCAGGAAGAGTTTCTAAGTGGAATGTGGGTGACCTTGTCCTCATCTGTCCCCAGTCTCCTTTGAGCCGAGCTTTGGAGGGGAGGTGGTCAGGACGCTTTTCTTCCAGGAGACGATGGCTTCACATAGCCCCTGGGAAGTTATTGTCAGCCTTCGCAGCCATATGAACCACAGGCAACTTTTTTTCTCGGAGTGGCTCTCCTTTTCCCTCCCGAGTGCTCGGGAGCCCAGCTGTATGCCAGCCAAGACGCACCTGCGTGGAGTTTTGGCTCCACTCTTTGCAACTCAGCTAAGCTGCTTAAAGTTAAAACTCACGGCAAGATTCATGCATTCCTCTTCATGCTGACTTCATACCATGGCCAGGCATAAAAACTGTTCCCTTGAGTCTGTAAGCTGATTCTGCATATCACATCAGCATCAGTCTTTCTGTCTCCTCAATAAATCGCAGTGCAATTATACTGAAAAATCACAGTGCAAAACAGTAAAAGGATTTTGGGATGAGTTGAGAGACAGAAGTTTGCTGGACTGTTTTACCCTGGCCAAAGAAGGAAATGGTGCAACATGTGCAATTTGTTTTCAAGAGGAGTTTAAGAAACACTTCTGAACCAAAAGAAAGACCTATTAAAGCTTGGCTGACAACACTCATATCCTTACAGTATTCAAATCAGTTTGTTCATCTGAAGAAAGACATCTGTTAGGACTTGTGCACTGAGAAAATCTGAGCTTATCAGGCATGAAAAATAACGTACAATTGGAAGGAGAACCAGATTTGTGAAGTTGATAGGTTTTGTTTACCAAACTACCGTGTTATGTACAAAGAATTTTTTTTTTAACTTGGTTCTGCGTGCTGTGTAATATAACGTGACATTTCTGTATATGACAGCAGAAGATTCAGCACTCGAACTTCTCACAGCATGACTCAACACCTCCTGACAACTCAGCAAATAACAACAACAAAAAAAATCTTTAATCAATTCCTTTTCCCAGTAATCTCAGTTGCAATCATATAGAATTACCTATTAGTCTCAACTGGGATCACACACAATCTCTCCAAGTCTTTCACGACTTCATATTCAGCTTTTTCCACCAGAAAAAAAAATATGCAGCTAATGAAAAGGTAAACTCCCTGTGCACACATTGACATAAATGTCAAATTTTAATGATTGCCCTCTTTGAACTTCGGACAACTCATACATAGTATGGGATCCTGCATAGGAAACAGTAAATGTCATCAAGACAGTGCATGGGATGTAATTTATTATAATAAAAGGCCAAATGACTTGAAAGTCAGGTTTTCTTGCATTTTTTATGAAAGAAAAATTGACCCATTTTTGTGAAAGGTGTCACTAAGTCATAGTATAATTTTTGTTGCAAAATTGAAGTCAGTGACCGAGACTTGTGTTCCTAGAGACAGCTAGACACTTTTGGAAATGCTTCTCCTAATTAAAAGATACTGGCTGATTCAACCAAAAATGCTTTCATCTTTCATCCTGTAGAAATTGATACATGGCCATGAAAACTGATTTTTTTTTCCTCTTTCTCTCTGAGCTTTTGCAAACTTCAGCTGCAGTATGGAAACAGACTATATTTTTGGCTGAGCAGAGACCCTTCTGTTGAAAATAGCTTTGATGTCTAGGAAAGGATAGTGGATACGTCTCTGTGTTTGACATTTTTCTTGAAATTAAATCAAAGAAAATCTTTATTTCACTGCCTCTGATTTATATATATATATATAAAGGTATGTATGTATTTGGCAAAGAATGAGGAACTAAAAGACAAAGAGATTCCTTTGGATTTTAACTTTTTCCTACCTTTAAATATTATCATTAATGCTCTCTTGCAGAGCACCTCACTCTAAGAAAATACATGGTAATACTTAGTGTAAGCCAAGAAGCCATTTATTTTACATTACCAAAAAGACTGAAAAGTAAAAATGGGAATGAAACATAAATAAATCTAAACTCAGCATTAGATCAATCCCTGGACATGACTAAATACATTAATCGGTGTTTCTGTTGTAGTAGTATCAGTTATCCTCCTAAAATTGTATTTTTTTTCTTGAAGTCAGCATTTTCATGAAGTCAGGGTTAATTTAATTTATGTAAAAATGCGTAAGTAGTAAGATTTTGGAATTTGAAGACACCCCCCCCCCCCTTTGTTTCACATACTGTGAGTACACAGGCATCGGCGGGTACAAGGGAAAAAGGAGGAGGGATCAAATGCAATATTAATACTTTCTGAATTCCTTGTCATGAAATTCACAGCAGAACGCAGCAAATTGGCCATGAACATTGGAAAATTGTGTGCAGGATGCTCATTTTTGGAGTTTGCCCTCTGTTTTAGAATGTAATATATATGAAATTGCTGTGGAAGGAGAAGAAGAAAGAATGTGACACGGAACAGCAGGAAGCCTGTTTAAAAACACAGTTCAAGCCTCCCACGGTGGTACAGTTTAGTTGTGCAGGGAGAGGAAGCAGTCCTATAGCCTTTCCTCGTGAATCCAAGCAACAAAAAGGGCCTGACAGAACCGCAGGCTTGATTTCAGTGCCAGGGGCTCAGCAGAAGCAGATCTCTTGGCTTGGCACCCTTCTCCTTGACAGGAGCAAATCGAGTTATCCTGACTTCCCTGTGGGGGAGACAAGCTCCAGAAGTCTTGCAGCAGCAGCTGAGCACTTGGAGCAAATTAGGATGTCGAGTTGTACCAGTGCCTTCCCGTCATGCCGCCAGCCCTGGTGGGGCGAGCGCCCAAAGGCAGGGTGCTGGAAGAGGGGAGGTGGGGACGGAGCTTTTGAGGACCAAGCGGGCATGAACGCAAAGTAGGCAAGCCAACGTCTCCTCAAGGATGTCTCGATGCGTTACGATTTTCTTCAGTCTCTTGCCCCATTCCTTAAACGTAATTGTTCTTCATCTGCCACTCTTTGATTGTTATTTGCTGCTACTGGTAGCATATGTGGAACCAGCAGCATATGTGGGACTGGACACACAGGCACACCAGAGATAGCTGTGTAGCGTGTACAATTCTCATAGGCGTATAGTGATACCCTGTATCATAGGCTCTGCTAATGTGCAAGCCAAACTTCACACTAAATAACGGTAAATGATTTTGACAGGAGTGGGAAAACAGATGCTGGTTTCAGAACCAACCCCTATGACTTGTTTCTTTATCATTTCGTATTGCTGAAAACTTCGCCACAGAACGAACTCCTGTGGAAAGTAATGCTTGCAAAATTAAGAGAATTCTTCTTAATTTTTGTTCATTAAAGTTTTCTGGTAATAATTGCCTGTCCATATTATTTGGAAGTAAATTAGCTACCATCAGGCTTGACAAAGTGCTGTGGAATATCTGTAGGTTCATTCTGTTCATGTTCCTGTTCAGGGTCAGTTCAGTTCAGATGGTCTATACAGATGGTACCGTTTACTTTTTAAGAAACAGCCAACACAAAAGGAGAATGTTAAATTCCAGAATTAAAAATCCCTGCACACATATTGTCACATGAGACTACTCTGTTTGTATTCAGTTTGATAGTCTCACAGTTCTTTTACTGAAATTAAAAGCTTACATTTTAAATAGCTTTTGTTTCAAAATAACCCCTCCTTCCCAAAATATAGGAAAGGTAGTTAATCAAACACAAAACTATAGGCAGAGAATTTCAAAGATTCCTACGGTGGAGGGTAACAGGTATTTAGGAAAATACAGTTAGCACACCAGAATAGTTTAGTAGTTCAGGGGAGGAATTAGGTGTGCAGAATGCAATTAAACCAAATTGGTTCAGCAGAAATTCAGAGGCCAAGGTCTCAGGTATTAGCAAAAAATACCGAGGGTCACTCAGGACTACAGAGCGGTCAGGAGCTCTCATACCTTGTATGAAAGATGGCACTTCCATTGATGTGCTCTTCATTAACATCTTCCTGAGGCATTGACTTCAGGGACAGTTATCTGTTATTTTTGGCAACATTTTATTTTTCTTTTTGAGATATACCACTCCAGTCCCACTTCAGTGCCTCCTTATCTGAAGAAATCTATTTTCAGTCTCTTTAAATAGGGAAGTAAAATGCTCAGCAAGGTGTTAATTTTGTAATTCCAAAAGTTATTGCACATTTAAGATAAATTGCAAATTAAATCATTCTGCAGTTATATTAAAGTTCCATAGTAGGAATTGCTATATTTTCTTAATATTTTACCACTTTAATTGCAGGTAAATGGCTTGGCCTAATGCATCTCAGTAAACTATAGCCCTATTTTCACACAGTTTGGTTAAATATTAATGATGAACAGTACACAAAAGCTATTATGAAACAGTGAATAAAAATTCTTCCTTCAACTCCACTTTGTAATACTGAGCTTTTAAAAATATTTCAATGCATTCACACCATCCTCCACATTAAGAATTGCTGCTTAATGTTCCTATGTAAACTTCACGTAAAAAAAGGAAATCTGCTGTCATTTTGCACTATCAGCTTTAGTATTAAAAGATGTGAAGAGCTGAACTTTCTGATTGTCATGCAGACTTAATTCATGCATGAAATTACTGTACTTGCTCATATTGTAGGACTATATGCATACTGAGATCCTCCTAATGCTGTCTATACCCGCACCTTGATACACAACATTGCTTTTTGTACTCCAGCGGCCCCTCAGGGCTGCAGCCATGATGGGCCCAGGAGGTGCAGCTATCTGGGATGATGGTAGTCCTTGAATTCAGGAGCTTTTGTGTCTAACTAGAAAAGAGAAACAAGAAGCAGGCAAACAAAAAGAAAAGTCCTCATTGTGCTGCTGAGAAGCAGAGTTATGTAGAGGCTGTGTCCAGACTTCAAAGTAGGGCAGGCTGCTCCTGTCCCCCAGTTTTTCAGATTTGAGTCGTAGCCTGAATACGTGATAGCTCTTTTCTGCACCAGTTTTGTGGGTTTCCTTCCCTTGGACGCCAACGCATTCCTTGTGGACTGATGAATACCCATGGCTCATTTTATCAACTGAAGTCAAATCTCCCTAGTGCAGTGTTTTCTCTTCACATGTATCTAAAATAATATGATGGCTTGTGTTAAGGAGCTTGGGCACTTGCACATCAGGACTTTCTGTATATCACTGCAGACATTTGTCAAATTGTAGCACTATTGTAGGAAACATATCTTAAGAAATTTCTTTAGTGAAAACAAAAATTAATTTCTTTACTGAGATAGGTTGATGATTTGCTGTGTCTGCGAGTACCTCTGCATGGTTTCACAAGTCAAGAAGTTGCCTAAAGGAATGGTTCACAGCATGTCTTTCTTAAGACTGATGTCCATATGCTGGAATTTTATATTTGCTCATTGCAAATACTGCCTCGTTCCTTGTTGACTGGAATGGAAGTTTCCCAAACGCTCTCTGTCCTGCTGGTGGTAAGGCTGAAGTCAGAGGTGGGTGTGAGGGCCTTCAGCCTGCTCACCTGTGAGGGAACCACAATTTCCCCTCCTTGCTCCACAAGAATAAGTAGCTCCTGTTGAAAGCGGGGGTGAAAGGAGCAGCAAGAGCAAAGGCTTGGGAGCTCTGGCTCCGCCACTGCTGCCTATTTGTGTTGCAGTAGTGCACGGATGTCAGAGCTCTGCTGTGCTGTGCAATGCATAAACAAGACACAGCAATGGCTCTCTTGAGTTGTATGGAAGTGCTGTCTCCTTTTTAAAACTAATTCAGTATGGGTGCGTGGGTCTCTCCTGCATTAAATGCTGCTCTTGGTCCCCAAAGCATTCGGTGGTACAAGACAATGGTTTTTTCATGTTATTTTTACCTACTATATCTCTGATGGACCTGTACAAAACTATTTGTCTGCATTAAAGCTGCTCTTGCTGTGCGTTTACTGCCATAAGTAATTGTATAGTTTTCTCAGATTACCCTCTGCTTTTTCCTTTTCTCCCTTTCTTAAAATCTTTTTGTTGTGCCATGTGTTTTGTAAGGTGTTTGCCAAATTGTCGTCTTCATCATCATCATCGTCGTCGTCGTCGTCATCATCATCATCATCATCATTCCTCTTCTAGTTTATCAGGTGCATCAGGAGAATCTTGACAGTATTGTGCGAAGAATCTTGTGTTTTTCTATATTCCTACAATTACTAAAATGTAATCATAAATCTCATTGGGGACTATAGTCATTAAAATGATACAAACAAGTAACAGAAAACAACAAATGACTTCAATAAGTAAAGTGAGTCTTTTTGGTCCAGTGAGAGCAAAACAATATAGGTATTAGAATTTTATATCTAAATATATTTATACTCTGTCCAGGAGTTTAAAATTGTTTTTTTCTATACCCAGACAAAAATTTTTAGATGAAAGAAGCTTCCTGGTGCTTAGATCAAAAATCAAAGAAATCTATTTATCTGCATCTGACTCTGTCAGTTAAATAGCTAGTTTGAATCCTGGAAAGAATTATACCTCTTGTTCATGGATCATTCATTGCTTGCAAGGTGATTGGTGAAATTAAAAATAGCCCATGTACTTCTGATTTCCTGATACTCAAATGGAATTGAGTGAGGATGCTCTATTAAATGTTCATTTGTAATCAAAATATTAGTAAATACGTAATTGCTTTAGGAATTAACCTGTTGAATATTTAAAAACAGTTGTTTCCAAAATGTCTTGCTAGGGCTCTAAGATAGGAGGTGCCTAGTCGTTGTTCAGTTCCCTTATCATGTTTTTCTCTGCTCAAAGTTGTGCATGTATGTGCATCTACATGAGAATTAAGAAAAAGACTATCATCTACTTTTAAACTAGTAATTGTATTTTCTTCCTAATATTAATCAGATGCCTGGTGAGATTGATACTTCATATGTTGAGATACGTACTTGGCCAAAGGATTTCAGTTGACTGTTACACTGTTCACTTTAGTTTGTTGTCATACAACCTCAGTATTTAAATGCTGTTTTAATTGAGGCATGAACATCAGAGGGCTTCATTGGCTTGGGTACAGGTAGCAGAATACAGACCCATTAAACTCCTTTTTTTTCCTTAATATTGAATTGCTTTATGTAACGTCTTGCTGATAATCTATGAATATCACGTCTACATTTACTCACTGGTTATTTAAAATATATCTTTTAGTTTCATGTGATCCAAAATAAATGCAGTCATAAACTGCTACACAGAGGCAAGTAATGTGGGGCTGAATCTTCACATAGTACAAACTACCACAACTCAAATGACTTCAGTGAGTCTGTGATAATTTACTCTGGCTGGAATTTGGAATGAGCAATTTGCACCCCTGCTTGGTCCTAAGGTCCAAGTTACAATTTTTATTCTACTCTGATCAGGAAAGCTTACAATGAAGATGTGAAAGATTAGGAATGTTTAATTTATTCAGAATGTAGATTTACAGTTGGTAGTTTTTATGAATAAGTTCTTAAATATTTTTCCTCTTCTGGCTAATCTTCTCTAGGCCCAACACTGGAATTCATAGAGAGAGGATAATTTTAATCTCTTGTTTGCTTTTCTTTTCTTCTCATGCTCTAAGTAAAAGTTACTTTTATTTCCCTTAGTGATGGAAATAATTTTCTTTGCTGTACTAAATTGGTTTTGTATTTCATAATTTGCATGCAAATCTAGTGAAAATATTTCGACAAAATATAAACCTCATGAATGAAACTGCTTTAAGCTTTAGAAAGCAGGCATGTTGTCCTGAAATTTTGAAGTTACATATTTGCGTTCTCGCAGGCAATCAAATTTAAAGCGTACCTTAAAGCCTATCTTCTCTCCCAGTGTAACACCTGAACTTAATGCTGAAATGGGCTGGCTCAGTTCATTATAGCAAACTTGCATTTTAACTTGATTCCATTATTTGCTGATATATGATCTTCCATGTGGCCTGTAATGTATTTTGGCAAAGCGAGTGTCAGCTATAGCAGGTATCAGAAAATAGAGGGCTACAAACCAGGGTGAACAGTAAAACAAGGCATTCAGCGGTAATCTTTCCCACAACTTAATATGCAGGTTTTATAAGCAGTCATGACCCTATAAATATTCATGTCTTTCATGGCTTTCATATAATAGGGAAGTTAGTAACAAGATAGGACTTCCCTGCATTGCGATTTCCTTATCATAACTACAAGCTGTAGTGAATTGCCAAAGTATCCCCAGTTACTTTCTTCCTCCAGCTAAATCTGTTTGTATTAATAGCAAAGAGCGGTTCTCCCCCTGTTTTCAATCTGTGTGAGTACAGGTGCGTGGCCTCGGTGCAGGTACAACAGCCAGCCAGGTCATACCCCAGATTCACCTGGTCACAGGTCCTGTCCAGGATTCGGCGGACATGGTGGTGGAGTTGCCCAGCTCAGATAAGCAGGTAGGTACGATAAGGTAAAAGCCAAGCTCCAGGGCAGACCTCAGCCTGCCCAGCCCATCTCATGGACCAGATGAGGTTTAACATCCTCTGAGCTCGTGAAGCGGGTTTCCGCTGGTGGCCTCGGACACTGGCTGCTCAGCCATGCTCTTCCTGAACAAATGAGTGAGACAGTGGGGTGCTGTCCAGATACCAAGTGGGTATCTGCTCCCTGCAGGAACATGTAGTTTTTGTATAGTGAGGTGAGGCAGGCCTGTTTCTGGGGACAAGCTTGGATGCCTTTCCAGACAGTGGAGCCACATCTATCCGCATGTTCATTCCAAGCCACATCAATCTGGACATTCCCTCCCAAATCCAAGGCGTTAACCTTTATCAGATTCCATCTCTTCTACATCTGTATGAAACATGGGTTTAGATTCAAACTCCCTTTTGTCTGTGGCCTACCTAGGATAGAAACAGGAGAGGTGGCAGATGCCTGGATTCTTCTCTTCTTCACATAAAACCTACAATATGCATTTGAATGCTTCTCAGAAGCAGACAACACAACTCCAAATCTATGTGAGAAGAAGAAAATCAAGCCCACACTGAAACTATGTAATGCCAGGACTAAGGTTGCTTCTGCAAAACATAATTTGGCCCCTTTGAGTGCAGACACTCTGACATTCTTTTAAAAATGAATACTGTTTTTTCCACATGACCCTGCTTCATCGACAGTTAGCTTCTGTTTCTTTCCATCCTCTTCATGTAGTATGTGGCCCCGGGGCTTTCCTTACTACACATCAATCAAAACCCACACTGAATACAAAATTATTGGTTGCTTTATTGTTCTCACTGCTATCATACCTGAATGCTTCACACACAGTAATGAAATTACCTGCATAACACCCTGGCCATTCATGGTTTTGTTATCCGTACTTCACAGGTGATGGACAGAGGCACAGAGAGAGGAAGAACAAAATAGTTGACAATGTATCAGCTAATTTCTAAATAATATTTTTTTCATAGTCTCCATAATTTTAATCAATCTTTATGTGTATATAAATACAGTTTTAATCTACATCAATTGCAGCTCTAAGTGTTCAATAGCTCAGCTCAATTGTCTTGTATAGAGGCCAGAAAATGAGGAACATCAAATTAATGGTCATCTCTGGGAAATGTGAAGTGATTTGTCCAACATCACATAGGAACTCTGTGGCAGATCCAGAAATGGAATTCAGTTCTTCAGTGGCAGCTGCCTTAACCATTAAATCTTATTTTCTCGTTCTGTAGTCCCTTGCTGGTTCATTATATACCTTCCAGTTCCTGAAACAAATGAGGCAGAGAGAAATGAAAGCCTCATTCACTACATAAACCTGATTCATTCCCAGAATACCATTTCTCAGAATACCATCCACACTGCACACAAAAAGAGCTGCAGCTATGCCATGGAAAAATAGTCTGTGATCACATAATTGAAGACGGTTTCATAGCAGATATGTTCAAGAGGTCCAAATTGAGTTGCATAAGCAATTTTAATCTGGTATTTCCTACCTTTTGAATACTGGAATTTGAATGGAGTCCTCAGTAATTATTTCCGATACTTTGCAAAGAAATAGCGAAACAGAATTTCTGCTCTGTTGAACAATACTTACCTTAAGCTTAGATGATCAGAATTTATATCTTCATCTTTATAGTAGAGACAGCTAGCACCTGAGCTCTTAAAGTAAATGTTATTCATAGATGACTACTTAACTTTTATGAGAATCAATCACTAGAGTGAAAATAAAGTGCACCTTCTTTTCACCAAAAAATATAAAGTACTAAACCTTCACATAGACATCTGGAGGGCACTTTGGTGTATACAGGGAAGAGCTATCAAATCCTCTATGTCTAGGCTCTCTTTCTGTCCTTGTGTACCTGTTTGCCCCTTAACCCCGCACATGTTCTACCCTTTCACTGATTTTTTGCCATCACACACTTCAGAACAGAATATTTTTCTGTGGCTGGGAGCATTCATTGAGTAACAGGTTGCAAGAACCGGCAAAAGGAGAGGAGGTAAAAGGAGTGCCCTATCTAGACACTACAAGTGGTAACCATGTTTGGAGAACAGGAAGAGCACTGAATTGAGCTGAAGTGCTTTTAGGTTGTTGAGGACCTTCAGAAGGCTGGAATGGAGAGGAGAGCAGATGGGGTTGGGCAATCAGGTGGGGATTCCTGCTATTATTCTTGCCAAAGGGATCCAGGGTCTCTATTTCTTGACCAGAAAATTGGAGATACTCACTGGGCAAATGTCCCAGGCTACCTCAGTGTATTTTGCCGTTCAACTCAAGGCACTAACTCCAGGTGATGTATGCAGCAGCCCGCTGCAAGCCTGTACTCCCCGTGGCACAGTGCTTCCTTCCGTGCTTTGACTCTTGGCTTTTTGGAGTCAGATGACATATACATTGACAGTTTTTTATGAGTGGGACAGAGGATATTAGTGGGTCAAATTTCTCTACGAATTTGTTGTTCTTAAGCGAATCATGGTTGGGTGATGAAGCATACCCTCTTAGATCCAGATTTGCTGCCATTTTCCACTGTGCTCTGTGAGCAGTTCTAATGCTGCAGAGTGGAGGCCAAGAGTCAATGAGAAGTCAGGCTTGGGCATGGATAAATCTATTAATTTCCTAAAGAATTTTGGCTCAGCTTTCTCACTTCGCTTGTTAGTACATTTTTCAGTTTCTGGTTACTTGGTCAGGAGCCAAACTTTCCCCTCCTGTTACATGCTGCCGTAGGGGAAGGGTAATCCCTGGGGCTTTGGCAGGTGCCGATAACTTCTGAAGGGAAGTAGCTTTTGCGAAGGCGTATTGCGACAGGGAGCGTTGCTCTATAATTCATTCCTATCCCATTGCCTATCATAATTCAGCTGTGCAGCACCAGCTCATTTGAAATAGCTTCTCGTTTGTTAGCTATTAGTGCATGTCAGATAGCAAAAGAAGCTATGGCTTGTTCACATATTGTATATTTTCCCTCAAACTTACTCAGATTTCCCAGTTTGACTACTGCAGATGTAGTTCACATATGAAGAGGATTTCTTTTACGTATTCTGGTAACTATTAATAACCTTATTGGCTTTTTTTAAACAGTTTCTCCCGATTTGTGTTCAAGGATTAAAAGCACATTGGTCTTGATTTCTGCTGTCCTTTTGACACCTGTTTCTTTGGTTGTCATCCACCCACATAAATTTTTAGAATGTAAAATAAAATTAGCAAAAATTTATTTTAAACTTTAGTTTAAAAAAAACATAGCTTCAAGCCTCTTTTAGGGCTTGGTTCTTTTCTAATTAGAAAATTTTTTAATTTTACTTTAGGATATGTACTATAAATTGTTTATAAATCATGAGGAAAATAAATGGTTTGCATAGGAATTAATTCTGTCCCCAGTGAAGAGGTAACATTGACGTGAGAATAAGTTCCTCGCACCGCCACTTTTGTCCACTCAAGTCCTGTTTTGAGGATGCTGTGAAAAGAGGTAGATGATGTCCAGGTTGATTTTTCAGGAATAAAATTAACCTTATCTAGGAAGAGCATTTATCAATCTGAGGTCCACAGATTGCAAAAAAAAAAGAAGGGAAAGCAAGCACACTTTTTCCCACGTGTAAGTAAATTAAAAGTGAGAATAACTACAGATTCAGTGTTTTGCCTAATTTTTTATTTGTTTGTAAATGAAAACCATTGTGATGGTTCTGTACAGGGTGAAACAAGATTCTTTCTTTAAATATTGTTTGAATAATTTCTGAAGATATTTAATTGTGTTTGAATTTCAAAAGATTATGAAATACAAGAGTAGGGACAGCAGTTGGCCAGACAGGTCATGCAGGCATGTTATCATTAGATCTGCATGAGCCCATGCAGCTGACAACAGAAGCACTACAGTCAGCCTATTCCCTCAAGATCAGAATGTGGCCCTGAAAGGTCAACTACAGAAATTGCATTCATCAGCTCCAAAATAATGAGTCTTCCCCTGTTTTTATTATTCTACCTTTGTCTGGCTGGTATCCACAGTAAAACCTTTCCACCTTTACAGTAATGGTCACCTCAGAGCCTGGTTCTTCCATAAACTTTGTGCTAGTTTACCATGTTATTATTTATAAAGCCTGTAATCCTTCCCGTTGGATTATTGCAGGTTCTAGTCATTGGTTCTCTGGAGGTTTGGTTAGTTTAGTCTGTCAGCATGTTCAAAACTGTGGGGAGCACAGTCGTGCAGAAGGTATATTGCTCAAGGCCAAATGCAAATATTCTGGTTTGCATACACTCCCAAAGGTTTTAATTGCTGGAGCAAGGCCTCACACTTAATAAACAAGTATTGGTGAAGCTCACATCTGGTATAGCTAGTTATGTTACTCTTTGTGGGGAAAAAAAAAAAAAAAAAAAATATTTGTCTTTTTATTTTTATTTCCAAACTTTGGAAGAATTCTTTTAGTTGTTTGGAGATATATTCCTATTTATTCAGTCCCAAAAGTAATCATAGCTGTTCTCTGTTCTATGCCACACACCCTGAAAGATTTTTTTAAGATGTTTTATATGCCATTAAAAAACTGTGGGAACCATTTCTCATGGAGTAAGTTTTTGAAATAATTCAATATTCATAATGAGGATGAGAGTAAGAAATGGTTTAGTAAAATTAGTAGTATTCTGGGCTGTCCAAGGCTCTATGCAAATCCAGGCTTGATGTCACTGCTGCTTTTCTTGAGCTTGTGGTCTCAAGAGACTAAGGATGGGAATGATTATTATTCAACGTTTCAGGCAGAGATACTGAGCTGTTAGCTCAAGGTTATGTGGTTCAATCTGGGCAGAGCAGGGAATGAGAATCCTGAGAGCTTCTGAGTCCAGGTCCACATTTTAACCACCACAGCTACTTGATGTGAAACCACGATTGTCTGATACATTTTGTCCTGCAATCAAAATGAAGGAATAATTACTCATTTGGAGACTGTTTCCTACAATGACAAACCAAATGAAATCAAAGAGGAGACATGCAAAAACCCTTAATCCAAGTCTTGGGTTTGAGGAACTCTATTCAAGCCACAATAAGTTATAAAAATTAATTGGAAAGCTAATGATAATTATTATTTTTACTTGAGATAAAAAGCCAGAAGTAAATTTTGAATGTTGCTTAGATGTGGTGTTCTGTTTATAGCCCTGGAAATTTCTTACCAATTAAAGGCGAGCCCAGAAGTGCAGAGAGAAGCAAGACCTTCATTCTCAGCGTTCCATTAGGTTGTTAATTAGCCATAATGTTTATGACTTTCTAAAGCAAGTTGCTGGAACGGGCTTAGGGTAACATTCACGTTCTTTTTGTGTCCTGGCAGCTTATAAATTGCAGCTCACTGTAAGGTATATCAGAGTGTAAGACTTCACAGAAGAATCTAATGGATATAATTTGTTAAGGAAAAATTCAGATTATAACATATGTATTTCTTCTGTTAAATATACATGTGCCAAATAAATTTTTCTGCTTGCAATTGAGTGGGAAAGGACAGATTTCTGCTTAAATCTGTGCAGGGACAGCTTCAGCTTATTTCTGGTATTTATGAAGTGGTTTTATTTTTTGTCTCAACTAACTCTGCGTGTTGGGGTGTATTTTTTAATTTCTCTTGTGACCTCTCCATATTCCTTAAATCCCCCCTTTTTCTAGTTAAAGAAATACATGTAGGAAGGAGGGGGAGTGTGTGACATTTTTTCTGAAGAGCAAAGCAGTTCTTAGTCCTGATGTGATACATTTTACATTTTTGAAAGTAAATTTATTTTTTAAAATATTGAAGTGGAATAGATTTTTTTATTTGCACAGATTGCTCAAAAATTCTAACTTTTAAGCATTGTTAAAAATATCTAGTTTAGTTTTTTGCAATGTGAGACTTGGAAAAAATCTTATAGCACAAATTTTATTTAATAAATAAAACAAGAGCTTTAGTGAAAGGGTGACAGCACTGACCTTTAGAGTGTTTGTCGAGTACAAGCGAAGTGCTTCAACCATTCACTCTAGTGATGTAAAGCTGCCAAGAATATAACCTATGAGAATAGGTGCAAGTACAGTAATAATTCTTTATAGACCTAAGGTTTTGTTCTAGCATTTTTAATACTGTGAGTGTTTATCCTTTCTTTTCCTATCACATGTCTACTGATGGTAGAGTTCATGTGTGAGCTGCATTGTAGTATGCCAAAATAAAAGCCAAACTGCATGGCAGTACACTAATCTACAGCATGTAGTTGGGCTCATGTAATTTAAATTATGGCCAGAGGTAATAAAAATTTCTATTTCTAGTTTATAAGGGAACAACATGAACCCTAACAGCTGTAGAACAGTTCACAAGAGACAATTTACCCACAGTTGTACTGAGGCTGGTTTATAATGTATAATGAGCTGTCACAGGCCAGACTTCTCATTTTTAGATTGTCCTATTTTTGTATTAGTAAAGTTAATAGTAGAATAGTACTGCCACTATTCCAGATAGGACTAATAAATGTCGTAGGTACCAATCTGAAAATATATGGATAAAAAGAGAAAAAAATAACCTATCAACATTATAGTTGAATGGAATATAAGGGAAAGCATTTTTTGACATTCTGCAGTACTTTTAGCACTGAAAGGAATTTAACTGAAAGGGGAAATTTCTGAAATATGAGAAGCTTAAGAGAGATTGTGTTTAGATTTGACTGAAAATCAAATAGTGGTCCTTCTGAATACAATGATCAAAAATGTTGCCTTAGACTTCAGAGAGAAGGGGTTAACCATAAATACATTTGTTTCAAGAAAACATGCAACCAGGACAGATGTCTGAATGGCAAAAAGGAGAACTAAAATACTTTCAAAAGAGGATGAAGAGGCTGCGTTTTAAAAATCACACTGATCTTGGCTCAGTCAAGTATTTTAATCACCGTAACGACACAGGTAACTCAGACTCATGTAGTCCTGCTTCAGCATAGAGTTAGCAAAGTACAAAGTGCATTGGAAAGAAATTGAGAATTCAACAGGACATAAATGGGCAGCATAATAGAAAATAATTAAACATAGATTTGCGGCAAGAAAGGTCAAACTTTTAAAAGTGAGTTTTGTATTTGAGTAATTGAGGTGAAAATTATTTTTTTGTTTCCTGTTTGGTCTCATCTATGCTTTAAGCATTTCACAAAATTCTCTTAGGATCCCCTCTTCCCCCTTCCAAGTCTAGGTCAGTGTAAAAATGAATCATTTTCAGCAGCAAACCAGCTGCAAAAGTCTGTAAAGAAAAAAAGAACAATAACATCTTGCTTTCATGTAACACCTTTCATCCTGTAGACTCCCCAACTCATTTTACGTTAAGATAAACCATTCTGTGGTTCTGTGATTGTAGGATGTCCTTTGACTCATCAGCTCTCAGGTGGAAAGCGACAGTGTTAAAGTGCACAGTAACAACTGTCCAAAAGTCCAGGCCAGAAACAAAGCAAATTCCCTTCCTTTTGCTTAGCAGTGAGAATTTTGGTAAGCAGAATGTAATTAGTCAAACTGGAATTTGGCCATAACATTTGGGATAATGCCCAATAATTTTGCTCTTATTCTGGGACACTGTTGCAAAAAGCATCTTGAGATCTTTGATAATGATAAATGGTTAGCACCTGGCTTTAAAGACCTTTTTCTTCAGTCAAGGTAAATCAGCTAAGCCTTAACATCTGCCACTAAATCTCATTCAAATTATTGTGCTTCAGGAGGTGAGTCCTGAAACTATTGAGGGGCTGTGACTCTCTGGGGACTCACAGCAGGAGAACGTTTATCAAGGATGGAAGTACATCCTTTGGGCAGGAAGTCCCAAAGGCTGGATTGACCCAGATCTTTAGTTACCAGGATGGGAAAAGCTGGGAGTGGGAACTGACAGTTGGCTAGACAGTTTAATTCCTCTCACTAAGTTCTTTGCCAGCCATGCTTTGCTTCTGGCTAGGAAGGTGCCATCTTCGGAATTGTCGGTATGATTCCTTGCAGCTTACGGACTTAAAGAAGATCAGGCGAAAACTTGGCCTCATCTAACCGTAACTTACAATTGTGAAGAATGAAGCCATGTCTACAGTTAAGCGGTGACAAGAGTCTGCACTGATAAACACAAAAAAAGCAATTGTGCATGTTAGCCTGCTGCAACTGCAGTAAATATCTTTATACAACATGAGGGCGTCACTACCAAAAATTCAGCAATATTTTATGCAAGGTAGCTGGCCAGTGAGCATCGGCCTCTGAAATATTCTTCAAGAAAATGTGTTGTCCCTTGTGAAGGAGAATTAACAAGTAGAAAAAGAATAAAGCCATAAAGGCAGTAGTGACAGATCAGGGGGGCGAATGAATCTTAAACACTATACATATTTCTTTTCCACCAAGGGATTCTTATGGTGTAACAGTATTTTTCATCTCTAATCACTGGTGCTGCGTGTCAGTATCTCTTATTCCTTTCCCGATTTGAGTGACACAGTGTGATATGTCTAATGACAACTAGAACAAATTTCAGTAATGAGGTCACCTTGGGCCTGTATTACTGTCTGACTGCTGTTTTCCATAGAAATTATTTGTGAAAGCAGACCACATGCTCTGCATAACTTCCTCTGCTTTACTGAGAGTGACGAAAGGGAGATATGTTAAAACTTGCAAGGTGCAGATGGTTTGCATTGATCTATTCCTGATTTTGAGCTGTAAATTGATATGTAATGAGAAAGCTGCCACTTTGGTCCCTAGAAAAAAGTTTATGGGTTTGGTTGAATTGCTTAACTTTTCTTTATAAATGTAAAATCATGCAGATTCTAACTGACGATGGGCAAACATATGCCAGCAAGGAAAATAATAAGTGTTTGAAAGATGAGCCCAAATGAAATTCTAAAGTCAAAAACCTAACTTTGCCTCCAGCTCAAGTTGAACTGAGATTTTGGAAAATAGTGCAGGAAAGTAATGATCCTGAGAGACTGGGAAATAGCAAGAGTCAAGTTAGAACTTCTCTAATTATAGTCAAATTCCACTGTTTGCTACAATACAATATGAAGCTTATTAAAAAAAGGGAAGTACCTCTGCTTCTATGAAGCTTATTAAAAAAGGGGAAGTATTTCTGCTTCTAGTGTGTCCCAGAAAAGTGGCTGTTTAGAAATCTTGCTCAGTGTTCCCCAGAGAGAGGAAAGAACCACTGTCAAATCTGCAGAGACTATGGTGGTCTCAGGACATCATTCCGTCGTCCACCATGCAGAGATAAATCAGGGATACTTGGACAGCAATATCATCTAATTTAGACTGGATTAATTCCAAAGACTACAAGGGATTTGAATTACAGCGAGGTAAGGGAGGTCAGAATACATCTACTGGATATGCACTAGTTTTCATCCTGTAAATATCAGCTGAGGAACTTTATTCACCCTAAGAACAGGTTTTCTGTGGGACTACTCATAAAGATACTCTCCTGGGTGCAAGATCAGGCTTTAAGTTTTTTAACTCGATTCACAGGAACGTAAGGAATCATAAGTGGATAGGAATATGGATTCAGTGCTTCAAAATGGCACTTTATTGAGGAAAGGTCCAAAGAAGAGACAATAGGTATTTGAAAATATTTTTTGTGTTAATAGAATATTTTGCTGTGTACTTAGAGTCCAGTACAAAAGAACAATTTCAGCTCTCCTTTTGGCTTTGACAGGAATCCCCTGCAACCATATTTTCTTCCAGAGATAGTGATAAATAGCAAACTCCTGTCCTTTACAATGCCGCTGTTCTGCCTTTATTAAATAAGATGGTGCTGAAGCAACAGTAATGTTTGTGCAAGAACCCCCACCAGAAAACTAGCCATTTATCTTAAAAATCTGCACCGTTTCTCATGAATTGACTGATCATTGTTTTATTAGTTAATGGATTTCATTACATATTCGTGTGCATTTCAAATTCACAATACACTTACAGAGCTACATAAAGATGATCACCAGGCCAGGAATCAAATTATAACTAAATCAATACATTGATCAGAAAGAACATTTCTAAATTAGCTCAATAAAGGTGTTTTTTCTAGTACATGGGCTTATAAAAATCCATGTAAAGCTTTGACTGACTGCTTAGTGCCTTCCACAGAGCACAATAAAATATTGCCTAGATTGAAAGCTTTTTCCTGACAACTAATCCTGAGAGTCTTGCTAGCTCCTTGCAACACTCATGTTCATTGAGGCTCATTGGTCCTGATTCTGTTCTCTGATTTATAGTTAGTCAGAAGGTTAAAGTAATTGAAATCAATGGAGCTATACCAGTACGAGATCTGATCTCATATTAAATGCTATGAAGGTAAAATAAAGTCCATTGTTTTTTAATCTGTAATTCCATTAATTCAGAAATTCAGCGTTCTTTGAAATTTGTTACTGTTTTTACCAGTCATAAGACAGTGAAGGGAAAAGAGCTGCTTTTTTTTACATGCCATCCATTGGCACTGTTCTCTTTCATTGTCTGTTTTCTGATTCTTGTATTTTAATGTCAATCACTGCTTTGGTTTGGAAAGATCTGTCAAATCTATTAATTCAGAGCCTCACCTGGTGTAAACAGACAGTGTCTTGCTGACAGTTGGTATGGCCTGAGATTTCACTTGGACTATTTCATACACTTTTTCCAAGGGATAGCCCCTCAATATTTGCTGGAAAACTTGTGACCCAATCGTCGTATTTAACTTGCGCAAACTGTATCCCAGAGCTGAGTTAAAAATTGAACAGCAAAATTAAAAATGTATTGAACTTCTCCTTCTCCTGAATGTTGGCCTGTAACTTCTAGAGAGTAGACATATGTAGCTAAGGCATACTGCTGATGACAACAACATCTTCCCCATCAACTTGGGTGTCATTTTCAGTTCTTTTCCCTTGTTCTTTTTTCATCTATCGGCTGTGCATAAGTTTTGCTGACTCTCCAACAATTTCTCTTTGCATCTGCTCTCAGTCCTGGCCAACTCAAACATAACTCTGACACATACCAAGTGTAGCTGTTAGGTTTATTATTGTAGCTTGTGATTTGACCACTTCAGTCCTCTCTTTAAGTATCTCTACGGGCTTCCTTTGTTCCATTACAGATTTATAATTCTTGATCTTGTCTTCCCTGTTTACCTGACTGTATTCTTTTTTCTTTTATGCAGTAATGTCGTGTTGTATCCCGTACATCCTTCCTGATCTGGCTTTCTCTGGGCTATATGCAGTCAGGCTTCTTACTTCTTTACTTTAGTAATCTTCCAACTAAGGTTTCTAGTCTTCTTACTGTAAAGCTAAAAAGCTAGTATTAAGCTTCCAAATCCACATTTAGGTCCACAATTAAAAAAATCTTTTTCTTCTGAAGAGCTGTGTACTTGTAGCACCCAAGGAAATCGAGACTACAGAAAACAGGTGAACAATTTTCTCTTGCTTCTTGCTAATTAGAAATAAAATATGTCATTGTAGTAAAATTTACTTTCTTGAGAGTTAATTTTGCAGCATAATGCTAGATTAAGAATTGTTGGCAATATGACTTGTAAACAGTGATTTGACTGTAGTGTTCTCAGAATCCCAAACATTAGATGCTGTATAATCTACACTATGATGGTATAATCGTTCTTTCCAGGGCCTAGTTTCTGTGAGACACAATTGGTGCCAACTAAGAAATTTCAGCTAAAGTTCTGACACTGTTGAAATCATCATCAGAATATCTGTAACTTTAGTGGCATTAGACTGGATTTCAGACTGCATCTTTTAGTTCAGACATTTTCAGTCCTTTAATGATATATGCAGCATATCTTTTGGAGCATCGCTCCACCCCTTGCAGAAAGATATGTGGAATGGAGATAACATAAGTAGTTTACGTAGGTTATGTAGGCTCCTTATTTTGGGAGTCATGCCATCCTACTCCTATCAAATACTAAACACCTGATTTAAATGCTCATTGTGTTCCCACTGTTGCAGGAAGGACTAAACTGCCTTCTGAAGGTGTCTCCCTCACTGACAGAGTCCAGAGAGCTCAGACTCAATTCCTCTCCCCAGCCATAGCTGTCTGATGCCTTTTGAAATGGTACTTGATACTTGCACATGAATTGTCAAGTATGACACAGGACATACAGAAGACCTGTGCCTTTCTGTAGTGATTGCAGGAGATCAGATAAAGTACCCAAGAGCATCTCAAATAGCACTAGATATCAGTGAGTAAGCAGCTGAATTATAGTTTAGACTAGAGATGGGGTTCACCCTAGACATGCCTACATGTGAGATGATTGTTATTTGCATTCCTGCTACAGTCAATACAGTCACTGGCATCAGCTGAACTTAGTATAGGCATCTACCTTATATAAATGCAATAGCTCTTTAGACTCCCTTGGCCTTGTTGACTGGATCAGTATGAATCACTTCAGATATGTAGGTCACGGATAGACACCTATTTTTGGTTGTCTTAATCTGAGAGTTGACTCCGATGCTGGAAGTAAACTTTTAGATTCCATCTTTGATGTTTAGTTACCTGAAGAATTAAGTATTTATTTTGTTATGAGTTTACTTGCCCTATAGATTATCTAATTTGCTAACTACCTTTGCTACACAGGAATCAAATATTTTTGTCTGTACTGCCAGGTACACATTTTTTGTACTGCTGAATAAGACATGGACAGAGAGCAGTCTTGACCAGTGGATCACTGACTGTTGGGATCACTGTATTGCTTATCTGCTACATGATCCCATCCCAACTAGGATTTTTCTCCACTGCCTGAGCATGGCTCAAGGAACAGCGTACTCCAAGGACCATTACCTGTAGGTTACAAGACTGCACCAGATTTTGCTTTCTTTATAATCCTCCATATACCCTCATAGTGTACTCCAGGGAAATCAGCATACAGGGTTCTCATGTGATGGAAATATTTCTCTGGTGAGTTACAACACAGCCCTTATTTCAGACGACTTGAGCCCCTCCCTGCAAATGTTGAATAATTATGCCTTGTGGTCACAGAGTAGTGCGAGGGCCCAGAGAAGGCCCATGGCCAAGTGTGGGGTAGAGTAGAAGGGGCCTCAAAACTAGAGCTCAGTCACTGGCCATGTTTTATTTAGCACTATTGGAGTAGCCATAGTTACAAGAACTGAAGGATTAGGATTCTTAGGATTTGTAAGAGTATTATTGTTTGAAAAGAGATTTGATGGACAAGAGGTGGTAAATAGTAACTTTGAGTTATAAATAGAGCGTAGATGTCAAAATGCTAGATGATATTGGGTGTGGAGTTAGTAAAGTGAGCCACCTAATGTAAAAATTTGATGAAGTGTAGACTGCAGGACAAAATAAAAACAGGCAAGAGAGATTTTGTTGACCGTAGAAGATTGGGATAGAAAACTTTACTTTGTGAAGAAAAAGGTGGGAAGTTATCGATCGTTTTCCTGGTACAGTGAGGGAGGTCGGAACAGTGGCAAATGTTGGCTGTTTTTACATTATAGTCTTGATGGAAGTGGAAGAGTTTGTGTCCCAGGAGGTCCACGTTAGTGCTGAATAGTCCCGGTAAAAATCAAAAAGCTAAAGAACATGGCTGATTCACTAAATCCCCAAAGTTGACTTCCCTTAGTAAAGTTATAGTTGCACAGCTGAAGTACTGAATGATTCTTATATTTTCCCTTGATCAGTGAATACAACAAAGGAACATATGTGGGGCAATTATCTCTGATTTTTGTTCTAAGGCAGTAAAAAAGAAAGCTTTTTGTCCCATATATTAAGAAAAAAAGCAGGCAAGCATAGATCCCTCTATTGGAATACAGTTCTTATTTTGAAAAGCTCATGAAAATTCAGCATCATTAGGCTATTCCTAGACTATCAAAGAAAATTATATGATACATTTGTTGAGAAATTTGCTCAGAGATGCCAAAGCCATGAATGATTAAAACCAAATCTGAACTAGAGGGAATGAACAAAAAAAATCCCATTTTATCCCTTAGTGAGAAATAATGTTATGGACAGTTTGAATGGCCATGAATGTTAAGAAATGATTTGGATATCAAGGGGAATTACAAACACTAACATATAATACTATACTGTATTCCTAATGAACTTAAAACATACTTACCCCTCTTAGACTCAACAGAAACAGGAGTTTTGCTTGCTGCTCTGTTCACAGGGGCTTATATTGTTCTTAAATGATTGAATAATCTTTGCCTGAAATTCAAGATTGGTTTGAACTCTTTTTTTTTTTTTTCCGTATGATTCAAAACATTTCCTGAGCTTCTGCCTGTTCCTGCATGCAGGGAATAACTGAGGCCACAATATCTGAACCAGCAGCACCCATAGTATATTTTGTTGGTTGTTTTACAATTCACTAATCAACAGTGAAAGTCTAAGCTCCTTAGCACACTGATCAGGAGCAGGGGCTGCATGACATGTCCACAGCTCATATCCTTCAAACCTAAAAAGGAATGGTCAGGGAGATCTAATTATAAATGTGTCATTCTGTATTTACTTTAAAAGAAAAGCTCATTGAAGGACTCTTAATGTAGATGACAAGGGAACAAACTGAAATGTACCCCAAGCTGATTGCTACCAGAGAGATTACAGGATTAAAGGAGCTGAGTTGCTTTTCTCATTGTCTCTTAAGAAAAAAATTCTTAGAAAAAATCCACCACATAGTATATTTCTTTAGCTTTTCACATTGTATTTCTAATGATAGAAAGGTATTTAATATTTAAGGGAAGCATTATAGTTTGGGTTAATGAACACAGATAACGCAAATATTCCTCCTTTCCGTTATTATCTTGCTGTTGTTATATTGTTAGCATTATCCATTTTGAGGGAAGCATAACTAGACGCTAACTGCAGGATACGTGCTCCCATATGTAGTGCATCTCCTCTGAATAGTTCAGTCTGGTGTGAGGAAGTCGTTTTTGTCCAGTTACTCTGCAATGCAGCTCTCTTTTTATTTTCTTAACTTAGGTCCTGGCTTTCTCCCAGGGGGAGAATTCTGAATGTTTTTCCATCCTTGTTAAAGGTCTAAAATATTACTCCTCATTTCCCCCTCTGATTTAACCCTTGCATAAAAATTGAGAAGGTTTAATCAAAGACACCATCTTATTTTTAGCTACAGGCACTGGCTTGGATTCTTTCTGGAGCCAGGGCACGCTATTTCTGAACTGATTGAAAGAAGCGCTGCGGAGGAACGTGTGGCAATGGCCCCCTAGTCCGGGGCTTTGCTGCTGTTTGTGCATCACACCCCTTCTGGAGGGTTAAACACCCTGGAGGGCCTGATTCCTTTGCCATCGTTTCCTTCTTTCCTTACTGCCCCTCAGCTGCACGCCGTCCCTGCCGGAACACTCAAGCCCTGTTTATTTGCAGTTCCATGTCCTTGAATACTGGTCAGCAATGCAGTGTATCGCACATTGATTCTAGCTTTCATCTTTTCGAGTGTGGGTATTATTTGTTATATTTCAGGTGCCAGTATGAGTGATTGTCATCCACAGACAGATGTGCTTTTGAGGTAGCAAAAAAAAAAGATTGACATGACTTTTGACATGATTTTTGTCAAGACTTTAGCATGCCATTTGCTGGAATACCTAGTCTAATGAATACCTTTTACTCCTCCGAGATGTGCAATCTAATGTTATGCTATCTTTTTTCCTCTTTGATATCTAAATGTCAATCATCAGTAGGAAAATTATGTTAGTGAATAGGTAGCATGCAATTTATCCCGTAGAAATTAAATATCTATCTGGGTTAGTGAAAAGAGTCTTTTCCATACCCAAATGTAATTTCTGCATATAATTTTGTGCTTGCCAAAATCTCATTCGCACATATGGAACATTGTTTTTATAAGTCATCTTGGAGTGAGTGTTTAATACATGTGGTGTTATTTTAAAAATAATTTCGTACATGTGCTGCTAACAAAGGGAAAGTTACTGCCAGCAGTAGAATTAAGGCTTCTTGTTTCCCCAGGGAGCGTTCTGACCATTGAGTTAAACTAGTAGCTATTGTAGCCTGAGGCAAGAAAAGCCTTGCTGTTTCACCATAGACTTTCTTACAACATTGCAACAGTCTTTTTTAAAAATTCATTTGGGGGTTGTGTCTTAATGCAGATGTGAAATGTACTGTCCCTCAACTGATGCTAAAAATTCTGATACTTTACAGTCACTTAATGTTGAATTATGGTGGAAATACTATGGAGGTATTCATAAGGAACTCCTTATTTACCATAAATTATTTCATCATGACTAATGCTGTCATAAGAAATTCCAGAGAGCTAATTATGATTTTCATAACTTCATAACTTAAAAAATAAAAAATAAATCTTTATTTCTTACTATAGATGCTTAAAAATATCAACAAACTTTTGTTCCATTTTCCGCAGTATTTCGTCTCTTGTGCAAAAGAATTGGTGAAGCTTTTCAAATTAAATTTCTGCTCAGTTTGGAGAGTGTGAATGGTCACCAACTTTATCTGAGAAGTGTCAGAAAGATAAACTTTTCAAATTCATGGCTAGAGACATGTTGGGGCTGACCGATCCTTCCTTTTTTTTCTTTTTAATCTAATTCCTAAGGATGAACAACATAAATTTTGGCTGAATAAAGGCAGAAAAATTGCCCCTCTGAAGGAGGGGAGGGTTCCACTTTATATGTGTGGAGTTTTATGTTTCAACGGCAAAGAAATGAAGGTGACAGAGCTGTCTCTGTTTACGTTGTACTGAGAGCCAGGAGACTGGGCCCCAGCATGGTCGGTGGGTGTCCGAACCTTGGCAAAAGCACATGTGACGTGTAGCTTTCTCCAAACATCATCACTGTTTGCTACCTAAGATAAAACAAGAGTTTGCTGAGGGATTTAGTATTTCCAGGCAAACAGTGAGGTCTCATCCATTCATCATCTCGCCTACTTGACAACTTTTCACCTCTTCTGACCAGGGAATCAATCACATTATAATTAGGCTATTTGACACTCTTATTGCAATATAAGCAGTGCCTAAGACTACCATAAAATCGCATATTAACGCAGAAATCACAAGAGACAAACTACCTTTGTGATTCAGTAAATCCAGCTGCTTTGGCTATAGAAGATCAATAATACTGGAAGAAATTTGGCTTCACCTTCTAGACTATCACTTTGAGAGTCTATCTGGGAGGCTTTCTACAAGTCGTTTACCTAAAGTTTTCTTAAGTCATCACAGTTCACAACTCATTACATGAGGTATAAAACTGGGAAGGAAATATTCACTTTAGGAAGTTATTGTATAGTGAAAACCTCTTTTAACAATAGCGCTTGGGGTGGGTGTGAACGTTTATACAGAGAGGTACGCACAAATGCAAATATATGTGTTATAGTTTTAAACAATTTACTACACCCCCGTACAAATAGTTTCATTAAAAATTCGTTCTTTAAGCAAGAAAACCAATAATGTGTACAGACTACAGGTAATTCATATCTGAACATGTGTTATGTGGAAGTTTTCCATGTGTTGTATGCCTTCCAGAAGACCTTGAACTACCTGTACTAACACAGAGAGGAAAAAAAAAACAACCACTATATATAAAACTGTCTACATGAACTTTCCTACTTATATAGTTATTAGACATTTGAGCAAGAAATAAAATTTATTCTTTGGAGAAATACCAATATTTTAACTGTCTTTCAATCTGCACTGAATTAAAAAGTTGCAACTTAAAGAAGAAATTCCAAGAAGAAATTTTGAAGTAAATATATTTCTAAACATCTAGACCACTGTTAGTGAAAATTTCATTTCAACTATGTCAAAACAGTTCAGCCTGACAATCCCAGCACATTAGAATATAATATTGAATTATAGGAAACAATATTGCATTATTTATAAATTAAGTTTTAAAACAAGTGCAAATAGAAATAGAACAAGATTGTACCATCAGGACAAAATCAAGTAAGAAAGTCCAATGTTCCATTTGTATTTGAAGCATTTGAATTTTTCTGTCAAAGACTATAAAAATCAACATGTTCACTTAAAACTTTCAATTTCAATGAAACAGCATTTCCTGATGGGGGATTGTTCTTTGGAAAAATGTTACCAGCTCTATCAGATAAATGCTTTGAGATAGGCACTATTCTCTGAAAAGGACCATTAATTTTGAAGGTGACAATTTCTGCAGTAAAGGAATAAGGTAGACAAGGATTGACGTTCCTTCGTCAAGAGGGAATCCAGATAACTTCTTCCTTTTAAAAGAGAAAGAGACTATACATTTGTTTGCTTCAATAAGTTGGCTGCAGCTTCATTTTTGGCTGGAAAGAAGAGAAAATTGGATCAAGTGAATGCATGTGAGAGATGGTGTGGGTGTATGTGTCTCTGTGTGTGTGTCTCTCAGTGGCCATAATATTGCCAGGGCAAGAGGGCGGTTGTGTGTTTTTCCGCTGTTGTGCTATTGTCTTAATATTGTAACAAAACAGGGGAGAAGGTTTTGAATGACTCGTGCTCAGTGACAAAGCTGCCTGGCAAACCCAGAAACCTAGTGACTGTGTACTCAGTCTCTCTCTGAATGAAAGTGATCTCTTCCATATAAATTTTCCATCTCCTATCCCATCCTGACGATGTAATTTCTGTAACTTTTCCCTGAACCTATAAAAGAAAAATGCTCAACATCCTTGTCATTTACCCCAGTTACAAGAGGCAAAAATCACACTATTCCTCCATTCATAAAAACCTGTACCCCTGTAGGTGGACAAATCTTTTCATTCATGCACACGTGGAAGAGGGAAAGTACTTTGAAGAGAAAAGCTAATATGCATACAAGTGGTCTCCAGAGTATATTTTCGAAGAAGTGCTCAAATTCACGCACAACTTTGGTTAATGGAATTTCTGCACCTATCCCCCCAGAGGGCTTTCGAAATGTACTCTGTTTATGAGCAGCTAATTAAATGTGCTTTCTGGTATGCAGGTAATTAGTTCTTTTTAACAATTATTCAGGTGCTGTAAGTAAAAGGTAATGATGAATTTTAATTTTCAAATGTTGATTCTTTTCCCACACTGAAATACATATGCTGTATACTAAAAGGCAGCTGCCACCATCTTTCCAATTTGGCAGTCAAGTAACCAAAAAAGAAAAATGCATTTCTGTTTTTTGGAAGTGTCAACCTTAAGGCTGTGATCCACAATCCAGTGGATTTAGCAGACCCAGGTTTTGGATGAGAACTTGAGTTGTTATAATTGTAGACGATAAATTTAAAAAATGTACATATATACGTATAAACGTGCTCACACACACACACTCTCTCAGCCTGAACTTAATCAAGAAAAATGTTCTTTGGTTTATGACGTCAGATTGGATGATCATAGTGGTCCCATCTGGCTTTACAATCCATGAGGTTAATTTATTGATACAACTGAAAAATAATGAATAACTGTGCAAAATTAAATTTGATATATGAAGACTGATAGCTGCTAAATAGAAAAGGTAAATGGAATTTCATTAATAGTGACAGGAAGTCAGAGTTATTTGTTCTTTTAAATTTTATTTTCCTTATAACCAGAAAGAGTGTATTCTCATGGTGATGGTTTGAGGCTTTTTTTTTTACCTTCTATTTACTTCATTTTCATAATGTTGTAGCTCTTATTACTTCAGCGAAGCAACTCTTCATATCTTTCAGTCTTTACAAGGTCAGCATGTGCTCCAATAATTGTAAGGAATTTTGACAAATATAGAAAAAAATTTGTTTTGCCTAATTTGTATTGTCATCTCATGTATCACTAAAAAAGAATTAATACCATCTACACTGGGTAAATTAACATTTCGGTAGAATGAACATTTGTGTTTCTGTCGGGGTTGCTGCACCATATTGTTCTGTAGAAGGCAAAGGCAAACTCAGTTTACCTTGTGGCTTACATGGCACCGACGGATGCTTTGCTTCACCCTCACAGTGCAAAGTAATCGGCATGTCTTGGTAAGTCCATCCTGTTACTCCAATTAGTGTTTTTTGGCCCATAGTTACTCTCTGTTTAAAATAGTATTATTTAAACCTGTCTGTGGTCGAATGCCTTTCTAATTCTCAAAGAGCAGTATACTATCTTCACATTCCATTTCAGACATAGTAAAACAAAATAGTCGAGCCTGGAGGTGGCTAACACACATGGCCCAGATACATGATTAATACCTTGTCTAAGATGAAGTGACAATCCTTGAAGGCTATAAATGATTTTAAAACATATGTTTAATGCAATTCAAAATTGCATATTGGAGAGTGATGAGGTAACACCCAGAGTTTGGCACAGCCCGGGGAAATGGAAGGTCTGCCTTCAGTGGAGGGTAGAGCCAAAGACATCCGCAGCTCTGAAGAGCTGCTCTGTATCCATAAGCTGATTTTTGTTGCTGATTCTTGTTGGCATTCTGGTATTATTATGGTGACAGCCAGTGAAGAACAAACTTTGCAATTGGCAGCAACTGCAGCTAGTTATTGACTGTATATCTTTTCTGTGGTGGGGGCAGAAGAGACAAAAGTGTGGCTTCCTACAGCTGAGCACTTTTGGTGAAGGAAAAGCAGTCCTGGAGAGCTCTTTCAATTCTGGTGTAAAGGAACAATTGGAGCCACTGAAACTTTGAGCCATTAACAGTTATGTGGTGAAGTATTTTGAATCTAACCTCATCAAAGGCTTTATTAGGAGCACTGCTTTTTAACTTGATGTATTGTAAGAGTTCCTCAACACTAGTGCTCATGAAAGGAAAAAGAGAAATATGATTTTGTGTTTCAGAATAAAATGTAATTTTGTGCAATAGCACCATACTGCTGACTTACCTTCAATTTTTTGGTGTGTTTTTTGCTACACTGGTGCCATGAAGCAAGGCTTCTTCTACAGTGTCTCACAGATGCTGAAATTTGAAAGTATATCATGATCAAGAATTTGAAGATACCTATTATTTCTAAGCATGTTCTCTTTTCTGGTGATACTGCGCTTAAAAGGGAGAAACACATTTTTGCATATCCGCAAATCCATTTGTTTTATCGTAGAAGGCAGTGAGGTTGGTCAGGCATGTTTCACCTTTGGTGAATTCATCCTGAAGCTTCCCAGTTACCTTCTTCTCCTTCATATGCCTAAAAATGTGTTCCAAGAAGACTATTAAATTTACGGTGTAATACTTTTCATACTGGAAGACTAACTCCTCTTTAGTTAATAGAAATATCTGGAGTATTTTTAACTTTAAAAGACTGTATATACATTTTCACATTGTACTTACCTGTGAGAAATAATGTCATAAACTGTAGAACATCTCACTCCAACATTGCTGAGTCTGAACCTTTCTTTCCTATTCTCTCCATCTTTCCTGACCTCATTCTGTTAGGTCACAAATATATTTCTTAATTGATATGATTGCATAAAATTAAAAAAATCTGCTTCCCCAGTTTAGGTTTCCATATTTGTTTATTTTCTTCTTCTTTTGCATTGATGGCTGTTGCTGTAATGTTTGTTACTTCTGTTTTTGTGACATACTTTGCAGAGTAACTAAGTCCTCTGATGATCAAATATTTTACAGAGCTACTTGCAAACAGCCAGAAGTTCCTATTCACTGTTTGGTTAACTAAACCCAAGATTTATGGGGAGGAGAGCATCCCTGGGAAGGTTTTGCAAGTTATTGTAGAAATGACATATCATGTTTAATCTGTGAGGTCAGCTGAGCCTTGATGCCTCACACATTTTCAAATCGATCCTAGGCACCTGTAAGTAGATCTGTAAACCTATTCCTTTGAAGTATATTGCCATGAGAAAGAGCTCTATTACTGTGACTTTGGGAGCGCCTTTACTCCCACTGCAGTGCAAAGGCTATCCACATGAATACTTAAGTGGGAGGTTGAAATTGGAATTGTATGGTTCACAGCATTTCACTTTAGAGGGACTAAAAAGCATCCTTCTCTCTGTACAGTTTTTTTAATTTTCTTCTGCTGAGTATCACTTGGCCTTTAGTTAACTGAAGGCTTTTTAGGCTGCTGGAAATAAAATATCAAATTAGGTTCAAATAGCTGCCTTTTTATCCTGGCAGCTGCAGCTGGCTTCCTCTCACCTGGATCCTCTTTTAACTTGACACCAGGGGGAAAAAACTCTTCCCCTAAACCTCACATAATAACTTTTTCCACATTTATCTGCTTTTGTGTTCTGTGGAGGATGTCATCCCTAGGATGTGAGGTCAGGGGATGAAGCATGAAAATCTAAACCCTGTTGGAGAGTGCAGAAAGTGCTGGTCCTCAGCACCGCTCAGTGCAAGACACTGAAAAAGAGGTAGGTGGCAGCTAGGTGTTGGCGATGGGGGTATCCCATGGGCCACCAACAGCCGGCAGGGCACAGCCACCGCTGCTGCATGTGGTCCCTGGAAGCGATTCCCACACCGCCGCTGATCACTGCACTTGCAGGTTGCTGACTTTGCTCCCTGTCCAGGAAATGCTGAAGAACATTCTTGTTGTCTTCTCCATTTTCCACAAACAGTTTTCTGTTCTCAAACAGATGAATTTATCCTCTCTCTTTTCTTCAGTTTCCACTGGGAGCCAAAAAACCCCACAACCCAGTATCTTCCATTTAAAGCAGGCTCAGAGTTTGTTCTGAATGTCACTATTTTTGGGTTTTGTGCTCCTGTTTTTCTTACATATTAGATTTCTCACCAAAGTCCCAGCTGTTTTCTCTTATCCTTTCTCTATGATTTTACAATAAAGAAGCTGGTGATGAAGCACGATCCTATCAGACGTGTGGCAATCAGCGCACACGAACTGAAGTGCTGGTTCTCCAGTGTGCTTTACTGGCAAAGTCATTTCTTTCACTTTAATCAGTATTTTTATTGGCTTTTTCGTCTGCAGTGAAGCTTATTGGACTCTGCAGTTCTAACAAATGCAGGTTGTTACAAGGGCATGCAGAAGTGCATTGTTTTACATGTCCCATAGGAAGAAACACAGAAGGGATTGCTCAGTTGATTGCAGAGATAGGGAAGTGGTGCATGACTATTCGAAGTGGATGTTATGATTTGTCTGGTTAACTCTGATGCCAGCTGAGATTGCCATGATGACTAGAGGTGCAACTCCCAGAAGGTCAACCTTCACTTGAGCCATTCCTGTAATGGACTTACAATATATTTTTGTGTTAAGACTTGTCTCAGTTTGAACTCTGCACTGATTGAATTACTTGATGAGGACTAGCAAATGCAATGATTCCTCTTAGGAGTTTGTGTTTGATAGCACCCCAATCTCTAATTTACTGTGTGCATGTGCTAGAATGCAAATCATTCTCACAGAGTTGTATAATCAGTGTTTATCCTGATCTGTTATTTGAGTAAGTACATTATGTAGTGACTTACTTTATCATTTCCTATTCTTTATGAAAATAATAGCTCTTTTCCTTAGCTAAATTGAGACTTTGGCCTCCTAGAAGTGACCTGATAGCCAGTATTTTCTTCTTCAAATGACTTTTTAAACCTATCTTTGCTATCACACATCTTCTCTATATGGTAGTATTCTTATAGTTCTGATCCTTAAGGATGTGAGAGAACGAAGGACTCTGATGATGAAAAGACTTTTTTTGGACCCACTGTTATAGCTGGAAAAAGCAAGTAAACTGTATAATCCATTGAATAAAAGCTGTTGCCTTCTTTTACAAATCTTGTCTCATAATATGTGTCAACATAAATCACCAGTGAGCAGGTTGGGGACAGATGAATATAGATGGTGTTTACAATTCTTCTTTTATAATAATAAAAAATAATTATGCGTATATTTGATTGTACTCTGCTCCATCTTTCTAAGTCACTTTTTTCTTTCCTAGTATGGAGCGCATTTATCTGCCGTAATCTCAACATCAAAAGTTAGACATGTAAGTCTGAGTTAGTCACTTTATATTCCCTTGGAGTCAGTACAGAGGGGTAGATAGCTCTGTTTGCCTTACTTTCAGACAGGTATCCAGGATATGTCAGAGCTCTTCCTTCTAGAACTACCTGTCTTTACACAGATGATAAAATGTAGGCTTGAACGTCTAACTTTTGAACAGTGATTTTTCATGAATCCACGATGCAGCTTTTCTAGTTAGGGATATTTTTTTTTGTCTTTGCATCACTTAGCACAACAGGGCGTTGGATCTGAATGCAATAGAAATAGATGGCGGTGGCAATATCTTTTCTCTAAGAAAGGAATTAATCAGTCAGTAGAAAAAATCCAAGTTTAAAATGTCAGCCAGGTAATTATTAGTTAGGGCCAGTCTTCACAAGTGGTCCCTTTATGTCCTACTCCTTGGCATGAAACTTGCAATCTGCACATAAATGTGTTTGCCTTGATCACTGCTAGCTTTCTCCTTTTGCCCCTCCACACATCCTCTGTTCAGTGCCAAGGCAGTGCCAAACATACTTATAACTCATGCAAAAGCTTGAATCAAAGGTGATCCATGGAAAGGAAACAGACAGAGCCCTAAGCTCTGATGATTCAAAGTTTTCTTTGCATCTTCTTCTGAGCTGGGAAAGCACAATACATTGGTCCTAATAAGTGTGCATGCATGCTAATACTACTAGGTGAAAGCATGCAGCCTTATCGTTTGAGGTGTAAAGCTTGATCTTTGGGGAAGCATTTAGAAATCCATAGCATTTATATTTTGATACTAGAATATTCTTTGAAGCAAAGAATTAAATACTGCTCCAAGCAATGTTGCACTTTGAGTTGAAGTAGTAGCAGTAAATTTACAAAAGCATTTAGGAAGTATTGGATGACCTGTGAAAGATATGTTTCATCCACATAACTGAAAAACATGGACAAGTAAGCAGACTAGTAGGATTTCTATAGTAATGAACAGATACCAAAATAACCAATAAGAAATAAGCCCAAATTTTGTCATGTGGTGAATCACCTTGTTCTGACAAATTGCTCAGCAACCCATTGTTTTGAGTTGATGGTCTTCTGTAGCTCTGAAAGTAGTTAATATTAATTTAAATCACAGAACCTTACAAGCTCCAACACTTTTTTAAAGGAAGAAATAGTGATTATGACAAATGCAGAAGGAAAGCAATGAATTCCTGGGCTAACTGAAAATAAGATCAGGACAGGACAACTTTACCATTCACGGCTATCTCCAATACTTTGTGTTTCTCTCACAGCAGTATCAGACAGGATGCTTACATTTTAGATGGCTGAGGTTATGTCCTAGAAACATACTTTTAGTGCCTCTTGCTTTCTTCTTTATTTTTAGAATTAGAGATAGTATTTATTAACTGTATTTTTAAAGTTTAATGTGGAATTATTCAGAGCTAGTGATATCTTTTCTCTTATGTATGTTCATCATTTACCTCATTGTGACTTCAAAATCATTTATGTCCAGCCTATTCGGTTATAATGCAATTAAATCACATTGCTAGAAGGTGAATTAGCTAAAAGAGATTTGAGATTTTTTTTCCATTTCTACAATATTTTTCTCCATTTTTAGGCCAGCTTTCTGTGTAAATTTGAAAAATGCACATCATAAGCCAAGAAAAACTAGCAATGGTGCTAAGGCCAGAGTCATGTACCTGAAAATATATGACCTATGGATATTTTTAAAATAGCTCTAGTGATTTTCTGGGATAAATAATTTACATGCCCATGAAATGTATTCATAGAGTTTCTTGCACTAGTTTGCCTTCATATAACCCTAAGATTTGAAAATAGGTTTGTCCTATCAAGAGGTTCATCCTAGTTATCTATTTCAAAGAGAATTATATTTTGGAGAGACAATACACAACAGAAAAAGTGTTTTTTACTTATTTCTGCACATTCTCACTAGCTCGCTTCCTTTGTCCCCTGGTCTGTGTGCTGGTTACTTGGGATACATCACTAACTAATATCCCACAATTGCAGCACCCTGAACAGATACTCAAGATAGCACTTAGTGAGCCGGCCCAGGTACAAGAAGCAGGTTGGTTACATTATGGTGTTTTGAACTGATTTACCCATTTTCTCTGAAGGGTTAATTAGCCCAGGCAAAGTGTCAGGTTAAATGGTTCTGCTACCCAATGTAGCCTGTTAAAAGATACCTCATGTATCTCTGCTTGCTGCCAAATTTGCTATGAGAAGTCGTCTGGGCTACCAGCTACCAACAAAGTCTTGCTGGGGCCCTTGAGCAGCCATGAAGAGCCAGGCTTGCAGAGCGAGCTTAGCTATTCTGATTTTCAGCCCTATTTTATATGAAATATTCCTTTGTATATGCATATAGATGTTTTTTCCCTCAGAAATTATGCTACCAAAGTGTAGGCATTAGTATGCAACAACGATAAATATCTGTGTTTCTATATGTATATATTTTTGTTGAATAAAAATTGTGTGTCTGGGATATCCTTGTGGTTAGTAAAGGATATGAAGTGTTTGAAATACTGGTGTAGCAAAATGGCCATATCAGGGCAAGACATGACAGTCAGTTTCCTGGGGCAAATGTGTAATTTCTGTTGTCCTTAGTGGCAGTTACATATCTGCCATAAGAGGAAAATAGTTCCTTGAGAAATGTATTCCCTGCAATGTAATGTTGCATATTCTGCACGGAATTACACCTCAGCACTTCAGGTGTTTTTCCATTCAGGAAAAATAAAACATTCAAATTGCTGAAGACAATTTCATTCTGATCTTTACTCTCTGAAGGAAGAAAAAACCTCCAAACCTCTATAACATTATAAACACTATGCATTTTCCAATTCTTCTCTTTGCCATCTGTACAAAAAAAAGCAATAAAACTGTTCCCACTGGTAAGCAAAATAATAACAAGAAACATAGGATGGGTGATAAAGTGAGTATTATCTTTTGCTTTTCTAAATGTAGACTGCTTGACACGCATGTATAGCAGCAATTTTTTAAAATGGAAATGCTTGCTGTTGACAGTGTAAATATACTTCCATGTGAAGCATTTGAACGATATAACCCAAACTGTTCTGTTCTCACTACCTCCAGCAGGAGACCGTTCCGCAATCTAATAGATCTCACCTTTAGGAATTATTTTTTTCTTGAACTTATCTTAATGCTTCTTATCTGAATTCCACCCCAGTACTGTGTAGAAATCTCTATGGACTTCCTGAGATAATTCCTCTTCTTAGTTATTTATATCCTTCAAATCACTAGCAAAGGTTCTCCTTTTCCAAACCTACCTCATGTTACCTGCATTTGCTGCTTGAGATAGGACCTTTTGCTTCTTCCCTCTCTGGCTCATCCATTCAGGCACAGATTTGGCAGTCAGGAGGAAGATTTGGCAGTCAGGAGGACTATGGGGTGGAGGCAAGGTCTGAAGGGGACTGGTGTTTACAAAGGAAAGGCAAAGAAGAAGATCAGCATGGAACATATTCCTGCTTGGTCCATAAGGAGGGCTCCATATAGTTTCCTCTAAAACGAGCAATGCTTTGCATTCTGCAGATATACAGAATTCCCAACTGTTTATTTTACAGGCTTTAAAAAAAAAAAATTGTCTTGTCTTACAGTCATTTACCTGTCCTTTTTGAGCAGCTCCTTATACAACAGTCCTCAAAGTGTTCAGTCTTGACTGTCTAATGAAAAGGCTATGGGAACCACTAGAACATCAAGGGTCACATGATGATGACTTTAGTGATACATTCATTTCTCAGAAATGCTTTAATGACCTCTTGGCAAACTTCAAGTAAAGATCAAAGGAGTAATACTTTTGCAGTTACTTGATGTCCTTAGAAGAAAAAATTAGTAGTTGTAATAAATAAATAAGCAGATAGAGATATTCGAAATGAGAAACAGTCATCTCAGATTCTGACCCTGCATGTTCTAGTAATAAGGTCTATCAGCAGAGAAGGAGTTACCAAATCTAAAGCCTTTAAGATTAAGGAAAGACTTAAAGAGTTGAGATCAAAAACCCTGGAGCTTTGGTTCCTGAAGACAGAAAGATTTTTTTAGATGGACTGAATACTTGTTTGAAGACTTTGAAATTCTATGAGATGAGATAATGCTCTAAGACCACAAGAGCTCTGAGGCCTCAGACATCGTTGCTTTTGCATTTTTGGGTCATTTGCCTGGATTAATTTAGAGTATGCTGCACTTACTTAAAAAAATCTTAAAATCCTCCCAAGAAATATCTTTAATTAGGAAGAATAAAGTCCATGATGCCCAAAATATGGTGAACTACAAAAATTTATTTAAAGCTCTTCAGAAAGGCAAGATGGAAAAATGCTGTGAAGCAGTTAAACTTAGGGTGCAATTCTGGGTGGACTCAGCCTCACCGGGATGAAACAGATTTTCCAAAACTTAGACAACACCAGTCATTATAGCATTGTGTTTCATTGATTTGATTCTCTCCTGCCTCACATCTAATTTATAGCTGTGCAGCTGGTATGATTTAGAAGCAAATACCTTGCAGAAACTGTAAAGGACAGCATATGGTGCCAAGGTATGGAGTATTGCAATTTAGGAGCCAGAACATTGAACTGAAGAGGAACTGCAGTCAGAATTAAGGAATATGTTCACAGGGAGGGTACTTTTAAGGCAATAGGAGACTATCCCAGGCCAGTACCCTTGTACAATGTAGATAAGTTACATAGGGAACCTGCCACTACAGCCTGATGGTTCTTCCTAGGCACAGGATTCTCTGAATGCAGTCCAAACACACTTATTTTGAATCTAGAAGGAAAAGTGGAAATCCAGATAGAATGAGTTAAATCAGGTTTCTGTACTTATATCAACATATATAATTGTACTAAACGTATGCTAATTAGTGACCATGAAATAAGGGAGTTCAAGATTTTGAGGGGAATGAGGAAGACATGTACGAGGCCCTGGACTTTAGAAGATCAGACTTTGGCTTTTCAGGAAACTGATAGGCAAGATCCTGTGAGAGGCAACTCTAAAGAAAAAAACAGCTCAGGAGAGCTGGTGGGTCTTTAGGGACAGAAAACACAAGAACACTCTTTCCTGGTACTCAGGAAAATGAGATGTACCAGGAAACTGGCTTGGTAAGTCAGGACTGAGTTCCAGTGCAAAAAGGTTGTATACAGGAAGGACAGGCTGCAGAGGAAGAATATAGAAAATATATAGAACCTGGCATGGTGCTAGGAAAGCCAATCTGCACTAGAGTTCGAACCAGCAAGAGGCATCAAGGGCAACAAGAAGAGCTTCTACCACTGCATTAGAAGTAAAAGAAAAAAAAAGAGGAAAACGTGAGTCCACTACCTAATGGGGCAGGTGATTTAGTGACAGCAAATGCAGATAGGCAGAATTGCTCAGTATTGTCTTTGTGACCTGCAGCAAAAAGGTCTCCCAAGCCTTTATATGCAGAGATAGTTTTCAAGGAGAGAAACTACAATCTGCAATAGTAGAAGACAATTGAGTCATGGATCTCTTAAGAAATCTTGATACAGGAAAGTCCATTTGTCAAGATGGATGCGTACGAGGATGCTCAGAAAGGTAGCTGATATCACAGAAAGGCCACTCTATCTTCTTTGAAAGTTGTGAAGATTGGGGGTTAAGGCTGGAGGAAAGCCAGTGTTGCACCCATCTTCAGAAAGAGCAAGAAGGAATGCTCCAGGAAACTAGAGGCTGGTCAGCTTCACTTTGATCCCTGAGAAAATTATGGAGTGTATTCTCTTGGAAGCTATTACTGGGCACGTGAAGGACAAGGTTATGACTGGGACTAGCCAGCATGGATTAATCAAGGGCTAATCATGCCTGACCAACCTTATTGCCTTCTACAATGAAATGACAAGCTCTGCGGATTAGCAGAGAACAGTGGTTGTTATCTACTTTGACCTAAACAAGACTTTTGACATGGTCTCCTGTAGCATCCATGAATTCAAGTTCAGACATTTCAGTCTCAGTGAGTGGATTAGTACAAGGGTGAAAAACTGCCTGAATTGTTGGAATCAGAGGGAACTAATTAATGGTTTGTACTCTGCCTGAAGTCCTGTTATGAGTGGAATAACATTGTACAACTGGCAATATTTGCTAGAAAAGCAGAAAATGTGACAGCCAGACAGTGTTGGAATTCATGACCAAGATGTACCCCTGTGTCAGCGCATTGCATGGCTGTATAGACGCTTGTTGATATTTTAGATGACAAATCTGCTTCCTTTAAAAAAGACATAGGAAATGAAGGTGGGAGACTTACTGCAACACGGAGTTCTTTGCAGCAATGCAGAGAGAGAAGTAAGGAGGTCTTCAATCTGCAGGTGTGCCCAGAGGCTCTTGGCATAGTGACCCTGACAGGAGACTTCAAGCCTGTCCTTAGGGAGCGTATTAGGGTGAGGATGATAAGAGAGACACATTTCAGGGACAGGAGCAAAGTTTCACGTGATGTTGGGACTCCAGGTAGTGCTCCAAGACAGAGCCACGCTGGAGGAGGCTGAGGCATAGGAAAGCTCTCAGACCACTGCAGTTTCCTAATATTTCATGGTTCCTAGAGGAGTGTAAAAGGAAATGACACAAAACCAATGCAGCATCATTCTATTTTTTTTCCTTTTGGCAATGTACTAAGGCTCACTTCAGGATGAATCGTTTAAATATGTCTGAATCTCCTCTCAGAAATCTGAAAATTTTCTCTCCCACCACTCAACTCCATCATAATGACCTGTGGTATACAGGCTTTTATTATACCATTATCATCTTTCTTTGCTCAACAGAGCACAATTTGGAGTCTGTTGTAATAAGTCCTGTTTCAGATGATGAATGGTCCACAGCATTCATCCAAAAACTGTCACTACTTACAGGAAAGATGTTTCTGAGTACACTGTTCCTACTGTCCAAGGGCCAGCAGTCATGATTGTAAGTCACATTCTCAGTCCTACCATGTCTTCCTCAAATGTCAAAAAAAAAATCTCAGTTAAGTTTTGATCTCAGTGAAATCCATGGCAAAATTTCTGCTCTGCATAATGATGGCAGGATTTTCTCTTCACATCTAGAAATAAAAGATCATGAGGATGTCAATGTATATAAGGGTTTAAACTTCTGGGGTGCTGCTAGCAGTTTAGCTGTGGCACCTCGGACCAGTGCCCCACATTGCTCTTCACACTGTTATGGTGACACGGCAGAGCTGCCAAACTCCCTGGGCATCCCTGGCTTGGCTATGTTTGCACCACACTCCAGTTTTCTCCATTTTCTGAAGTAACCATACCTATAAAGGAATATAACTCTTGCAAATGTAATGGAGTTTTGCTTTTTAATGACAATCTGTAAAGAAAATAAATAGAATTAAGAAAATAGGCAGAAAAGATACAGATGAAGAATGAGTGTGAAGCTATTTCCCTTGCTACAGGAGTCTTACTTCTGCCTTGTGCTGTGGCAGGGCAAGTTGAGAACCTGTAATTGTGCTTGCTGACAGGCTGTCTCGAGAAACAAGCATTTGATTGTGATCATCCTTGACAAAGATATAGGGCACAAGCACCCATGGACGCCTAATTTATGGATTTTTATCTTGTTTTATAAACTGTCTGTAGGGTTAAATTGCTGAATAGGAAATGCAAAGTGAGCTGGAGACAAGGTATTTGAAAAGCAGAACTCAAGGAAGGCTAATAATAACAACTATAGACTGAGAAGATCAGAGAGCTAAAAGACTACTTCAGCTAAATAAACAAGGAAGCCTCTGACCTCTCTGAAATTCAGTAGGATGGTGATCAGTCTGAGAAATAATGCTGCTTTATCAGCCCATTTTTAAATGGGCCCAAAATACCAGGTACAATGAATTTTTAGATGTATTTATAATAAAGAACCCTTCAGTTAATCTATTATTTTATTGTTGTGCACTGATTGCTGCTGTTTTCTCAAAGGTAGCTTCTCCTTTTCCCAGAAGAATTTCCTTTACTTTTCTTCAGAAAAAGGCAGTTAGCTGAGGGTAAAAAACCGACATGGGGTATTTAGTCCAGCTGATTTCTTTAGCTCTATAATTTTATTTTACTTTTACTTATTTCTTTTTATCCTGAACACCCCCATGGTAGTGTTTGATTACAAATTCCAGGCTGGGGTGAACACGTTAAACTACCGGTATTTATAGAAGTATTTTTCACTGCTGAACCATGGGATGAAATGTAGTGTCACTGAGTTTGGACAGTGACTCTTCAGGACAGTGAGGCATTTCCATCTCTGGCAGTAGGCTGCTGGGTGACTCGCAGCAAATCACTTTTATCTCAGTGTTTCACAACTTTCCCATCTCATATGGCAGACAAAGACTTTTACTGACACAGGTATTGCTGTATAAAGGGGATGTGTCTACATTATGCAATCTCTTTCCAATCACAAAACAGAAGCAGCTCAGTGTGACTTTTATGTCTAACTGAAGTTGATGCACAGCAGTTATATTTTGAGTGAATTGAACTGAACGCCTATGAAAATATGACCCTATAAAATCAACAGGGTAAGGTTCCCATTTGACAGTGCCCATATGGAGCACGGCAGTGAAATTGGTGAGGCACAAAACAGTTATGACCTCACACCAAGATTCAGCCCTGAATCAAATTCTGAATTATGACCTAAGAATTATGCACAGAAAACTATTCTTCAAATTAGGTCTAACGAAGCCATAACACCAAGCTGTTTGGAGAGAACTTACAAACACGTAAAAGAATTTCATATAAATTCATATTTATATTTGTATACTATTATTATAACCACAAATTATTCAGACAGCTTTGCTCTCATCAGCCAGGTAACCAACACTGTGTCCAGTTAGCAAGTGCCCAAACAAAACTGCAAAACAGGAAAAAATGCAAGCTCAGTAGGGAAAATATCCTTTTTTCAGAGCTGAATTCTTAATAAAGTGAGATTAATTGGGCTGTATTTAGATGCAGGCATGCACGGGGATGGCTTCAGCTCTGGGACTCAGGCAGACATGCTCTGATAGCTTTAGCTGCAAAACGCAAAATGTTATGTATAGCTCCTACCCATTTATTCTGCCAAGGCTATCATTGCCATGGCAGACCAACAGACTGGGGCATGTGTCCAGCCATCCCCTGTCTCTGCCAGGCCCAGGGAGAGCAGAGCGTGCCAAGATGCAGCGTTTCACCTTGGCAGCTCAGACACAAACACATACTCTGCTCTACAGCAGTAATTTCTGCGAAAAGAGTACCAGCTGCAACTATTATTAGCAACATCTTACATCTTAGGTTCCCCCAAGTATGTGCTCTAGACTTTGCCAGGGAGCTTGCCTGTCTGTAGATCAGATGCTAATTATATGAACAACGGCAAGAACTGTATTAATTAGAAAAAGGTATTTTAAAATACATTTGAAGAAAAAGCTAATAATGGAAGCAAAAGGTACTTGTCTACTTGTTTTGTTTTCACTTCTCATAAAACCACTTTCTTTGGTTCTCTAAAAAAAATTTGTTGAACATATGTGCAATGTTCCCTCCCATACTGGTACATCTTCAGTTCATACAAAGGAAGACAATTTTTTACAGTGTCTCAATTCCAGATAAAGACTACTCCAAACAGATTCAGTGAAATCACCAAATCAATTTATATTTCCTTTATTATGATCCTAAACATGCTTTGGAGATTTGGAAAGAGTTGTATGGAGAGCTTTTTTGGTGGGGTATTGTGTTTCTGTGGGGGGTGGGTGATAACCAAAACAAAACAAAACAAAAAAATTCTTTGATTTGGGTAAATACCTAAAGAACAATTTTCTATTTCCCTACATCTCCTTGCATTATTTCTATTTAAACTAAGTATTTGGTCTCAATTGTGCTTTAAACTCTGTTCTGGCCTTTTCAGCAATTAGTTCTAGAAAAATTCAAAACAAACGATAATCAAAGTAAAAATATCAAATGTTTTGTATGTCAAACAATGTGTTTTGATTTTTAATTTTTTGGGTGTTTTTTCATTATATTTAACCAAAATTGCTAGCTGGGCTTAATTTGGAAAACTTAACCCAGCTATACTCTGGAACAAGAAGGCTCAGTGATATAACTAATGGTGGGCTTGTGGAGAAGTGTAGGTCACTGCAGGATGGCAGTTGAGTAACTGTCCCAGTTGATCAGCTGTCCCTTTTCTTTGGATCAGTTATGGAGAGTGTTCATCCCTAAAAAATTAGAAATTGTTAATGGAAAATGTTTTTAAACTATATATGATGCCAGATGTGTCTAACTCCATTTCCCCAGGCTTCGTGGTTTTAGGTTTGTTGGCTCCTGCTTGGTTTTGTCCTAATTAGATATACCGTTTGAAATATACATTTATATGGAAAGTACTGTCCTAATGGCCACATGTCCAGATGTCATTTGGAGAAAGAAATCCAAATACCGAATACCACACAGAGAATATTCTTGGTTTTCTTTTTCACCATCTCCACATACATTATTATCTAGCACTTAGGTTTAAAATGGGATCAGCATCTTGAATATGACAAGAAAGTCTTGATTTTACTACAAGTAAAATAATGAACGTGGTCCTTTTGAAGTCAATATTAAGTAATAATTAAAATAAAAGGTGAATAACATGAAAAGCTGCAAGTGTGAAAAAAGACCCAAAGTCAAATCCAATAGTCAATTTAATTGTGTTGTGTTTTGTCTAAGGCTGAAAACATGTTGTATAATATTAGCCAGTAGAAAAAATAGGTTATTTAAGTATTTTAACTTAAATGATGTTAAAAAAGCAACCTCTGCCTACTCTATAAAAGCTATTTCATAGTAGTTTCTTTTTCATAGTCTACTGAGCATTGCAAATACAAGCAATATTTGTAGTTTGTATAATCTCTCTGGTCCAAAAGCCCAATGTGTCATATATCTGTCTCTGAATTACTACCCCGTTTGCTGATAACAACCATAATGATAGAATAACTTGTATGTCCTTCTCAAATATTACATTTTAGTTGAAGCAGGATTTAAACTCATTGGGGTCAGTTCAAACTTTCATTGGATCTGCTAAATATTCAAGGTAAAGGAAGCCTTTCAAAATATGAAATCAATACATGCATTTTGTGGCATCAGATGGTTGGTCTCCCTTTGATGCTGCTCTGCTCTTCTATCCTGAGTACTTCATGTTCCACACCAAAGGCAACACTTCACTTTGAACAACTGGAGTTCAAACTGTGCATAGAAAACATATTTAGATACTCTGAGTGCTTTTCCCTTCAGATATATTAGGCTTTATAAAAACACTATTTTCCTTTAACTCTAACACTACTGCTGCTGAAATAAGAATTTTAAAATGTGGCATAGGGTATTTAATGTACATAGTAAAATTGCACAAGTAGTAATATGGTAGTTTAAAAGAATGAGGTAGATGGAGTACTATGATCGATATGATAATGGAAATGTATTTATATGTTGTAATTACCAAATAAGTAGTATATTTTGATTCCTTCTAATGAATTGTCAACAGTGTCTGCATTTTAATTTAGACAGGCTTATGTCTTTAAAGTACTCTACCTATAACTACTAATGTAATTTCCGCAAAGTATTACAGTGCTATATTTAAAAGTTAATTTTATATTAATTATTATTTAAGTATTAATATCTTTGGATTTAATTTAAAGATTGTAATTGAATGCAAGGCTATAATGCATTATTAATGTCTATTATTTAATGTTATTTATAATACCAAACATCTTGTTGATATTTTTAAATAAGAAAATAGATGGGTAGATCATTATACAGTGCAAAATTAGGAAAATGAAAGAGATGCATCTTCTCCCTGTTATCTCTGTTTCTATTCCTTCCTTTATTGCATTTAGTTTCACAAGATATTGAAGATCTAATGAATATTCAAATATATGCAAATCCTATTCCAGCACCATACATCATACACACAAAACACATACACTTTACATATAATTACATCCTACATGTATCTCTATTTTACAAGACCACGGTGCTTTTATCTGTTATAGATGAGTTTTTGTAGGAATTGCATTGACCCAAGGAATTGTCCAGATACAAAATTACAGAACATCTAATTAAGTTGGCTATCAAAAACAAGAGATACAGCAACCTGTTAATTATCTTGCATTCATCTCCTCACCCATCCTACACGTGAAAAACAAGCCTCCTTTCTCCTTCATAGCTTCGCTTGCAAGACAGCAGGATGTTCAGATTCTCATTCAACCTTTGGTGAAACTAATTGCTCAAAATTGCTCATTTTTTATATGTGGCACAATGTTACCTGAAGGAGCATCGACTCTTCCCGCTATGTGACAATGTAATATAGAGAGCTGTGCTCTTTTGCTGGTGAATCCATTTATATGAATTCCCACAACAACCAAATCCTTTCAGGATAACCCTGGAGGCACATGTTCCTCCTGATAATTTGTCAACTTTGTCTGTTCAGCAAACTTTTTTGGGGGAGGAAGTTTTTTGTAGACCTTATCAGAAATTAATCAAAATTGATTCTTACAATACACAAAATTCTGCTTTTTTTTCCAAGTGAAAGTATAAAAACTGTAACATTCCATTATTTTGAAAACAGGCTGCTGAGTACTGAATGAAACAATTCATCAAAGTATTTAATATAACATAATTGCAGCACAAAAAAAAGCAATTTAATGACTCAGAAAAAAAAGATGCTGTACCTAGTAGAAACTGTCCTTGATGTTTTAAAATTAATGAAATATTTTACAACTACCATTTTAACTCTTGTATTCTCTTGCTAGATTAAGTCAATCTTATCACTCTATGTCAGTATTGCTCACTATTACATTATATCCTAGATTATATAAAATAATACAAATATATGGATAGAGAAATAATACTGATTTTTCTTTTTTTAAGAGAAAACCCAGAATTAATTTTAAGTTTGAAACTACAGTCTCAGAATTATGGGAAAACACCACTGTAGAATTTTGCCCTTCGTGTTACAGTCTGGGTGACTAAGTCTGTGGCTAGCAGACATCCCCTTCTTTCCATCTTGATTTTTTACCCATTAATTCGGTATCCCCCTTCCTCATGAGATCACCTACTTATTTCTGTATCATGCAAATCAGTTCCTTGAATCTTTGCTGCAAACCCCCAACTGCTTTTGGTGTATCATGGCTGCACATCAAATGGATGGTGACATTTTATTTACATGTGAATGATGTCTTTCTGAAAGAGGATGAAGTGCTCTCTGGAAGTGCCTCTCTCTTTCTATAAGCTATAGGGAAAGTAGGCAAGAAGCTTTTACTAAATGCCTAATTTTCAGATGTCTAAAACTGCATTATGAATCCACCTTTGGAATACAGAGTGCAAAATATAGGGAGTAGCCAAACCTAATGCAAAGTCCTGGGTAATTTTTCCTTTACCTTCATCCCTCTTTGTTTCCGTGGGTCCATCTCTTTTCCTCCTCTACCTTTGTGTCATCTGCCTCATGCTTGGCAGCAGTAAAACTCAGTTGTGTCCTTTAATCGCCTGCCATTTATGCAGTGACATTATACTGCTTCGGGAAGAGACCTTTCTTCATACTTGAACAACATTACATATTGTTCCTTTTCTTCTATTTATTTTTTGCCTGTCCTAATATTATTGCTTTCTCTAAAAAAACTTTCCTTTCATTTTTTCATTATTCACATAATGTTCCATGTTTTAATCTTGTAAATCTCTCCAGTTTTGCTATCATAACCTAGTTCAGGACTGTTGTGATGACCGTGCAGCTTTCTGTGCCACAAAAACTAAGCAATAAAGCCCAAATGTTAGTTTGCTTTGAATTTTCCCAAATTCTTGTGTTTCTCTTCTTCACTCTACTCCAGTGCTTTTGGGCCATTATTCATCAGCTGAACATGTCTTGAAGTGCTCTGCTGCGTAAGAACAAACTGAAACAGAAATAAAAATACTTTGCTGAACCCAGGTCTGAGAGATCATGGTACTCCTGAGGACAGCAGCCTTTGCTCATAAAAATATGCAGTACCTATTTCAAGTGAGGGTTTATCAGTATTTCAGAAATGTCAGGATGGAATTAGACAGTCTCGTGTGAAGAATCGCTGTCTTTAAAGATGTTCTATATATACTTATAATCATAGAAAAATTTAAGTCGGAAGGAACCTCGGGAGGTCATTGGGTCCAACAACCAGTGTAAAGCAGTGCCACATCTGAAATTTGGCTTCTTGAGGCCTTGCTCCACCTGAATTATGGAAATCTCAAAGAAAAAACAGCTTCTCAGGGCAGCCTGTCCCAATAATCAATCATCACTTACTCACTAAGAGAACAGTTTTTTCCTTCTGTCCAACCAGAATTTCCTTTGTCACAATTTGCCTCAAGTCCTTTTGGTTTGAGCTTCTGCAAAAGTCTGGCTCCATCTTTTTTATAATCCTGCCCAAGTAGCAGTCGGCAGCAGTTAAATCACCATTTAGCCTTCTCTTCCCCAGGCTGAACAAGCCCAGCGGTCTCAGCCTCTCCTGGAATTCATGCTCCAGCCCCTTCGTGGCCCTTCTCTGGTCTCTCTCCAGTTTGCTGATGTCTTTGTTGTGCTGGAGACCTAGAACTGGACAGAAACTAAAGAACTATCTAACTAAAGAACCTGAAACTATTACAAGAGTCAGTCACCAAGTGAAAAATCAGTAGCTGCAAAATGCTGCGTCTGGCTATATAAAGCAAAATGCTGGTAAAGTTCTGCAAAGACGAAAAAGAACAAGACAGAAATGCCCTCCATCCCCACAGTGTACAGCAAAGCAACAGAAGGGCACCAGGGAAATTCAAATTATGAAACATTCTTGATGAAATATTAATAAAACCATACTATGGTCTTAATTGCTATAATTTAACACCCTGTATGGTATAAATATTTTAGAAACATGGTAAAATGGAACATTAAGAAGGGGTCAAGGGATAATAATATACATTAATCTTGATTGGCGGAGATGTATACCTCATACTTAATTTATGTTTATACTACTGTTCTGTATTCATTTTTGAAGAGTAGTGGGTGGAATAAGCTATATGTATATATCTTATATTGAGACATACATGTTATGTGTGTATTTGTAGATTATTGTAGGTATTTATAAAGTAAAGGGCTCTGGAGCTTTATATATATATATATATATATATATATAAAGGAATTTTAAAACGCTTTCACAAGAGCATCCTCTCCTTTAGAAATCAGTCACGGGTCTAGCAGTCTACAAAAGCAAGGGGGTCAGGAAATATGCAAAACACTTTCTCACAAAATTCTTTCCTGAGGAAGTCATTATCTGTACTGCCCTTGTAAGAGCCACCTTTCTTTCTCAGTAGCAAATATTTCTTCTAAGGCTGGTTTCCATACATTTGCATCAGGGGGAAGCTCTGGAAACAAGCCTGTGCTGTGGCCACGCTGGCAAGGAGGGGAGAGCACTGCAAGGATGGCTTCATGCGCAGCCTTAGGTGTACTCTACAGCCTGTCTTGGTAGGAGAAAGTCTGCCTGCCAAATGGAGCAGTCAGAGAGAAGTCAGAAAACATTTCACCGAGCTTTTAACTCTCCTATAGATTTTCACCCCATAAGGAAGCTATTGTGCTAATTTTTGCAGAAAATAGCATGCAGAAATTGCTTGAAATTGCTGGCACTCTAATAGTGACCTATGCCCATGTATGCATAAAGCGGATAGGCATTTCATTTACATTTATCGTAAATTGTATGCAGTAATGATTTCTATGTGTTAAATTGCATAATCCATACAAGTCTGACAGCCTCATAAAGGCTGTGGGCCGATGTCCTCTTTTGAATGCATCAGTGCCAATGAAAGAGGTTATCGTACCCTTGACAGAGGTTACCGCCGTCTTGTATCTGCTGGTGGAACTGCTCTCGTGATCACTCTCTAAACTATGTCAGTCAAAATTTAGCAGGTAAACTCAAATAGTTTAAACAGCAGATTTTTTTTGCTGATGATGCACATTTTGCCAAAAAAGCATGAGGGGCTACTCACAAGAGTTCGTAGCTGGCATTTTGATGGCCAGTGAACTCTTTTACCAGCAGGGCTAGCTCCTGCTACACAGTATTAGTCCACAGCCTCACACTCTGTCAATTCATCTATCTTCTTTAGTTCTAATATTTCTGCAGTTGCTTATGATTGCTTAAAAAAACCCAGCATGACAGAAATGCTTTTCTTTCTGAATGGAGGATTCTTCCACAAAGTGCACAGAGATCTGAGATACAGAATGGCATTTTGCCCAATGAGAGGTTTATAATCTGATTTATAATCCACTTGGATTGAACTGGCACCACAGGGAGTGGGACAGTCGAGGTATCCTTTTTTTACACTTTGTAAGGTTGTCCTAAAAAATGTTTTCATAGGATTCTTAGAGGAGAGACGGTGCCAGCAGAAACTCATGCCAGTAAGTACTGGGTTAAGCCTACTGCAAAAGAGAGACCTCTCCATCACACCAATTACAGAAAAGAAAGCTTTGCCATTGCTTCCAGCACTTCTGGGAGAGCTGATCAGAGTGCCCTTTCCTACCATTTCTCCTTATTTTAAACCCTGCCTGTAAGTCTCTTCTGCTCCTCTAAACAGTGAAATGCTGAAAGTGCTGCAGCTTTTAAAGGATTTATAAGACTTAGCTGATCACATCACTTCCTGTGCCAAAAAAGAAGAGAAAGCATGTTGTGAGGATGGATGTTGCTTTGGTATTCTCTTGTCGTGTTGCCTAATATCAGTTCCTCGTTATCTGTATTCCTCTCTCTGTAGCCATTTACTGTCTCCAGTTGTTTGGTACATATAAGCTCTTTTGCACCGGAACCACCTTTTAGTTGTGTGTTTGCACAGTGTCTTACCCATAAGGATCCTGGCCACGAGAAGAATTTGTGAGTGATGTAGTAATAATCATAATATTTTGAGTATGACTTCAGCAGTTCTGGCTGTCTAAAGTAAGGATGACACTGGGGAGGGGAGAAAAAACATGTGGAAGCACTCACTGGGGCTTTGAATTTCTGGTAGCTACTGAACAAGCTCTGAAGAAAGGTCTTCAGAGACCAGCAATAGAGAATTTAACCTTTCCCTGTAAAGCTGTCCCCAGGATCTGCAAAGTAGCCATTCTTCACACACTTAGATCTTTCCCGTTAAATCCTCCTCCTCATTCCCATCCAGTGTGCATACCTGCACACACACATGCACGTGCAAAGTCTGTCAATGCATTTAGAACCCAGTCATCCCTGTAGGCAAGCATTTACCCTCCTTATTTTGCACTTCACCCATCCAAGGATAAGCATAATGCTTTTTTATGATATGATTAAAGTTTATTTTCTTTAAAAAATATTGGGCCTATATTTCTGAACTAGGAGCAGGCTTCACTGAATCTTCCACTTTTTGCTGATTTTAAAGAAATTCTTTTAAAGGTAGCAAAGTATTCATTAAGCAGAATTATGAAAAATTATTGTGAGAAATGATGGGCAAGTTAACATCATCCCTATTCACTCTCACCTGAAAGCTTTATTGTGACTTCTGTTACTAGTGGCATCCTTGGTAATAAATATTTTCATTTTATTCTGAGGGCACAGCAAATAGATTTTGTTAGTGAATGACCTTGTGCATTAGCTGCGTTATTCATGATTTAGTGAGCCAGTCAGTTGAAATATTGCTAATGTTTTCCCAACTCAGTCTTGTTACATTTGTGCCATGAGAATGACATTAAGTGTAGTTGTAGATGAATAACAAATAATATGGCTTGTAGTTGTGTTTTGGATCATTAAAGAAATGAACCTACAGGGTACTGTTCTATTAACTGAGGAAATGACTGAAAAAAAATGATGGTTCTTGAATGTGTATTTATTAAAAATAACAACAGTTTGGCATGCTGAGAATTAGTGGTAGTGCCTCTTAAATTTTTCATCTACCAGTGCAAACACACTACAGTGTCCATCCAAAAATTTTGACAGATTTTAAATAAGAGTAAGAATAATTCATACATTTCAGGCTGTTTATATGAGAAGACTCAAAGTGGTGCAAGCAGGAGAATGCTAAAAATGTACAGCATAACAAAGATGAGGATTAATAATTAGAGGACAATATGTGTATTTTTAAATATTATATATTATAATATCAAAGAGGGACAGTGTACCCTCAGGAGGAGTGGATCGCTTCTTTAAAAGTGCAACGACTGTTCTTGGTTTTCTTTTCCTCAGTCCTTTGGTTTGTTTTGTGTTGAAAAATAATAGAAGCTATATAAAACGTAGCTGGTAGGCTTCTGGAGAGATGGTCTAGTTCTTTCCCTTGCCCCAATAACACATCATCTGTTCTAAAGAAACCACACAAGGTCAGTTAAATTCCAGATAACTGGGTTCCCTGAATTTCTACAAAGCTACAACCATAAGTAGCAAGTTCTGGATCACTTCAATTGTTCTTTCTGCTTATAAACCACCCCAGTTAATATTGCTAGAAAAGCAAGAACAGGGGAGAAAATTGTATTTTAGATACTACTATTCCTGGACACCAGGTAGGTAAATGTTTTTGTTCCCATTAGGTGGAATAAAACACAAAAAGGAGATATCCTGAGTGGGTATCCTGAGGGATCAAAATGAAGTATATGGAAGGACAGAATATTGAAACAAGCAAAAAGCAGATACAAAACTGGAATATGTAGCTACCCTTGAAAAGCTGAGTAACTGCTATTATCTGTTTGATTTTGTTGTAGTATTGTCATCACAAGAAAACTGAAGCAATCTGTTGAATTCTTGACTATAAATAAAAGAAGGCACCAAAACTGTTCTTTTATAATGCTATTCCAAAACCCTGTCTATTTAAAAGGAAAGAAAAGAAGCTGTGGCCTTAAGCTCATTTTATGGAATGTTACTTTCCACAGTGTTGTGAAGGTGAGGAGGCAAAGGCTTCCTGCACTAAGAAGGGCTGAGAGAGATCCGGGTGGTCCCTCTTACCCACCCATCCCCTGGGACTACGAATCTTGCCTTCTAATTTGTAAGTGTTAAGATTAAACATACAATGGTGAACTTTAATGTTAAGCTAACTGGGACTTTAAAAAGTACAATTAAAATGTTGATCTAGACATTAGCAACGAGCCCAGAAAGAAACTTGCTGAGAAAAATTGTCTGTGCTTGCACCAGTAGTCATGTCACTTTGGTTTACTTGAATGTATTCTGCTCTAGCTTCAGCTCAACATACCGCAGGTTGTTTTATCTGAATTTTCCATACAGAGCTGAAACTTGTCAAAGAATATTTATGTGAACAAATTTTGATGTGAAAGGTGGAATGACACTTCTTTTTTCATTTTCTGCTAACACTGGCTGAATTGGTACACCTTTAGCTATAAATAATGGATAAGTGTTTTAAGTATGCAAGCAAATCGTTACACATGCATGTGCTGCACTCCATCAAGCACTGTGCAGCATTGAATTATCACTGTTAAAATGGTCAATAGTATTAAAAATTGTCACTGTTAAGAATTCATTGAAATATATTCTGTATTTGTAAAACATACATAGCTGAAGCATGGTTATTTTTGTTATTAGTACTCAAAACTCTTCTATTGATGTACATCAACTTCTTATATTATTTAGGAGACTATTTTTGATAATGGGTTTCTGAAGCCCTGCAATAAAGTATTTAGAATAGATAAAAGTTTTTCATTTTTACAGTTCTAATTCATAAAAACTGGTTTTGGTTATACTTCAAGAACAGAACCATCACATTGACACCACACCTTGAAAGGTCTAGCGTTGGCCAACACTGGGAAGACAAATATAAATTCAAGTAAAGTTAATTCCTCTAGAGACGCAGCATTGTCAGTAGGACTGTTTTAGAATCATAGAATCATAGAATATCTCAAGTTGGAAGGGACCTGTAAGGATCATCAAGTCCAACTCCCTGCTCCTCGCAGGACTACCTAGAACTAAACCATATGACTAAGAGCATTGTCCAGACGCTCCTTGAACTCTGACGGGCTTGGTGCCGTGACTGTTTCCCTGGGGAGCCTGTTCCAGTGACCGACCACCCTCTCAGTGAAGAACCTTTTCCTAATGTCCAATCTGAACTTCCCCTGACACAGCTTTATTCCATTTCCTCATGTCCTATCACTGGTCACCAGAGTAAGGAGGTCAGCACTTCCCCTTCTGCTGCCCCCCTTGAGGAAGTTGTAGACTGCGATGAGGTGACCCCTCAGCCTTCTCTTGTCCAAACTGAACAAGTGACCTCAGACGCTCCTCTTAAGTCTTGCCCTCGAGACCTTTCACCATCTTGGTCACCCTCCTCTAGACACAGTCATAGTTTGATGTCCTTCTTTTGTTGAGGTGCCCAAAACTGCACACAGTACTTGAGGTGGGGCCACACCAGTGCAGTGCAGAGTGGGTCAATCACGTCCCTTGACTGGCTAGCTATGCTGTGCTTTACGGCTAAAGTATTTTGGAGCTTGTATATGTATGTTGCTTACAAAGGTTTGCCTGTGGCGGGAAAAGAAATTTGATTGGTTGACCCAACAGGCCCTTCCAGGTCTATATTTATATATGGTGAATAAATTATACCTGTGTCAGGATGGGGTGAGTCAATCTCTGATGATACTTATTTACTTCTCTTGACTAGTGAGGGAACCTTGACTTATATCTTAGTTGAGACAGCAAAGTTAGTAGAGATGGATCCCACCATTAACATAGAAGGTCCAAAGAAATAAAAAAAATGTTATTTCATATATCCCAAACTCTTTTATCACAATTTAAATATCATATTTTAGAATAGCAGTGTGGTCATTTTAAAGGACAGTTAAGGGAAAACATACAATTGAGCATGTATTTATTAAATAAGTAAAAATAAATCAATGCAAGCAGTCAGGCAGAAATAATGTATTTAAAGTACATACCTAATCTATGCAAACAGACAGCTACGCGAGGTCCTGATGTATCAGGTCTTTGCTGCTCTATCCTTGAATATTATCTGACCGTGGGACATTAAGGACGTGGGGGGTAGATGGTTTAGAGAGGGGAAAGTGACATTGTTTTAGTGAATGAGTCTAAAAAAATATACAGCTCTTGCCAGCTACTCAAGTATGGGCCAATTTTTCTCTTACAGCAATGTGCAGTGCTGCTATTTGCCTGACAAATGGATTTTGTGTGTATTTTTTGAACAGAATTAAAGACAAACAGAGATGGAAAATTCCTTGATTGTATGCATGGAGATTTGACTGTCTTGTACCCAAAACTGTGGAATGCAAAGGTGCACTGGGAGTGGCGAACATGGCCTGAATTTCCATCTGCTGGTTTTATTGGCTAGAGCAGGTTGTAAAGGATGTGTGCCCTCAAAATTGCTGGAGATGCAAACGATATTTTAAATTACTCCAGGCAGCAAGGTACTTCATCTGAACAGATTGAAAGCTGAAATGTTGATATCAGAAATTAAATTAATGCACGTGAGATTGAAACAATATCTAATTAAAATCATTTGAAAAATGACTTGAAAATTGAATATGACATAATATTTAGCAGGCTGTCGCTAGTACAGCTATGCAGCTTTGACTTTTCTGCAATCATTTTCATTCCAGGCCTGGCTGCCGCTTAGCTAGAAATTACACGTGAAGCAACTATCTCACGCCATCACCCAGTAAAGACTGGAAGACAAAATACCTCTTGCCAGTATCCTGTGTACTTGTCCTTCACTAATTGCATTGTAGAATTTAGTAAAGGGATCCTTCTTCTCCTTGTATGTGGCCACTTGAGTTAGTCATTACTGTTTCAAGCTGGAGCATTTTGAATGCTCATGTTGTGTTTTTGACTTATTTACTTGCAGCCTGATGCTACTCCTGCCCAGGGAGAGGAGTTGGAGATTCACAGGTTGTAGCTCCTGGCAGGAGTGCCAGGGCTGGGGGAGCCTAGCACAGGGTCTCCACCCTTGTACACATAGGCCAAAGTCAGGGAGAGTTTATGTTGTATTCCAGAAAGTCTATTCTTCTGAACATCGTGGTACCTAAGTATCTAATTCAAAGTTCATTGAAGTACTTTTTAATTACTTCCAGCAAAGGAAAGTGAACGAGGCGGGAAAACCTACGTAACATCAGGTTGTTCTGCGGGGAAAAGAGTGCTGAACCAACAGTGTGGTTTTCCTCCGTCCCATTCTCATTTAGTGGTGTGAATGCCTCAGCAGTTTCAGGAGATGCATCGACTGTGCAAAGGCCGGGTTACTCTGGGACTGTGTTCTTCTCAACAGGGAGAGACCCCAAATATTATGGGAGTCCATTTTCATTGAATTGCAAGGGACCATAGTTTTAGTATCTGCTGTGTATATGCATGTCACAGTGCCTGGGTCTGCCAAAAGTAAAGGCAGCCTTTCGGGTCCACCCTATGAAGTAGCTTTCCATATAATCTGGGGGTTCTTTGTAGGGGAGGAGAAAGCAAAGACTAACTTGATGTAAACAAATACAACATCTGCTTGTGTTAGATTTGGGAAAGGTGTTAAAAAGTTAAAAGCTGTTATAAACACTTACCATCTCTCTGGATTTCCTTTCCTCCTTTTCCCTTTCCTTTCCTCAAAGAGGGGAAAATAAATGAAATTCTTCTGAATGTGGCTCTGTGAAAGGAGCTTTGCAAAAAGCTGTTGGGAAGAAGACGGTTGTTGCAGAATTCATCTAACAACCTACAGTAAATCTGAATTAATTGCCCTCCATCACTTTATTGACTGGACCTCCAGTCAATATAGTTAGTGAGCCTAGGGCATGAATTGGCTCATTCTAAAATGAGCATGTAATAGAGGTCAGGGGAATCATATGTCTGTAAGTACTTTTTTTTCTACATTTAATTAAATACAGCACACCCTCCAAGTCAGATTCACAGCAGAAAAATAAGGTTTCCTTGTGAGTGACACCATCTTCCCACATCTACTTTTCATATTTAAGGATGGTTTCTTCTCTGGAGCAGGTAAATCCTGCAGCAGCCCAGGAGACAGACCCAGCAAGCCTCCTGCAGAAATCATTCCCTCGTGCCGCTTGTGCCAGTGTGTGCTCCCACGAGTAAGCTGGAGGGTGCGGTTGTGCTTGGCAACCTGCTTTATGGCAAATCTTTGTAAACCACTCATTTTTCAGGGCTCCCTTCTTCCAGAAGTGCTATAATGAGATTGGAGGTCTGCTCGGAGCCCTGTATAACTTGCTTCTCCTAATAACCGATGGACTCTAAGGTTAAACCTGCCAACTACAAAACTAGACACTCAAATTCCTGACTATGCCACTGACAGATAACTTTGCTAAAGGAAATAAATGTTAGCCCTCAGAAAACACATCAGACCTCCCTCAGGTTAGTGAAGACTACGAACAGTGACAATCCCTACCCTTAAACGCTCAGTAACACCCTCATCGTGCTCTCTAATAGAGCAAAGCCATTAAGTTGTCCCCATTGTAATTTAGATCACAGAAGAGACTTCCACAGATTCTTTCAGGTTAAAATAACTGGTATACAGAGAGTAGGCAAAATTATTCCACTGTAGCTACGTGCTTAATTATATGGAATACTGCATAAATTGTCAAGTGCAAAGAATTATTCTGATAAATTAAAATACTAATTAAATAGGCTATTGCAGAATTTTGAGAACATTATAGGGCTCCGCTTCTTCAGGTAATTTGCATATCCTTCATCTAGTGAATTTAATTTAAAGGCCTCCTTTTTTGTGTGTTTGGAAGCCCTTTTTGTTTCAGTGGAAGATTAAAAAAGGGATTTATATGTTGCTAACTGGGTTGGGTTGGGTTTTTTTTTTGCTTTCTTTTGAATAGCTGTTTTTATTATGCCTCTTTGCTGATGAGTTTGTCAGTTCTCCACTAGTATTTCAGGACTTTAAGCTGTGGCCATAAAAAATCAACTTTGGTGGAATGTGCAATATACCACCTTACCCAGAATTATAATTTCCAGTTCATAAAATTTGCAACAGAAACATCATCTGCTGTCTATTTGTATTGGAATAAAAGCTAGCAGGTAGTACACTAAAATGCTTTAAAAAAATTTAGGCCAACTTTCAACAGATTAGTAGCTTGTTCTTAATATCTGAATTTATTTTCCCACCACTTCTTCCTCATCTATCTATAGGCTATTTACTATGTTTTATTGTCTTAAATTCTCAATTACCGTTATAGATAGAAAAAAAAAAAGTAGTGATATTCACTGTTCAGCAGCTTGAAGCAGCTGCTTGATATGTAGTTGATGCTTCAGCTTCAGCACCACTGTTTTTGACAGAATTTCTTGACCTTCCTGAACTGCTTGTGGAGTTCAAGGTTAGCTAAAACACGCTCCTGTACACGCCTGGAATGAACATGCCGGAGACTGTCTGCTGTGTCTCTCTCCGCAATCTGACAGTGCCTGAGCTTGACCATTTTCAGGTTATGATTTAATCAATAACACGTCGTGCCTTCATGCCTCCTAATTTTGGCAGGGTTTACGTTAGCATGGCTGTCAGAGCTGTCCTTTGTGTTTTAGCCAATATCAAGGGGGAAAGGGGGGTGTTAAGTAAACTTTTTTTTGTTTTTTAATATCAAAGCTTCAATAATTAAAGTCTGCAGGAAACCTATAAAAAGGAGGTCAAATATGTAATAGTAATTATAAAATTCAGTGATTCAGCAGACACAGTATTTTCTATTAACTGTTCATGTGGTAGGAAATTGCACACTGGGATTTAAGCCTTGTTGTTTACTTATACCCATTTATTTTGCAGCTACTCTGCTGTGCAGTTCTTTTTATCCTAAGCTACCAAAGAATCATTTGTTGGACCATTCAGTTTCTTTGAAGGAGGCTGTGGAGCTTTCTGTTCTTATAAATCTCCTAAGTTTTTGCATTTGTTATAAATCTGCCTTTGACATGTATGCTGGGTGTGAGGCGGTCAGTGTGGTAGCACGGCACACCTTTGCAATGAAATGGCACATCCAAAAGGGAGAATGTTGTTATGTGACATGGCAGGTCATCAGCCATCAGTGAAGCAACGTTGTCCAGAGTCCGTCTGAAGGCTGAAAATCAAGGTTGTTGGCAAAGATTTACTTATGTTTTGGAAATTCATACTGCAGGACATATACAACACAGTGAAAATGTAGCCTCAAATAGCATGGTCCAGGCAACTCTCCTTCTCATGTAGTCCCTGTGAGTCTGGATGGAATAAATATGTTTGTGAACATGTAAAGCTTGGCATAAGTATTAAGTATGTGAGTATTGTATGTGTTTTTTAGGCTGTCACCCAGTGAAATATGCATTTAAGCTTTCTTAGCTTGGGACTTCATGTTCCTATCTGTTTAATCGGTAGCAAACTAAAAAGAAGCAAAAATAAAGTAGTGTGGGTCTAAAAGGTGGACAGAGCTTTCCTCTCCATTTAAATCATGGGTAATATCCAACCCTTGCTGAACGCAGTCAGAAAAGCTTCTCTGTATTAGAATTGCTTGAGGTTTCACTTCTTGAGTCTTTGCACATACAAACTCTTACCAAAATCTTTCCACATTTTGGATATGAGGTGAGATTGAGCCCTAATGATATGACTCACCTCTGAAATAAACGTGAGTCATTTGTGTTGGACTTTGGACAAAGTAAATAAAGTATTTGTTCACAACAATATTGCTTCTGAGAATTGTCTGCTGCAATCTGAACTGCTTTGAATATGTTTCAAACAGCAGCAATTAAAGAGTATTTTTCACAAATTCAAGAAAAATATATTAATTCCTTTAAGTATTTTTATGTAAATTTACAGTGTACAGTATGTTCTAGCATGCTTCTTGTCCTTTCTGGTAGGAATGTTTCCTTTAGGCAACTTAAATTGAGAAGCTGAGTCTATCCAAATTGTGTCCGTAATCAGAGGAAAGAGATAGGTGCCTGCAGATGTGTGTGAGATACGTGGGGTGACTCATCCTATTAAATGTCCATCCCTTTCCATTGACTGCAGAGAGAACCTAGATGACTCACTGGGATTACATAGTCAATGACTAGACAGCCAAAGGGAGGAGAGTTTAACAAGGCTGCAAGGCTTCATTTCTACTCATAAATAAATTGAGCCAGGTGCCTGGGTTTTGGCCATGAGTCCAACTGACACGGTTGGCATCTAGAATGTTAAAGTCTTCCCAGCCAAAACAGAATAACCTGACCCATATCCCCAGCTGGGAATAATCTCATCCTTGTGCTGTCCCCAGAACTGTGGTTGGGCATTGTTTTGTGAGAATACTAGTGAGCAGACACCAAAATCATGTGAAGACCATAGCAATGATTTAAATTATGGGCAATGGTAAGACAGTGCTCAAGTTCATGCCCTTGACATGTTTGGGTTACAAGTATAGATGTAGTCTTAGTGATTACTGCCTCTATTTTGCATTTAGCTGTTTTATGCTGGATTACTTTATTTTTGTTTTGAATGCTTTTACTGATATAGAAGCTGATGAATGGGGAAAATCCAAATTTTGAAAAGTAAAATATTGTACATTGCATCCCGATGTTGTGATCTTACCTGCTAGGTAACAGTCTGTCATTTGTTGCAAAATGTCCTACGCAGTGACAGTGCTGTTGTAATGGTGAGGTGCTGCCCTGCTCTTCACTGCAAGGAAGACAGTGGGAAGTTTCCACTGAAGAGAACTTTCCAAACATATTGTGTATATGTGTTAAAGTTGTGTGATACTGTCTATACAAGGGAACTGGGAATTAGTTTGGCTTTCTTTTTCACGTAATAATGAACAATTAATGGTGTACCTATGCATTCCAAAAACTGACTAGCAGAGTTGCTATCAGGGAAAGATATTCCATAGATGGCATAGGTAGGAACTGTCATGAATTTATTGATGGAGGAAAGAAGGTTGTTTATACTGTAAGTGCTGCAAAATTGTGCATATTGCAGCTTTCCCATAACTCACTCAATCTCAATTTTCCTTACAGCCATAAACAAAGAGAAGCTTGAAAAAACAACTGGACTGAAAATTCTGCAGACTGGTGTGGGGGAGGTAAGTGGCTTGGGGGCATTTTACATTCTCAAAAACATTTTAATTGTTGTTTTTTTTAAGAAATCCTGGAGCTCATGAACGTTTGTGAGCTACCAGTCTGATAGTGCTAAGGGCCTTTTTATGATACAGTTGCATCTGTCAAAATACAATCTGCTGCACAAATAGCACTGTATCCCACAGAGAAAAAAATACCATCCTTATGAGAAAAGTGCAGCCAGCTTTAAGAAATGCAGTTTTTTGCTTTGTTGTATCACAGGAACAAAATCCCCAAAGATGAGCACAGCAACTGAAGTCATCGTATTACTCCCCTTGGTTTCGATGGAGTACTATCTCATCTAGATCAATGAAAGTTTAAATTTGGGGTAAAGAGTCTTCAGATGTTAGAGAGAATCTGACAGTGAATGACTTGCTTATTTTGGATGTAACTTGAAACATAAATAAAACATGTGTCTGTTATTATGGTGATATCACTAAGCAAAAACTCCACTAAGCACTTCATCATTTATTAATAAAGATGATGCTATCTGCGAAGAACCTTGTATGAACTACAGTTGATTGCTAATTCTCGTGCTAATTTTGTGTACACAGTTTTTTTTTTTTCCTTTTCATTTAAGTAATTTTGCTAGTGGTGAATGCGTACAGGGCTAGACAAATGCCTTTTTCTTGTGATTACATTATTCTCAGTATTAAGAATAATGAATTATGAACTTGTAATATACTGAAAGAATTTACTTTTTTTTTCTTTTTTTACTGATTTTCATTTTTTATATTTCTAATTTTTATCAGTTCATGCCTAAGAACTTGCCAGGATTTCCGAGGTTCCTTGTGTAGCTTTATTCAGATTATTAAAAGACTTGGTCTTGAAGAGGTACCAACACTGAGACCTACTGAGATCAAAGCTGTAAGAATTAGAATTTGGAAACAAACATAGGTGAAATCACCAGAAAATGAAAGCCAGCACCTCTCCTTAACTGGAGCTGATTTAACTAGTTGAGGTTCTCAAGGATGCATAACCTCAAGAGCTGGGAAGTGTATCCTGGAGCGTGGATGTGCGCCTCGGGCCGTGTCCTGACTTCAAGCCAGAGTGAAGCTTGCATTTGTGCTATCCATAAGCCCTGGTTTCTGCTAAATAACAGGAGAACCAGGACTGTGGCGCAGACTACGGAAGCCACATTCAGTAAAATTTTACCCCACAGGACTCCTCATGCTAATGAAATACCTCCGTATATTTTGTCCGATTCCAGTCATTGAATGGATTCCAGTTGGCTTAAAAGGCAGCTGGAAAATGAAAGCCCACTTCAGATGCTTACTGTTAAATGAATTGTTATATGTGGTCAATGGAGAAAGAAAGCACTTTTGGATATTTGAAATGCAAGAAGTTGTCACCTGTTAAATGCATCATTAATCCACGTTGTAGTAATAGGGTTGTTGTAACCATGGTAGTCTAAGGATGTACTGGAGATATAGCCTCGAGGACTTCCTAGCTTTTTTTAAGACCAGCTAATAGAACTGGAAAAAACGGACAAGTTCTTAGGCTAGAGATCTCCCCAGTCTGGTTCTTGTGCTTGGTTTAGTAAAAGTCACTGCAGAACTCACCTCCCATATATTTAGGCTATCATAGCTTTTAAAAATTCTGGTGATACTACTTGGATTAATAAAGACTTTGACAGAAGGTTGTACTTTACACTTTGCCACATATGTATTTTTAGAAGGCAAAAAGCGAAAATGAATTAACCAAAGGGGAGCAGACATTTCAGGCTAAATATATTCCAGGCTACATCTGAGATATGGTGATCAGCAGCAAAAGAACCAAGTGGTTTGGAACATTAAGGTGATGGAAGAACATTTATTCAGCTGCTTATATATTTTGTTGGATGTGAATTCTCCCAGCTGTGTACATTCCCCTTTCTAAGTCTTATCAGATATGATTGTGTACATAATGAATATATTTCTGCAGTCTCACCTACATGAAAAATAATGGAGTCCTGTAACCAGGCTGTGTCTTTGTTGATAGGGTATCAGATTCAGGCTATTTCAGGTTAAATCTAACTATGTTAATCCAGTTTTGCAGTTTGTTTTTGATTCATCCTGGTGTTTAACAGTGTTGAAATAATAGATAGTATATATTTTAACATAATGAAGGAGCCTTTTGTTGAATAAGGGTTTCTTTTTCTTCACACTGTAGGAATGGAATTATATGTAATGGTAACTGTAAATCAAAGTCAAGATGCTCAAATCAAAAGTACTTAGAAAAAACTCTTTAGTTTCAGAATGATAAATGGCCATTTTGTTTGGACAGTAGGTCAGATTCATGACAAAGTTAATGGATATATAATCTTCACTTGCAGGACTGTAAAATAAAAAGGATTGATTTTGCATGGCAAGTTTCATATCTGAAATAGCTCAAGAGAAATACAGCTGAGATACTAGTGGCAAATGGAGCAGCTGTATAAACAGATGCAGGAACTGTTCTAAGCTCAGCAATAATTCACGTATTGCTCTGGACAGTGGAATCTGTTTTAGGTGTTGATCTATGATAACAGGATTTGTGCCTCAATAAGAAATATGTAGACACCAATGACTACCCAGGCCTTGGGTGTGGTAGAAGGAAACTGTCTCTTTCTCTCTGGGGAAGAGAAATGCTCCTCAGAGCTCCTGAATCTCTCTCTGTCTATCTTAGGAAAAGCATTTCAAAAGCAACAACAGATTATAAAATTCACACCAAGCCTACTGAGCCGTTCAGTCAAGTCCGGGGAGGGCTGATGAATTCCTTTTATGTCACTGCATAAACATGTGCTGTGTAGTCATTAACAACACGGGTCTGGAGTTTACCAGAGCTACAATACAGTTCATCATCTTTATGTCGTGTAAAAGATTTCCACATCTTCAGTGAGTTTTTTGGATACAGCTGAGGGTAGCTGCATTGGGTCAACTTAGGGTAGGCTCTGCTTTAGCAGGATTACAAATGAGTGCCTTAGCTGCAACGTCAAAAGCTGCTCATGTGTCAGTACATGGACTTAAAAGTTCTATACATTTCATGGGAAGGTTTGGATGATATAGCGCAAAGCATTGTCTGGACTGTGGGTAAGCAGAGCTTCTTTCAGGTTATTGCGGAACAGACCCTTACTGGCACTTCCACAGCACATCCTTTCAACATCTAACATTTGCCAGCAAAATATTCAGTGGCCCAGGGATCCAGAGAGTTGGATTGGAGTTTGATGTGCTGTGTATTACTTTTAAGGTGCTAATTGTTTTGGCACCTGTCTTGTTTGTAAGAAGGCTGTTATACCAGAGAACCAGGAATAACTCTGCTGGAGAGAAAACCAACAGCCATACTGAAATCCCAAGGATGTGTGCATTGCTGTAGTACTGACTACCTCTGGAATTATATGTCCTAAGATGTTTATTTTCTGTTTGGAGTTTTCCAGCACCTGTAACAGCTCTAAAACTCCTATACGGTAGCCCTCCAAGATTTGTTTGAGTCATTGTCATACATGATGTTTGTGCCAAACAAATTCATCATGAGCTTTTCACACCTTGGTTATTCAGATACGGTGAAACTGCTGTTGTCTTTGAGGTATTTTCTTTTGATCTCCCACACATGAAATAAATCTCTGAAGTCCTAAGGTCATCTTCAGAAGTTCAAGAACCTCCTATAGTTGAGTGCATGTGAGGGTATGAATGTAAGTTTTGTGTTATCTATGCATATACTTGCATAACACCGTAAGAGGCATAGTACTGGTAAAAAGCCTGAAGAGCTAAACAGCATTTAAGCAGGACCCATAACCCCATTCTCCTAGCTCCCAACTTGATGTGGACCACTGAGTTTCGCAGAAACAGGAGTTAAACTTGTTGTTCTGCATAGCTGAGCACCCTTAGGAGATCTCGGGGGCAGCTTTTGGTCTCACATGGAGGGAAAGCCTCCTTACCAGCAGCATGGCTCCATCTAACTCCTGCCGAGTTCAGGATTCAGCGGGCTCGGGAGCCCCAGTCCCATGCAAAAGTTAGTCCAACTGGACTTGTGCCCAGGAGCTGCTCTCCAGCCCAAGGGAGCTCAGCAGGCACCACAAACCACGGCCCCGCACAGAGGTCACTGAGTAACCTGGAGTTCCTTCCACATCCGTTAGGAACTTAACCACTTCTTTCTCTTCATGTAAGCACTTTTGAATTATAATAAAAGAGCAGTATTTTTTAGTTCAATTCCACTCTGAGCTTGTCTGTGACCAGAGTTTGTCTGGTTCAAGTCCAGCTCCAGTTTAAGAAAATTTCAAATAATGGTTCAAATGCAGTTACTATGGCATGGAAAAATAACTGTTTATCTAGCTTTTGGCTGAAATTTGTTTTCAACAACAATCCCAATATAACAGGTCAGGCTTTCCAGTGGCTCAAGAAAGCGTAATGATTCAAATCAGGTTTTGGAGGCTAAGAGGCTGTGATTTGAATAATAAATGATCTGAATCAAGTCCTGAAACAAACTGAGGGAATGTCACTGTTTCTGTCTCGAACTGGTGAAACAGCACCCACCCTGGAATACATTATTTTAAATGAACTCTTCCAATTCCCCAGTAGACCTACACAAAATACACTCATCACTGGAATGGTGTAACTTTGTTTGTAGAATTTGAATCGTGGTTCTCATATGGCAGACATAAGAATTAGAATGGTTTTCTAAACCAAATGGAAATAACCTAAAATATATGTGAAATGAACACTTTGCTGTACCTCTAGATGTTCTAAAATAGAGCAGTGATATTTTGACATGTTTCAGGATATTATCATTTAGAGATATTTTGATAGGTGTAGAATTATGTTGATGTTGCATGAAGTGATGTTACTACAATAAAGAAAAGAAATCTGCATTTTAAAATTCTAGTGAAGCTAGAGGACATGATAAGACAGACTTTCCAGTGATGTGCAAGCCTCTCTGAGGCAGGAGTCAGATTTCTAACTTATTATCTTCCTTAATGTTGCCAAATTTTGTCATTAATGTCTGTGTATCCAGATATGACCCAGAATGATATTGGAACTCCATAAAAAATCAGAGCGAGTATAGAACTTGACAAATCATTTGCAATTGCTGAAGAATAAGGTGTCAGCCTTTTTCTGATCTTCTCCGACTACTAGGTAGAATGCTAAGGGTTGGCTTTGGCTTTTGCCTTGTAAAGACCAAGTTGATGTGGGATCTACTCCAGCTGCCTTTCTCACAGTGGCATCTTGGCAATCAGCGAATGCTCCTGATCTGGAGCGGGTATTGCGCCCAGAGGTACACTGGGACGGAAAAGGACGCTGTACCCAAGACCACTTAGCTAAGGTAGCTCTGATACTGACCACGGTGTAGGAACAGCAGCTGCGCATGCATAAATATTCAAGTTTTAGCCCAAGTCACAGGTAAGTTTCAACTTCCATTGAAACCCGCCCTCCTCTTACCAGAACTAATTAGGCTGAAACCAAGCACGGGCGCATATGAGGGAACACAGCTCTGCATTAAAGTGTAAGTGTTCTTAGACCAAGGGACACCAGGGAGGGCTTTCCCATGAGCCTGCTTTCAGCATCTTTTCCTACAAAACCCATGGCTTAGGGATCAACAAATTCATTTTTTCCTGTTACTTGAGATCGGTGATTGGAAATCCTGCAGACAGCTCTCGCTGTTGGCTTTTGCTGATCACTGTGGCTGTGTCGATTAGCAGTTGAACAGCGATTTCCAGGAGGACGGTGTTTTGGAGCAACATACATTGCTATGGGCAAGGTATGCGTCAGGTCACAGATGGGCTCTTTGCTTTAAGGCATGTAACTTGAAGGCTATATACACAAATGAGAAAAACAATATTTAAATGTAAACTTTAAGGAATACAATCTTAGAAATATTCTTGGTGAAGGCACAATGAGGAAGATTTACTTTATCCCACACACAAATTATAGATTCTAAAGATGCGTAACCCTTAAAAATTCATAGATCACATTTTACACAGAATGCTACTAGTAATATACTACTTTTATGGAGTCTTACTGGCAGTGAATAACATCTCACTATTACAGTTTTGTGAGTACACATGTATAGTAAAGTGATGCTAATCAGAAGTTAGTCATATAGTAGTGTTTAGAAGTAATGCTTCAAGAACTTTAAGGAATAAAGCTAAACAGAACATTAAATTTCTCCAAAGAGAATGATGGAGCTGTATGGCTCATTTATTTAAGATCTTGTATGTTTTTGCAAAATGCATTTTAGCTAATATTTAGAAATAATGTTAATGCTATTTATTAACTATTCATTACAGTACATAGCCCACTAGAGGGCTGCTTTTCAAATAAATTGCATCCAGAGTGTTAATAAATGGCAAAATAAAAACAAAAAATATGCAGCATGAATATGTATATTATTTTACCGCATTATTTTGTCATATACCTTCTGTGACTGCATGTTATATACAGAACATACTAAAACAATACAAATCATGGCCCCAACTCTGCAAACATTTAGAATATGCTTAGCTTTAAGCATATAGTTACTTTCCTTTTAAGCTACTGATAAGTTTAGAGTTAAAGAGATGCCTGGATGCTACTGAGACTATCTTCTGTCACATATCACACCGTCTCTGGTTGTGGAGGGGCAAAGTTCCAATGTTTATACCCTGTATTTGATTTGAATATTGCATAGCAGAGGTATTTTGACATCTGAATGACTGGTCACAGCTTCAGTTTGGAAATCAGGTGTCAGTAGTAATTTCTTTTCTTGTGCTCTGATTGTGACAACGCCCTCCACCTTCTTTACAAATTTGTAAAGAACACGACAAGGAAATGAGGAGATTACGTAAAAAAAATACAACAAACCTGATTTTCGGAGACAACTATCAGTGTATATTGATTTATGTTTTCCTCCTGAAGCAGTATAAAAAGCACAAGTATTCAAGTGTCATGTTGGTTCATGAATTCCTTTACAGTAGCACTGTGTGATTTAAAGGAGCAGAAGTGCCAAGTGATGTGGCAGTTGCCATGGCAACTACAGCAATTCAATTTTTATTCAGTATCATGTAAAATGGAACAAGATACAGTTTGCCTTGTGGCTTCAGGAACTTATGCATCCTACCAGTGTTGTTTCTTTTTGTCTTTGTTAACATTATTCCATTAAAAAAGTAACACATGTTTGTTTTAAGTATTTGTCTTGGGTTTAGGCTGTGTCATGCTATTGTTTTTAAAGCAGAGCTTCCCTTACAAACCATTATAGATCTGTAGAGAAAAGAGATTTAGATACTAGCACTGACTACATAAAGCAAACTGAAGGGTAATTCTGCTTAAAAATCAATGTTATTATCTACCCTATGATTTTGCAGCCTGCATTTGATATATTCATAAAGAAGATATGTAGGATCTTTACATAGGAGAATGTGATCGTTTGTACTAGATATCTTACTGATTCATGAAATTCAGCATCCTCCCTCCACCAGCAGCCAGTTCATTATGACTCAAAGGAAAACAAAATCTTCAGTGGTGTAATGGGTTGGCTGGGGAAGCTGTAGATGAAGATTAAATTCTGTTTAACTGTCTGAAGTTTGAGTGATAGAGCTGGTCAGAAAGTTTGAGAAGGGAGATTCTTCCAGAGGCAAGAACTTGATCCTGGCAGGAACACATGGATTTCAAGCAATCTTGAACACAGATTTAATTGTTTGAGGAGAGGAAGAGGTGGCAGATCCTGGTGCCTCAGCCCTCTCTCTAGCAGCCCCTGGCAGCATATGTTCCCTTCCAGGTCAACATGGAAAGCCACTCGCCAGGACCTCTGCTCTCGTTCTGTAGGCATAGGAGAATAAGTGTCTCCGGCTAAGATTCAAGCTGTGAGACGTTCAACCTTTCCATGTGAATCCCTGGAATTAGGGGCCTAATAGCTACATCAGCATTAGTAAAATAAACAAGACGAGGGCACAGAGCCTGTCATGGTCCCACATTCGTCCGTACTATTAAATTGTTGGCATGGTCACTCACATGTTGTCCCATGCCAACTAGTACTCTTCTAGGCTGTTTTTCTTCTAAGTCTAAGCATGATCCAGGCCAGGGACTATTTGTAACAGGCAGCTTCACTGTGGACTGCTTTGGAGCACAGGTGTTAACACACGTGTTTTCCCTAGAATTAAAGCTTCAGCCGCAGGTAGTGACTCAGCCCTTTTATATATATATATATAGTTACAAGAATTCCTGTGCCATTTATTGTAGGTATTTTAGTACTAGGCTGTAAAACTTAAGATCAGACCTGCTTTCTGGGAAAGCTGAATGTTTGGTAGCACATTTTCTTTCATCCTGCCCAGAATGGTTTTGCACCCGTACATCGCTAAGTTTCCACCCTTAGAGGCAATATTGCTGTAGTGCTGCTGCATGTCCATCACTTCAGCATCCTTCGGAATGCAAGGATTTATGTACTATACATATAAAATCATATTTGAGTCAAAATACTTTCAACAAGGTTCTAAATTTAAGCACAAGGATTCCTATTAAATTAATTTCATTGAAGCTCAGTTTTGTTTCTTTTTTCCATGAATCAGCAAGATTTATACTGATGACATCGTTTTAAGATTTAGTTAGGCAGATGTTTGAGTTGCTTTGACTAAGCATAGTTTTAGTTTTGTATGCATTTTGACTGGTATCAAAGGAAAAAGTTTTTTATTAATAGAATTGCAAATCTACTGCGTTTGTAACTCAAAGCTTCTGTAGAAACAGCAATATAATGGCTCATGAACTGCAGAATGTCACAGATAGGTCTCTACATTCACTTTGGTACATGTGGGTATCTCTGATTCGCATTGCTGGGCGTTAGGCACAAGCATGGGGGAGATAACTGATCCTTTATAGCTATATACTGCAGCTCCAGTAAAATACCCGTTTCAGTGAAGAATTATACGTGTCTAAGTGGTGCACGCCAAGACCTGGATAGGGTGTGAGCACAGCACGTCGGCATGCATGCAAACAGCTCCTGGGTTGGTATGACTGCTTTTAGCGCTATGGATAGATCTATCATAGAGCAATTTTTCAATGTGAGCTGAGTATGTGTGTTTGAGTATCAGAACCTGTGACAGGGAAAAGGGACATGATTCTGTGCCACAGAAGAATGACCTACTCCATTAATGCCCGAGGACCATTGCAGCTGACAACGGTTCACCGTGCACTTTGCTCTTGCAAAGGGATGTCATTTTGCGAACTATTTATCTCTCTGGCTCTTTACCTTTAGCAGGTAGAGTAATGACTTCATTTTACAAACCTCAGTGCTGTTTTTATCATACGGATTTTGCTTGATTGTTAAACTGTTAATTTGCAGATCTTTACTAAGTGAATGCAAACAAATTCTGGTCCTCAAAGCTCTGCTAATGCACAATGTTCGAATTTTAATTTCCAGTCCATCTTAGATTACGGTGATGAAAAACAATATTTAATCCCTCGTTAACACATGAATAAGCGGAAACTGTCATTTCCCACCGAACAATAACGGGATTATCTCAAGAACTGTCAGTTTATGTGAAAACATTATGTTGCCCAAATTTTCATAAAAATTAGCAGTGGGTAATATTCAAGATCAGAGCAATGGAAAGAGGGAAATCTGCATTCATGGTAATAAATATTCATATTTGTCTGCTCAGGAGATGAAAATCTAATCAAGGGGCTATTGATGCGCTGGCTTTTTTTTTTTTTTTTTTAAACCAAGATGTTTCATCTAAATTGGGTTTGATATGGAAATTAGTCTCACTCCAAGTCCTCCAGGCCATGAGCATGCTGGGATAACACTGGAGGTGTCCGGTACATCAGATGTTGCTGCTGGCATCTGCTTCTACAGACAACAAACACAATAAAATAAAATAAAAAATTGACAACATCTCAAGGGTCAAGCTCCTAGTGGCTTGGGGTGTTGTGCCTTTTTTTTTTCCCCCTAAACATTTTAATTTTATCCCATTTAAATCCTCAGTACTGCAGGGTTAAAATTGTCGGCATTTTTTTGCTTTTGTTGACAATTACCATAAATCAGAAGACACTCTGCATGAAGCTTAATGAAATATGTATGATCTAAAAATGGGAAGAAGATAAGTGCAGTATGATGCTTTAGAGTTTTGTGTGTGTATCTATGTATCTGTGCGTGCATACGCACAACCTGAAGAGCTGACTTCTATTTTGTGTGCTGCAGACTGAACGGAAGAGTCAGGCAGTTACCAGCTGGAGAACATAATAGGTTCTTGACAAAAAACATAGATCAAATGAATAAAATGTATCATAGCTTATAAAAAAAGTGAGAGTAGTATGTTTTCTATATCTGTTAATATGTTCAATTAATATACTTGTCTGTTAAAATACTCTTGATACTGGTTTTGTCTACACTAGCGAGAAAATCTGGTCCTCTCGCATTGCCTCCTAAAAGAAGTGCTTGCCTTGGCATGCTTTTTTGGGGTTTTATTATTATTTAACTAGTTGTCCATAATCTCTTGTCTATCCTTGTACTTCTTGGGGTTTTTATGACCTTTTTTTAATGAAATAAATCATGAAGGTCCTGATCTTACAAATAACCACATATATATATAAGCACATCGTTTCGTGGGAAAGTGTTGTGTTTTCTGAGATGTTCCTAGCAGAGTTGTGAGTGCCACTGGACACTAGGCGGTTTCATCTAGCTACTCATCGCTGTGCACACACAAGCAATGGGTGACTCAGTCCTTTTAAAACTCGAAATACCATCAGCGAGTTTATTTAATTCTTGGAGAAACTGTCGTACAAAAGGTATCTTTTTTAGATTTGGAACTGGACAAAAGTCATATCAGCAGCATTCAGCTATATTGCCTGTAGCAGGAGAGAGCAGAAAGGAAAGATAAGCAGAGGCTGCTCTGAAAGAAAGGATATTCTTACTGACCAAGAAAAGAGAATAGCTAGAATACAAATAGTGCTTGTTGAGGAGGTTGCATCCTTTCATTATCAAATCTATACCAAACAGAAATATGGAGATATGGCTTGTACTATTTGAGAATTCCAGTAATTTGTGCAATAAATCATTGAGAGGCAAGTGTAAGCAGCCTGCAGAGTGTGGTGTGCATGTATTGGCAGATCTGATATCTTTTACTGTACAATCTGTGCTGGTATCTTTGTCCAAAATGTTTTTCAGAGACTTTATCTTCCTAATCAACTCCTTTGCCAAGCTTTAAAAAAAGAAAAAAAAAATGCATGTGGCATGTATAGCAGATGGATGTTCGGCATTGTACAGGTGTCTGGCACGCAGGTGTGAGATAATGTAAGGTAGTTAGATATTTTCTGGGAAATCCCATTATTTGTTCCTAAAAGAAAGAGTTGCCCATTCTTCTAGTGCTACCTGAGAGTATTAATGGCCCCTCTTAACTGTTACCCATTTGACTGAGCGGTGCTTAGACCAGAGCTGCCTTTTTTCTCTTTGCCTTTCCCCCAGACACTAAATTGACTCTGTGAAGTTCGTCGTGTTCGGCAGCAGAACAGCAGCAGTCTGTGCTGAGGTCAGGCAGCACTATTTGATCCAAGTTCTTCTTGATTCGCTTCACCTTCTTACACATTTTGCTATTAATTTTAGTGTAAATAATAATTGTTTCATCATGGAAAGAATTGGGAATTCTTCGTATATATAACAAGCAACTTTGGCTACAATAGATTACTATTTAGGAAAAAAAGATCAAATCAGTTATAGAAGCTTCTACTGAAATGCTGATTTGAGTTTGTCTCAAGTAGAGAGATGATGATGATGATGATCTATTGATCATCCTTACCATCATTGATGGCATTAAGCCGTAATACATCTCAAGGTAGTATCTGGAGAAAAGCAGTGCAGCGCTACTTGTAGGCAATATATCCAATACCGTGTGAGTTCTCACACCACTAACCTCTGCAACATATTTTGGCTGCTTAAGATACTTTGTATTAAATAATGTCCTTGGGTTCTCACCACAAGTAAGGAAGATACTTCAGGTGCTTCGTGGCCCTCAGCTGTGGTCCTGGGTCACATTTCCAGTCACCTTCTTGCAGGGACCTGCTACTTCACGCTACTGAAGTATCACGGGCAGCTTCACGATGTGTGCTCTGATTTTCCCCACAAAAGTACCACGTATACATCTACCAGTGCTCAGCAAGATGTGGTTCTGCGTGCTGCAGAGCTTTTTGATATTGTGGAGCGTTTCTGGTTTCCCATTTGGATTAAATCAAGTCTTTTCCTAGCTTTTCATGATAGAAGCACAATAACAGAGACCCAGAATAGAGTGGAGGTGTAGGTCCTCATGCAGAAGGAGGGAGAGCCTGATTTTCTGCACTGCTCTTCTATGTGGGCTAAACCTCATCAGCTACACTGGGTAGTAGCCTCCAGGAATTTTTTCATTTTATGTAGATATTTTAATATTCCAGGTAGTTTATGAGAACCTGGTACTGGTAGGTGTTCAACATAGCTCCTGGTTCATACCAAGATCCTTATTCTGAGTCAAGTGGGCGAAGGCTTGAACTTTGGTTTCCCATAGGAGTGCTGTGACACTAAACTGTAGATAGCGGTGAAGTTTTCTGTCACCTGAATTTTAACCAAAAATCATGTTTTTGACATGAAAAAAATTCCCTATTCAAAATTCCCCTAAAACTTGTGTGGATCTATGAAGAAATTCGTTCTGTAGCAAATTGGTATTTCTTTGCATAAATCATTTAAATGAAAAAAGGCTGAGTAGTTTTGATTAACAGGGGCATTACAGTAATGCTTTCTAGACAGGATTGGGATCTCACTGGGTACTTGCCCACACCTACAGTGACAGGAAAACTGTGCCTTTGAGTGATTACAGATAATCACTCAAAGAGACAAGATTAGAAAAGAAAGGGAATAAAAATTATCGTTTTTCTTATTTTACAAATAAGCATATGAATTATAAAGATATTAAGTGAATACGTCCAAATTTGAAAACAAGCCTGTGGGAAATTTGGGACTGGACCCAAAGCCAAATCCAGTGCCTGAACCGGGCACTCACCTTTCCTGTCCATTCGTAGGCAATTCCAGGAGCATCAGGATGAAAGCTTATCTTCAGACTTGACTTAACAAAATGTTTTAATAATCCTAGCTATGAAATGCTAGGAGCTGATCTTGGATTTTACAATAAGAAACGAAGTGGTTGTGATACAGTATGGTATGTAAATTATATGCAAAGTATATTGGCATGCAAATTTTAATGCTAAAAGAAAAATCATTCTTTTTGAAACCAGAGAAGAGAGTTTTTCACCCATAGAAGCCAGAATCTGCCAATAAAATTTTTAAACAAATTGACAGGATTTCATTACATTTTAAAACGTATTTTCATGCAAAATAATCTCATCTCTTTTCTAAACAAGCTCAATTTCTTTGCTGATAACAAGTAGGCAAAAAAGCTAAAAGTCTCTTAGATAACTAAGATCTTATGAGGATGCCATAATATAAAAAAAAAATAGTTATTAATGTGTGAAATATTTAAATGTAATTTTAAGACTTTAGCCTTTGGTTTCAACAGTCAATGGTTGGAGCAGATGCAGGTGTTGTCTGTGACCTTGTTGGTCAGTAATAGCCACAGTGGCTAATACCGTGTTGTTATTGCTGTTTTGTATCCATTAGACAATGACAAGTTCCTCTGTCTATTGCCATGGTGAACTTTGGAAACACTAGTGGGTGGGTATAGACTGTTTCAGGAACAGGTAATATTCATAGGGCATGACAAGATACACCTGGTTGTCTCTCTGGCTCACCAATGACACAATGGTGCTATTAAGCATATTTTGTTAGCTGCGACAAGAGAAAGCAGAGCAATAGTAGCTGTGTCTGCTGTCTTTTCTCTGTTTTATCTTTTTCATTTTGAGCTCGAATTTTGTGCCAGACTAATAGCCAATGGCAATGGGCTGGGGAAATGAAACTTTCACTAAGATTAGGGAATGTGCAGAAAACAATGTGTGAAATCCTGATTTGACAAGGATGAACAGACTGGTGAGGGCACAGAGACATTTTGTGAAGCGAAACCATATTTGTACCCAACGTGTCTAGAAAAAACTTGTAACAACTGAGGTGGCAAAAGATCCCACCCAGGAGACAATAGAATGACATCTTTATTATACCAGTCAGAGAATAAAGGAGGTGTGGAGTTTATTCTGCCCTTTTCCATTACTGGCAGCTTATATTCATTTCTGGTAGTGGAGCAATGTGTGTGTTGTTGTGCTCTGGGGTGATTATCCTTGTGAGACTGTAAGTTCAACAGTTGTCATGCAGTTTGGAGTTGCAGACTGGCAATTTCCGTAATTGAATCTCAGGAAATAAACAAAATATGGCAACTTGATACATTTCAAGCAATTAAATTTCTGCTGAAATTTCTGCTTCATCCTGGGGACTCCCAAATTTGCTCAGCCAAATTCTGTCTCTGATTAGGAATGCAAATAACCTCCAAGAAACGGAGGAAGGCAGCCATCTTTATTATATACAGTGGCACAACGATATATTGTATTGGCACCTGCCCTTAATTTAAAACATGGTCTTAGAAACCTGTTATCAGACCACAAGTCAGGAGAGCAGACTGAAAAACTGTGTCAGCTGTGGCTTTTTTGGCTCAGGAGAGGTGGAACCGCAGAATTCCTCTGTTGTAAAATGGCTTATTTGCAGGGTATAAATTCAGTACTCCTACCCAGCCCATTCAGGCTGTAAAGTTTTCAGAGCAAGGTCTCTTCCTTACTGCGTGCCCAATGTCCAATACCTTGATTATTAATTACCATGATGTAGCAGGTACAGGGAACCACCAGGCTGGATTCCCTCATCTTAAATACCTGACAGATCAGCAAATACTCGGAGGTTTGCTGGGTCATTTTCCTGAGAAGATGAATGATATATGCAAGTTATTTCTTTGGTGCAGTCCTGTTCGTTTACAGAAATTGTACACCAGCTCTGTTTCATGGGACGCTGGAGGCAATTGCAGGCACGCAGTTTCCAGGTTCACAAGACTGGCACTGGCTTTTTCCAGAGCCTTGAAAGACTGGCTCACAGTTTCCAAGGCTTCCCTGCACCCTCACCTGCTCCAGTGAGATGTGAGCCCACTGATTACAAAAGTCTATTAGTAGCTAATGTTCTCCATCCAACTTAGTTGTACAGACACTTCACTGAATCATCTATGATAGGAGTGTAGTCAACTGAGCTCTATAATCAGCAGAGTCCAGCTATGATTGGAATTGCCTTCTATTGCCCACCACTGATTACAGGGAAAGCCAAAAGTTAGGGCTGCATAGTTAAATGGGATTCAGTTCAAAAACTAAGATTGAATAGGTCGGATCTCCACTAGATCTGAGGCGTCAGGATGATTCTGTATATAACTAGGTAAGTTTGGGCTATCACAATCTATAGTGTTGGCTGAAGAGATGAATGGTACAAATAGTGTTCATTGAACTCCATGTTGGTCTGATAAGCCTGTCCTAGGGATTCCCAAGTGTTATCTTCAACCATTTGTGGCCATCCTTGACTGTCTGGGCACTGAGTGTGTTCATGGAGCGTGTGAGCACACTGAGCTTGAGCAGCAGGGTAATTAAAGCCCAGCAGGTCTCCCAGGCCTTGTACAATTCTAAGAAGCCATACGAGGCCTGTCCTACACTCTGTGTCCCCAAGACTAGGTTGAGGTGATTTCTTGAAATGGGGCGGCTCCTGTTGTAAGGATTTTCCTGGGAAGAGGAGGCGAGACTTGAGTGTGAGGGGAGATGAAAGTTCATTTCAGGGTGGACCATGTCATCCTGGGCCAGGCTGGATCTTGATGGCCCCGTGGTTAACTTACCTTCCAGGGCAACCCTTTGAGACCTGCTGACCTACGCAGTGGATAAGTCTGTAGTCCACATTACCTTCATAGTTGATCCCAACAGAGAAAGAGTCTCTTCTAGTAGCCTGAAGCCCTCTCTTTACAGGCAACAAATTCCCTAATACTAGCTTCTGAACACAAAGACAATAAAGATTTCATTCTTTTTCAGCTGGTGTTGAAAAGTGTCATGAGGGTGGCCATGCTGACAGGGCACTTTGCAAGGAAAGAGGAAGGTGTCTGCTTAACTGAAGGATGTTTCCTTCTTTTCTTTTCCTTTTTACTTTGTGTTAAAGATGTATGACTTCCCAGTCAGCGCAGCTTGCAGCGCGCCTTTGTTTTCCAAATTAGAAAAACAAAACAATCTGTTTCTCAATTTAGTTGTCGGGCAGTTTGTTGCATCAAGCTGTGAGCAATGTATGCCATGGAAAGAGCCCTGGCTGATGGCAGCAGAGGAGATGTGTGATTGGGATACAAAAATAGTCATGCCACTTGGAGTGTATGCAAACAACTGTGTTTCTCTTCTGGTAGTATAGAAACCCCTGGTGTGTCCCCTAACCTCAAAGCTAACTCAGAAGAAAAATAATAATAATGTCATCTCTTATTTTGTTCTTTCTTTCATTGCTTGCTCACCCCTTCGTAGGGGATGATATGTAGTCTCCTGGTAGAGGACAGAGTGCTTCCCATGAAGGAAACGTCCAGTTGCAAATCTGTACCTGTAGGCAGATGCTGCAGTCTCCATATAAGCTCACACACATGAGAGAAGCTGACTGGGCTGTGCCCACACCAAACCTGGAGCCTCATGTGTTTGAACAGTGTAGGTCCTTTGGGTCGTCTGGATCAGCCAGAAGAGGGAGACAACTCACACACTCTGTAAAAATGATATAAGTTTAGAAGGGTGAAATAGCTTTGAATTTATATTAATTCTTTTTAAGTAATTTGCTTGAGAGTGCCAGATTTTCCGGGGCAAGGAATAATATTAAGACTCACTGTTAGAGATACAGCAAGTCTTTTTGATAAAATAGTTTCCAGGGTATATATACTATACTGAATGCTAGACAGTTGGGTAAAAAAAAAATCAAACCTATTATTTTCTGCCAGAAGTTTCCATGTAGTTCTTCATATTGGGGATGTCTTTTTCTTCTCTGTTTTGGCTTTGTTTTTATTTCATTCAGAACAAGTGAGCCAGTATAACATTTCCTCAAAAATTATTTACTGAATTGGCTTAGCGTTCATTTTTATTTAATATTAACTTGGTGAACCAAAATGAAGAAAAAATTGCTCAAATAGAATTGAATTCCAGGTTTCTATCAAACACGTAACTGTGATAGTGTGAAATAGAGAGTAAAAAATATTTAAAAATTGTAAAAGGGCAACACTACTCATATATGCCAGTAGGTATCTGTTCCTCATTGATTTTCAGAGTCAGCTTCCAGTCATCTGACTCTTCACATCTTATGAAATATAATGCAGTATACAAAAATAAATCAGTTGGAGAACTCAGGATTAGAGCATGCAGCGTTATGATGTCAAGGGTGAATGAACCCATTGAAAAAGCAACAAATGCACTTCAATGATTGCATTTTTTTAGATTTTACCAACTAGCGTGCAGATTTCGTCTGTCTGAACACAATGTAGTCAGCATTTATCTCCTATAAAATCAGTCAAAACAGAAACTCCTATGTAATCAGTTTGACTCAGAGATGGTGGTGGTGGTGGTGGTGGTGGTGGTGGCGGAGGGAATCACTTTTCTCTAGTAATTCTCAGGCAGCCAATGCACACTTCTTATCAGGGGTTACCTAGCAACTGTATGCTGCCATTAGTGGAAGGATAGTGATTAGTTAATAGCCCATGACTGCACAGGTTACTTTTTTTACAATTATATACAAGTATTTAGCATTTGATTTCTTCTGAAAACCCCTTCTCATACAGAAATTATATCAGGTCAGATCATGGCTGGTGCTTCTCTCTCCAGTATATAGTTAGCAGTAAGTGCTTCCCTTCCTCCACCTTCCCCATCATATTTTATGTCTTCCAGGCGATTGCTACAACTTAAGCACATTTCCAAGAGAAAATTAGGAAGTGTCAAAAAGAGATCAGGGCAATTTTCTGGAACTTTGTTTATATTTTAAATTTTACCTGGGAATTGCATGAAGAACTGACTGTTCACATCTCCCATGTCATACTAGGACCAGGCAAGAGGAAAGACCTTTCAGATGCAGCAGTGTCATAGGGGCACATTCATAACCCACTATTTCAGGTTTTACAAGATGGTATAAAGTGGAGGTGACTGCCACACCTTAGCTCAAGTATTCAGCAGCACTTGAGTATTTTGATGCAACCCTTCGCATAGTATTTTTCCTCAGGCTACTTTTTTACCTTTTTTTTTACCTTATAACTTTGTACTAAAACATGCACTTTCTTTTTTTTTTTTTTTTTTTGACAATAAGTGCTCTTGTTTGCAAAAATCTGTTAGCTTGGAGCATAAGGTTTTCATCTAATACCTAACAAATACTCGCTCTCTTCTGTATGATGGCTTTATGAAATTTGGAAGGGTGCATTCTCTAGCCTAGCAGAAAAAGCAGATGTTTGTACTGCCCAGGTGAACCAGACATCCATCAGATGTGCAGCTTTTGGTTCTGTATGAAGCCCGTAGCCCAAAAGAGGGACAGAGGTGAACTGTCAGCTATGCCTTATTCTTCCTGTGGCCCAGATAACCATGACTGTAATGCTCATCCCTGATGACCTGCAAGGTTGTTTCTGAGAAGTGTGGTCAAGTTTCCTTATATTGCTGTCATATTTCAAAGCCTGTTGCCTCCTAGAAGCATCTGGAGAATCAACCACAAAATCATGAAAATGTTGGCTGAAGGGACCCTGGAGTCACCTTGCCCCATCTCCTGCTCAAAGCAGGGTGGTTGCCAACACTGTATTGGGCAGATTTCCTTCCTATACTGGTAGTTCCAGCTCCAGTGTTAGAAAATGAGGACTAGTTTTTGAAGGCAGAAGGAAAAGGGTGGAACTACTACCTTACCTGTAAGAAAATTTCATCCTTTGGATGCTCCCAGTACTAACTTGCTTGTGCAATCTGGCCTCATGCCTTTTCCAAGGACTTGTTTTCTATGCTCTTAGACTTTTGCTGACTGCTGGCGATCTTGGTGTGTCCCTAGGACAACCATCCTGATCCTGGCATTGCTGCCATCTGGCACATGATAAATAATAATAAGTTCTCTTTGTCTTTCTTCACCTGCTCGAAGTCCATGCTCAAAGTTATACATCAAAGGCTCTGCATGTAATAAATGTATCTGCCACAGATGTCTTTGGGGTGACGATCAGAAATGATCACATAGAGCATCCTTTCTATTCCTACCAGGCCTGGTGGTGGCCTTGTACCCCTGCGCAGGGTGAGGAATGCCGTCATTTTCATAGCTTTCTCTGTGCCTTGTGGACTGGCTGGTGTGAGCTAGCTTGACAAACAAATTTAAAGTTCCCTGCAGCTATTTTTCCTCTGTGAATCACCAGGGGCTTTGGATAAGTGTACTGCAGTCTTGTTTGGCCCTAGAGAAACTTTCAGAATTGACTAGAATTGTTCTGGACACAGTTGCTACCAGAGCTTATTCCCCTGTGCCGGCTTCCAGCTCTGAAGAAGCTCAGGACTGTGTGCCTACAACAGTTCTGATTCAAAATGCAGTGAAATCAGTGGAAGAATTGCTTTGATTTAGGTCTCACACAAATGCATTAGGATCATTAGGATGCAAGATAAAGCATAGATAGTAGAGTCTACTACACCCAACTGTCCCTCCATACAAGGGAAAGACAAGGAAAATGAGGAGCTTTTCCATAGTCCCCCACTCCCCTGGGTTCACTTTCCTGGCCTAATTCCAAGCCAAAACCACCACTGGGCAAATTTCCCAAAAGGAAGACCACGGCCTTGCTCGCCACCATGCTACTCAGTGGAGCCAGCCCCTTTGGAAGGCGGTGGTGTAGCTGTCCATTGCATTGCCATGGTCTCTCCAGGGATCCCCCTGGGATTTTTCTAGTGTGGATTCATGGAATACAACCTTAGTCTGACTTTTAAATACCCACCACATAGCCTTTGCTGGTCTTAAAAGCATGGATTATGTTTCGTATAACTTGCTTCAGATTCAGGACTTTCTGAAAGCTGGAACAAATTGTAATTAGTATCTTACGGACCTTCATAAGCTACTCTTACAGGCACAGGGCAAAGAAGGCAGAGCTCTGTTCTGTTTGTAATTTTTAGTGGACTTGCTCTGCCACTAATGGTGATAAGGACAACGTAAATTCATAAAGAGATAAATGTACAAAATAATTTATTTCTACTGTGAACTGAGGATAAAAATATACTACAAGTTTTATATAAACTTTTTGCTCCTACTGTAATTCCTATTCCATGCACTACATATATCTGTGCATCACATAAGCCCAATTCATATTGACACGTATAAGTTAGTTAAAGAAAAATCCATTTATAGTTTAGCAATTTGAAGTGCTTTATGGGTGTAAGGGTTGAATTTTGGTAATTGTAACAGAACAATAATTACCATTGACTAGTATCTAGTCATTCTAAGCCTTGATCTCATTAATAGGGTCAGATTTTGTTACTGTTGGGCAGGACACTTTAAAAGACAGCTGCTGTGATTTCTGAATAGAGATCATAGAGCTTGGATTAGAATGTCACAATGATTTATGTGACTTCTGAGATATTTTATCGTACAGCATTAAATATAAACCGCAGGTACAACAGATGGATTTTGCCATACAATCCATTTATGCTTCATTCTGTAATCTGTGGTTATCACTGCATGTGTACAAGATGTTTTGTCTTGCAGAAGAAGTTTTTCTAAAGGATTGCAGCAGGATTTGTGCCGTCATTTATTAAACAGCAACCCCAGACCACAGAGTGGTGCTACACCGTGGCAGCTGCTGTTCTTCACCAAAACAGCATTTTTCATGTGGCTGAGTCTTTCTCTCAGTCAGCTCCACAGCAACTTTAAATCATTCATTTCTTTCTTTGTGTTTTGAGGGGAAAATGTAGCTGGAGACTGACTTAAGGACAATTTTAGCATGCTTGGGTCTCTCTTAAAGAAGTACCATGTTCATTTGTAAAGTGGCTGATCAGTGCCGTGAAAGGAGCTGTTGCTACATCCCTGCCTCATTAGCTTTTTAACTGACTGTATTGGATGTGAGCCCTGTTTGAAAGTACAGGGAGGTGGTTTGCTTCTGGTCTCATCAAAAGCAGCTTTCAAGCAGCAGCATGTAGTTACAGGAAGTTATTTGTTAAATTAAGCTGATAAGAATTGAGACCAAATTGGGACCCAAGACTCCTGTCCCTCATTCCCATGTTCAGATAGCCTTTTTTATTCTTTCCTAATAAATGTTTTTCAAATCCTAGCAGGCAGATTTGAAGTTACTAATGACATTTTGAATGGAGCCTTCCTGTCATCCTCAGGAGAGCGCACACAACCCTGGGCCGTGTGCTGGTGTAGCACTGCCTTGTTATTTAAGTGACAACTTCACATGCATGGCTTTTTTGGCACTGGTCATATTATTTTTCAATTTGATGTGAGTCTATTATTTAACACTGACTGCATTAAGTTTTTTTAGCTCCCAGAAGAGTACTTTACGGCATGTTTGATTCTCTTTTATTGCCACATTTCACAGACAACAAAAGCTTTGAACTGAGAGCCTCTGCATCCATTGGCATTAGGTAACAGCAGGTTTCATGCCCTTCTTTTAGACACCTGCTTACCAACCTGCGCATCTCAGTGGCTAATTTTGAGAACAGAGCCTACATATCCAAATCCTTCCAAAAACCAAGCCATCCTATATACAAATGACAGATAAATAACAAGTGGTTTAGCTGAAGTCTGTATCATGCACTCTGACACAAATGCTTGTCTAGCAGGTGTGAGCAGCATCTGCCCCTGACACCTACATCTCACATCCACTGGTGAGCTCTCTGTGGTCTCCCTTTTGAAAACTGTATTCCCTGTGAAAAGACCTGTCTCACGTTAAGTTATCTGTGAGATCACTAACTCTGTCTCCATCCTACTGTTAAATTCCTGACAATTTCTGTCAACCCTCAGTATCAGCAAAGATGTTTAATGAAAATCTTATAGTATTAAAACTACATCGTCTTGGCGTAGGTGATAATGAGTCAGAAGACAGCCCTGGACCATACCATTAACTTATCAAATAAAGAATTCCTACTGGAGACATCCACAGTTGTAGAGTTTTTTACCTTTGCTTTCTCTTTATTTTTAATGCAAAGGAGCAAACTTTGGGATTTGTCCGAACTGGTATTCCTGTTGAAGTGAAAGATGAGCAAATTTGCATCCAGGTTTGGAGTTTATTTCTTACAGGGTTCTTACAGGTCTTACAATAAGGCGTTTTAAGCTAGGCTTACATAAATAAATAACCTTATTTTGCAGTTTACAGTACAAAGATTTTTCCTCCTGTGGCATTTATTCTCACTGATAGTTTCATCCTGTTGTTGTGTAACTAAATCCATCATTTACATATGCCCAAAGTGAAAAAGAGAGCTAGCTGCAACCGCTACCAGTATATTAAAAAACATTTTGTTTGACTAGAGGGAAAATGAATGAATACCCAAAAGTTCAGAATATACACCAGGAAATCAGGAAAATTCTATGAGTAAATGGCCGTTATAATAAATTTACTTTCATAATTTATGAAGAGGTGACAGTGGATTCTCTGTACCATCTTTTAGGCATCTGCTTTCAGCCTTGCTCTACAGTATGTATTTAAATACTACATTTTCACCATCAAAGTGTAAAAACCAGTGCAAAACTGGCACACAGCCCAGCAAAAGACAGAGCGTCTCTATTCTCAACGCCATGAATATAACAGAGCAGAAGCTACTGGCTCACGACAAAGTTACTCTGCAGAAACTAAGCTTGAATTCTGGCGGTGGAGCAGGTAGGAGACCAAATTCTCAGTGCTTCTGCCTGGAAGGGATGTTGAGCAGCTGGCAAGCCATGCACAAGAGCTTTATGGTGCAGGTCTGTGAGCACAAAAGATCAAAATAAAAACTTTAAATGACCATTGCAAAACAGAGCTGAACAAAGCTGCCTGCAGTCTCAGCAGTGACACTTCTGAACTTCTAACGATGGGGCACGGCGGTGTACGCTGACTCCAGCCCAGCCGCTGTTGTCACCCAACCTGCTAATGGAAGGAGCATGTTTGATTACTGACTCAGGGAGTAGATATTTGCCCTGCTTCCTGCAGTTCGGTAGTTAATGTTTAAAAACATGCTATTTTAATAATAATAATAATAATAATAATAAAAAAAAAGAGTATCCACTGGGGATAAACATTATCCCTTAATTTCTAAAAATAATTATAACATGCATCTTAAAATTCAGAAGAGTGTGGCTCATGAATAGGAATGTAATTTCATGATTTAAATGCTGATGGTACAGCTAGAAAGCAACTGAAGTACATTATACACCAACCTAAGATTCTCATATTTTTCTGTAATATCATTTCAGCATTAGCAACGCTAAGCCACCTGCTCTTTCCTTAATAGAGCATGAGTTATTAAGACCAATGTTTTAAATTATGTTTATGCTTTAATAGAAAATATCTGGTTTCTTAATTTAAGAGGTGATTTAGTTTACCTGCTTTACTTAGTATATTAATTATTAAGTCACTGTCTGAGTGTCATTTAAGATTAAATCATGCTGAATTGCTTTGAAAATATAAACAATCAGGAAAGATGGGTTTAAGGAACAACTCAGACAAAAGAAATTAGCTTACACTAAAGCAGATCATGACTTAGAGGGGTAAGAATAGTCTTGTGGCCGTGGTTGAGCATGTGTGGTTAGGGGACTCAGAAATTCTTTTGTGCTGTGCTGAAAACTGTATTTTCATCTCTTATGAAGGCTCTTACAACTAGAGTTTCAGAAGTACTTTTTAATTTTGAATCGTTTAGATTTGGGGTTCAATGTTTAACATGTGTCACTGTGATTTGATTTTCAAAGCTAGTGAACGCTCAAAGCTACAATTTGAATCAGGTGAGACCCGGAATGTCAAGCATTTTTGAAAATGAGGCTTTATTTTTGGAACTTTAAAGCATGAATTACTGGCTCTGATTTTCAGGATTTCCTTATACAGTAAGCTGTGGGTTGAGGGTAGAAATTTCAGTAATCTATTTTTCCATCTCATGCATTACCTAGTCATATTAATCAAAACATTTATTTCCATGTTTACCATTTAAGAATGAATTCACTTAAATTAATTTTAATTTTGGTTTTAAAAAGTTACATCAAGCTGAAATGGTAACTTTTCTGATTATGAAATATCAAATTGGAAATTTTGAGTATTTATTAAATTTTCTGAAAAAGAAAATTAATCAGTCTGACTATTTCTGAGTATTGTCAATGGCTCTGATGCCTAGAAAAGACTTGTGCTGAGAAATTTCCTGTTAGTTCTAGAACTAGAATTTTCTTGATATTGCATGTTTGGCAAGGCAAATTCATCAAGATGAGGGAGTTAATTTTTGTTGCACTTATGGATGGTCAGAGCAAAGCATAACTATCAAATTTCTTGGATACCTTTGAGTCATGTTGTTGCAGGATGTGGATAAGGAGGCAACCACTGCAGAACTGCAGGAGTAATTGCTTTGTTGGTTCAGCCTTTTCTTACACTACTTTCTCATCTCAAGGGAATGCAGTTGTTATGCTTGGGAATTAAATATTGAATTCAATCTCCCCTTGATAAAGCATAGCAACCAAATCTCTACCCATACTATCATTAAAAAATTCATATCTTCCTGGCCCTTTTACTATGCAAGATCAAGGCCAATGCATTATAACTTTCTTTATATCTTCTGAACATTTTTAGCTTGAAAACAATTAAAGTGGTTCTGACTAGACTAGAGGTTCCCAAGCTTCAGTATATAAAGGCAATTTAAATGGGGTGCCTCTACAGTATGAGGTGCGGTAATATACATCCCCGCTCCGCTTAGAGGCATGAAGAGATGCACTCACATGACGGGGTAGCAGAGCATGTTTCCTACCTGGTGGTGTCCGCAGAAGAGCTCAAGATCCTTCGGCCTCCAACCTAAATCCCACCGCGGTACAGAATGGAGACTGGGGAGATCATCACACAGCCAATGTGAGGAGGTTTCATGACTTGCTATTCTTATACTCTTCTTATACTCTTCTTATACTCTTCTCTTGTGGCTGCTGCCACAAGCAGAGTGTTGAACTATGTGCATTTTTGGTCTAACTCAGTCCAGTCACTCCTATATTTCTAAAGACCGAGAAATCCACATCTCAAGTTTTATTTGGTAATTAAGAAAAGAAGTTTCCACCGCTGATCAGATCCCCTTATTGTACAGAGATATTTATATCATCTGTGCAAATGTAGGAAAAGAGAATTATCCTGCAGAATGCAAAAGAGAAAACCGCTAGATAGAGAGAGGCAGAAACTGCTCAACTGATTTCCCCAGTATAACACAGAATTTCAGTGACAGGGTATCTTTCCACAAATCCTGGTAACAGGATTCCCAGAGATGTCTCCATGAAAACCAACTTACACACGATCCTTACCAAGCTGTTTATCATAGCCAGCAATATGGATACCACAGCAGGAGTAACCCTGGTTTTGATAATCCTGGTGCACTACCCGGTAGTGCTCTATTCCTGGATTTCTTCAGTTTACAAGCACGTCTAAAAATGTTAATAGTTCTTTCTAAAAATTATCTATGAGAGATACAAAGATGATCTTTCTTTCTGAGCTTCTCCTTTTCCAGCCAACCCTCTCCTCCAAAATGAGGTAACCCCAGCACCTGCAGAACAGTGCCTCTCTTTTGAACTGCTGATTTCATTCTGGCTTTTGGAGTAAAACTCAGACATGCTCTTTCAAGGGCTAATCCCTCCAGTGCCATGTTTCATAGGTAGTTACTCACACTTATACAAAGTGGGAATAGAGAATGGAAATATCCCAACTGTGGATAGTGATACTGAACATTCATTTCTTGTAGCTACAAACAATAGTAAACGGTGCAAGAAATCGTATCTCTGTGCATGCTCCGCTGAGTCAGTTTTTCATTTTTAAGACAGCTGATTTGGACCTCTCCAGTCAAGTAGTTTTATATCTTTTGTTCAACTGCATTCTTTTTCCAAAGGTGCAGCTGGTTTTGATAGAACTTGGAATGTCAGCTTTGCTTATCCCACTTGCTAGTACAGCATAAAAATACTCTCCTCTTCAAATTATGCAAAAACAGTTTCTGTATTGATACAACGAATTAAGGAAACTTTCCATTTATAGCCTATGCCAATTTGATTCAGATCCTGCTGAAATATTTCCAGGAAAGATCTTGGATGTCTGAGCTGATTTTATGTCCTGAAAAGTGATTTAAACTATGTCTTTCTTGTCTCCAGGTATCACCTCTGTCTGTGTCCAGCAGAGAGAGCAACAATAAATCTTATTTACGTGAACCAAACTGTGATTTCAAAGGACTGCAGAAGTCCAACTCTATGCAAAATCAGACAAGGTCATACGTTTGCTCTCAGTGGTGAAGTTTAGTGAAGTCATTACTATGTCAAATCAAAATACGATCCTGTCCAGCCCTCCCAGCAGCCTTGTGCCACTGACTTCACTGGGATGACAGGGCAGTCGCTGTCTCACACAGTGGGTCACAGACCTCCAGCAACAGCAAAATAGAAAATAAGTGATCTAGAAATATCCAAATTACTGTAAGACTCTCTAGCTTCCACCAAAACCTGTCCCAAACTCACTGAAGGAAGAAAATGCACTGCAAAAAAAATCACAGTTCTTCCTCTTCTGAAAAGATTTTGGATTCTCCCTGGGGCAAGTGACAGCCTTTGGCTTTGACAGCCTTCGACCCCTGGGTGTGATGGTCCCATTCACTCTGGTGCCGCCCTGTCAATACATGAGAACGAGGCTGCAGCAACCAGCAGAGGAAGGCTGGATTTAGGGATTTCAGAGATTATCAGATGTAAGTGGCTATTTGATATGAAGTGGCTATTGTTACCCAGCCTCGCTCCAGTTCTTAGCATACAGATATCTGCAAACACCATTTTCACGTGTGATACTAATTCTGCCTGTCTTATAGTCACCATCACTGCCTCGGTGTGAGTGCTCCCAGCCATTAATGAAGGGATGCTGGGAACCCCTCTGAGGCGCAGTCAAGTATTATAATCACTCTTACAGCTGGGAGCTGGAGCGTAGAAATGAACTGTGAGCATCTCAGCCCACATAGAAAGTCAGAAACAGACTTGAGAATTGACTTCATTTCTTCTCAGTCTCATTTCTGTACTTTCTTTTCTTTGTTCGGTTTTGGTTTTTTTCTTACTTTGCTCCTTTCCCTTATCTGGGGGCTAAGGGAGGAGTTGCGCTGAGAGCTGAACTACCCATGAGCAGCTCAAGTCCCGGGGCACCACAGACCTTGTGGGAACCCAGCCTCTGCCAAACTTATAGAAAGGGCTTACATTTCTAACAGTGGCACATTTTACAAGGACTCATTCATTTTTTAGTTTTAAAATCTCTAAATTGCTAGCCATGCAATTTTTAAAGCTTCTACCTGTGCTACCCGCCTGTCTGCTCTTACTATAGCATCCAGCTACCTGGCAGTCTTGAAGGCATTTGCTCTTCTGAGAGTCCATCAAGGTAGGGAATTAATGTGTATCCTTCGATTACAAATGGAGAATTGAGTCATGGAGAGGCTGTGTTAGCCCTGAGGATGCCTTTGGTAGCCCAGGTCTCCCCAGCCCTAAGCCAGCTCCCTCACCACAGGGTCATCCTCTCAGCCTTTCCTTGAAGGTTGTTGAATTACGGGGCTCTGCTGTCATTAAAAAACCCAGTCCTTTCATCCTTCCTTCCACCCGTCATGCATTGCTATCGCATCTAGCAGCAGATGCACACATTTGAACCATATGAGAAAAAAAAAAAAAGGAACAAAGACCAATGTTTACCATAGGATGGTTTGAAATCTTTGTAGTTGGCAACTAAATCAAAGGAATGCTCATGTTTTGATGTACAGCAGTCTTAAATCATTTGTAATTTTCTATCACCTCCTTTTATCAACAAATTAACATCTTGATGTATAAGATCATCAGTAAATTAGCAATCAGCACCAGAACACAAATTTATTTTTTAATGTGTGTACAAAACAAAGGACAATTGATAATATGTGGTGTAGCACTTTACATTTTAAAGAGAAAATAAAAATATTTATGTATGTTAACATATTTGTTAATTTATTCCAGCACCTGCAATTGGTGAATTTCTCTAGGCTTTGTGTCATTTTGATGTATGTGCTGTCCAAATTCTTTCCCTTGCAAACAGTCTTCTATTTTCATGAACAAGAGGGGAGGATGGGGAGCTGTATGAAGGAAAAGGAAACACATCTGCGTCTCTCTCAAGGAAAACATTTTAAACTTAATATTAAAACCACACTAATTTCAAAGATAAATTCTACGTGTAAGGTGAGGGCATTTCCTGTAAACAAAGCAAAGTAATAGTTTAGCGTGGATTTAAAGCTAACATATAAAATTGCAGATCAAATCCTCCTCCCCCCAACAATCATTAATTCATTAATCCTTGAAACCATCACTGCATTGTTTTCTGGTAATTATACACACCTCATATGCTGGCTTTTTAAGACATTAATTGCATGATTAGTTTTATGATTTCTTCTGATTACCAATTAAGTTACCTTTTTCTCTCTTTTTTGTATTTCATACATACCATTAGACTTTATAGTGCTTCTTTTTTAATTTCTCACCTAGCAGGGGTTCTCACACATTCGAAGACTGCATTATCCACTCAATAAACAGAGAGAGAGTTTAATTTTCTGTGTAAAGTATTGGTGTGGACTTGGAAGGATGATGTTTCAGATATTATGCTATCAAGAGTGACATTTAATTTTACAGGGAAAAAAATCTTGGTTTTCCCTGTCATAACAATGTTCACAGAGCATGATTTTAAAGATGTGCAGAGACGAAATCAAGTGATTCTGTCTGTTGGCTTAGCTGAAGTTGTCACATCTTCCGTTTTTTGCCCAACATGTATTGCCAGCTGGTCTTCGATTCTATTAGTGTAATTTCTTGTACAGAGTTCTCTGGGTCTGTGCATATATATAAAAGTAGCATCCCATATATCATAAATCAGATACACATGCATGATGCTCTCAAAGACTCAGGAAAAAAATTTGATCAGTGGGACTACAAGTTTGAATAGAACTGAATTTCCGAATCCCCAGTATAACTGCATCCCAGTTATCTTGTAGCCTGCATCCTTCAGATGCTGAGAAATCTCAATTTTTTTAATACACTTTTGACTTTCAGCAAATGAGACTCCTATCAACTGCAATGGCAATATGCTAATGCCTATATACATTAGGTGACGCTCATGTGGGTGTTTTTAGAGACTTATAGATGAGAATATTGCACAAAACACAGAAATACAAAACTAGATGCAAAAAATACTTTTTGCTCTCCATATTGCACATACTTGGACAAGGCTGTATATCTCAGTACGTGTTTCTGTTTATAAACGTATTTGTATGCTTGGTATATCAAATATTTGCGTGGGATTCATATACATATTCTGCATCATCTTTCTAGTGTGAAAGCAATTGCATCTAATAATCAACACCAGACAAGATGCCTAAATGGAAATTATTTGAGAAAGGCCTTGATGTAAAGGAAAGATGGAACTGACTCATAGACCTTCTTGAAGAGAATAATGCAGTCTATAGTATATTGTGTGTGTGTGTTTTTAAGACAATCCGGTATCGATTTAAATGAGTACACACTTCCAGTTTCCTGACAGCTATGTCAGGTCAGAGAATAGAAAGACTCGGGGAGTTGCAGGGTAACTCTAATTGGATCACCATAGAAAATAAACTCCCAAGTTTTCTGTTGATCCTTAAAACGCTTGCTTGCCAAAGCTGTACTATGGTTCTCTAGTAGGAAAAAAATGTCCACGGTGTACCATATGCTGTTCTACAAGCACCCTGCGGACAGCAAGTCAGCATGGAGAAATGTGCAAAATTGAAGGTGTTCTTGTAATAACAAGTAAGGACACCTCCAGCTCTATGAAAGCTGCAATTTTTTTTTATAAATTGTAGGAAAAAAATATCAGGTTCTCTGATTAACCTTTATTTTTCTGTCGTGGTTTTCCTTTTTAAGAGATCTTTTAAATCTATTCCGTTCAGTCCTGCTTTGTATTGAATAATACATGAGGCAGCAGCAAAGTCTGTCAGTCCAGAAAGCAGAAGACTCCAGGAGTACAGGCGCTGGTTGTCACTGGCCTGACAAGGTCAGGAATGGATTTGGAGTGCCAAGAGCTTGCCATCACCTTTAGTTACAACTGATAGTAACTTAAATATTTCACTAACCAGGTGCCTTTATCTTTGATCTCTTTAGAAGTATTTTTGGGTATAATCTGGATATTTCACCCATCTTTTATACTGAATAACCAATATGAATTGTTTGAAATATTTTTCCAGCCCCCCCAAAAGGTGAAATTGTATTTATGCCACTTCTGTCTGCTTTCTAAGCTATATCAAACTCAATACTCTGATCAAAGCAGAAATATTTCCTTCTAATGGCCGCATTTTTTTTGTAATTGCACCCTTCTGCTTTCAGCCATTCATAGAAAGTTATACTTACAGGAGGTAATGAGGTAAGACCAAATGTTCTAGCTAACTTGAAAAAAGAAGAAAAGAAGTAGCATAGACTTTCCTGTTTCTTTCTCTTTGGCAAAAAATTGCTTGGCTGCTCTTTTTGAAGATAGAAAATTTGTGAGAGATTTGGAGGAAAGGCAGAAGGGAAAAAAAAAGCCATAATTATGGCTTGCTCTTGTATAAGGCTTTTATTGGCAAGAAGGCAAAAAGGATTCTCTTGAAGACACAGTCAACGTTTTTCCCAAAAGATATTTTGAACTTATTTTTTTCAAATTCTGTTTCTTCTTTCCAAAAGTGTCCAAATCATCATTCATCTTTCAGAAGGCTGAGGCCATGACAAATACATGCTTTCACTGTATGGAGACAGTGCCTACAGGCTATCCCTCCTTCTCTTCTGGCACCCTGAGAAAAACTTATGCCTTCATTCCTAAATTAAGGTGTTTAGAAGTCAATAGATCTACTTTATTTATAGCATCTCATGTTTTGAATCAAATATTATAGAATCAAATGGTGATCCCTCTTCCACCTCTACAGCACTGTAGGCAGATACGTTCCTAGGCATCAAGGACCATCTCCAAATAAAAAAAAAATAAACACCAAACCCCAATAAATAAATCAATACAATTAATAAAATAAATCAATAGCCAGTTTTGTTAATGTAGAAAAAAGATATGTATTACACATCCTTTCCTGTGACAGGCATTATCTCCAGCGGTTTTAAAATCAGAGCAACAGTGTATTTCAGAAAGAATAACAAAAAAAGGGAAATTATTCTGCATGGTACCTGATGTCAGCTGGGTGATGATGGGCATCAAGGACTGCCCAAAGGCCTGTAACCTGTGAAGCATCTCTGTCTGCATCCACATATTTCCTGTTCTCATTATGTCAGAAACGAAGCTGTTTGCAGCTCACAGAAGTGCTGCCCTACGGCGTGGCTGGGACGCTGAGGCAACACAGAAGTTTGCGTTGTGTTGCCAGTGCTCAGAGCTACTACAACCCCGTCAGCCCCCACTTTCTCCCTCACTCACTCTATTGCCCAGTTTACATGTGCCTACGAGCCTCCTGAGCAAATTCTCAGTCTTTACCACTGACTCGATGTGTGCACTTGGATAGGCTGCCTAGGACCTCTTCTACAGTAAACCAATTGTATATGTGGACAGTATCAGGAGGATGATATAGGCTAAGCTATAATAATAGTACTGTGCTGCATGTGTTTAATGCTTAGAAAATGAGTTACTGCCCTCAGAGAATGCTACGACTTTTAGAAGTTTCATTGGTATATCAGAGAAGGTGCTTCCAGAGCAATATAGCACATCCTTGAAACTAGAAAGTACAGACAAGCACCATGGAAATACTGTCAACACACTCTATGATAGCCTCCAGCCTTATTTTAATAGAAGCATGAATAAATGAACCAGTAACAATTCCAGACATTCCTTCATCTTGCAGACTGATGTAACCCAAAATTTTAACAAAAGTTTATTAATATTCAAATAGTTATTTGAACAATGTGTTTTCATCCTCTTGCACTTCCTGCATCTGTGGGTTTAGTTTTCACTGGATACATGAAGTGCTGAAAGTGTCATGAGAGGCTTTTCTCGTCCTAAGATCATTTGCAGTTGCACGTTGTGTAAGGCCAGGAGGTTCAGATAAGCAAATGTGTGAGTCCTTTTCAAACCGAACTGCACCTCTGGAAGTTCCGTTTGCCCATCACTAACGTTCATTCAAATCCATGTTTAAATTGGGAACAAAATTATCTCCAGTTTACAGAAATGTAGCCATCCATAGCAGCCCAAATGGATTAGGATTGCTGCATCAGAGAAGTCCATTAGTGTAGTGTAAAGCGCAGCTACAGTATAAGCCATTGCAAAAAGTACAGCTGCCTCTGATCAACCTAAAAAAAAATCCTCTTACTTCTGAAAACATAACGTAAAAATGCACATCAGGCTACAGGCCAGATAAGTCAAGTACATCTTTTTTAAAAGAGGAGTTTAACCCATGAAAGTCATCATTCACTATTAAATTTCTGTTATTCTGCTATTCTTGATAGCATCCCAATTTAAATGGGTGCTGAACGCCACAATGGACGTCTCATCCACTTCTTTCCCTTGAAGCATCCAAGGAACTCGGTGTATTTTTGCTGGCCTCATGTATGACGTACTGACCTCCCGTCAATGAATTACATACAAGCATGGCATGCAGCAGGCCAAGTCCAGGCATCAAATGAAAGGAACCAAAGAGCAGGCGATCCTAGAGTATATTATACAATCGTTATAATGGGGGATGTCAGAACTAGAATACCAGTACGAAATTTCTCATTTCTTTGATCATGAGAAGGGGCAAACTGGCCAGCTGGTTCCTCTTGCAATGTACTCCTGTCTTTTTTTGCTGCCGTGTTCTTACTTTTGTTGCAAGGGAGAGATCACTGAGGAAGTCACCCAGTCTGAGCTGCACGGATTTGCCAAGAAGGGCTGGTTTTCCTCAATGGTTTTCCTCCACTTTTCATACTCAGAGGATGAGGTCCTAACCAGCGCTGAGGAGCTTGGGGGTTGATGGACAGGATCTAAGGCAGATATGCAGTAACACCTGGTTTCTATCTGCCTCATCATCCAAACCTAAAACCCCTGGTCCATGCCTGATTGTTCAAGCATAAATAAAGATGGTTTTCATTGCTGGTTTTGGTCAGAATGGAAGGACATAATTGTATGGCATAAACTACTGTATCCTACAGCCTCTGTGGAAGTTGTGAACCCAAGAAGTACAGTTCCCACCATGTATTCTGGAGCTGAAAGCAAAGTGGTTCAGTTTTGGAAAATACGGGGGCGGGGGCAGCTTTTGAAGTGGCAGGACTGAAATGCCGCACTAAGCTGCTCTAGCTGGGCATCTCATTTGAGATCCTTTGTCTCTTACCTCCATTTTCAATAAAGTAATCTTGAAAACTTGTTTCTGAAGACAGGATGCCTCTTTATAGGGAAAGGTGTTGCTTTTTTACATTTTGCAGGAGCAATCTTTCATATCAACATTTGTTTGATATGGAAATATTGTATACTTGCTGCTTTTAAGCCCACCTACATGCACACCAAGTTTCTGAATTACCAGTAAAAATCTATAGGCTTTTGTGCACAAACAAACTCAGCTTTTTAGTACGCACCTGCTTAAGCAATTTCTTTGAAAACAGCATACTTGGATTTTTGTTTTTTGCCTATAAATAGTTTTGCTTTTTAGAATGAAGTTTATTACTGGCTCTTTTAAATACATTTCTAAGGGGAAATATGTAGTTGTCCTTATTAAAAATGAATTATATACATCAAAATTAAAGTTGTTTGCAATAACACAACATTCTTCTGCATCTTGTGCTAACATCAGCACAATCCGTGGAAAATATAAAAGGAGATATCCCGTACACATTTGAAATTACAATTACAATGTTGGGGGAGGGGCTCCTTTAAGTTAGGTTTTTCCCTGAGAACAAGGCTGATTTTCTTAAGGACTTGTGCTTCCCACAGACACCTGGCTCCAGCACCTACCTCTAAATCAGCTTTGGAGCAGAAGACTGCAGGAGGAGAAAGTCCTGCCTTACACATTGGGATATACCATGAGGCTGCCTAAATTTACAAGTTATACTACAAAATTAAAAAAAAAAATCTGTTAAATAATAATTATATCATTATCTATGTATCCCTTTCGAGACACAAAATACTTTTTCCTACTGGCATTAGCTTTTTTAGCTTTTCTTAAAGTGTTTTGCAGATAAAACTGACTCCTGAGGCTATTAAAATAACTCTTTGTGAATATAGTTCATGTTTTGCTGCAGTCAAGCAGGAATACATGTTCCAGGAGACTTTGATAGATCCGTGCTACTTTTTTTAATTTCTCACAAAAATTATTTGAAGTTATAGATTGTTGCTTGGATAAAATCTGAAAAAGTTAAGTCGTGATAATTGGGTTCTGTCTTCATAATGGAGTAATTCTCTAGTAATCTAGTAATCTTGTCGCAATGATGCAGAGTTTTGGACTATTAGTCATTCAGTCCACATCGTTTTCATGATACAAACGGTAGTCAATAGCTGACAGACTACTTAACAACACTGATGGTTAAGGTTCATCTCTGTCTTTGAATGGATGTTGGAGGTGTACATGGGCATCTCAGAAGGCGGCTTTTATGTAATGTTATCTTATTGGGACCTTAGTATTTTTTGTCCTTTAATGTTTTTTCTCATTTCTAGACTGTCATTAAAATATTTCAGCTTCCCAGCAGTACTGGATAAGTAAGCCTATGATCTAGTGGTGATAGACACATCAAAGTTAATCACAGCCTTAATTGAAAAAGAGATAACCCAGAAAGCATAACCAATAAATAGAAAGCAAGGTTTTCACCCATTTTGAACCAAAAATCATAAATCCATTATCATATTTATACTAAAGACCAGGCTGATATCAGGGCCCCTCAAAACTCATGAAGTTTCTATTTTTATTTTGGGACTGACATAAGTACAGGTTGATGCTTACACATACTCTAGTCTTCCTTTAAGCCAGCTGTCTCTGCCACCCCTGAGAGCTTAACAGAAAATCATGACAACTGCATTTCCTAAATTAATTCACTTAAATATGAAATATTGCAGCACATGAGCTCAAAACTGTAGCCTGTGCACTTATATTGAGTATTTGCTAATTTTTTGAAGTTGTTTTTTAAGCTTTTCTGCTTTTGGAAGCAGTACAGAGGATACATTTGTATGCTGTGTGTTTTCTCTTTGGAAGATAAAAGGCACTTTTGATGGAGGTACAGACTGCCTTCATTCATGGTAACGTTCAAGATATAGTGAAAAGATGTCCCATATAGGCATATTGAAATTCCTATCTTAGGTATTTTGTTTATAGCTTATACCCAGAGGCAGGCTGGACAGCATTACCAACCATTAAAGCTTCTTGGCACTTCCTGATAGAAATTTCAGCGGCAAACTTTAATAATTTGAAAATTTCTAGTGTCTACTCTCTGCCTCTGGCTGAATTTTCTTAGGAAAATTACAACACAAGCAACTCAGTCATTTCTGACTCTGCACTGGAGAAAATGGACCTTAAACCAGTGTCAAAAAGTTATGGTGCTCTTCTCTTTCAACTGTCCCAGTGATCCATCCCTGTTACCTTTGCTCGGTGCTGACGGACAGTGGGAGCCATGAGATAAGAATTTGCCGTTTGCTCTTTTTTTATGTAAATCCAAGAAATATTTTCCAAAGTAGTGATAAATCTGTGTATATGTGTGGTTCACCAATGCCCTAAAGAAACTTGCAGCATTTTAGCATTTAAATTCACCAGGGAATCTATCCCCATGGATGGACAGATGGGAATGTATAGGATGGACAAAAAGCTGGTTGAGAGCTAGTGGATCATGATCCAGAGAGTTTGTTACAAACTGCACGATCAGGGTGAGAAGTGGAAGAGATCTTTTCTAAATAATTTAAGGAAATGTCTGTAATACACACCTGGTTCATAGAGGGGACTTTAACCTCCCTGACATTTGCTGCATCAACGATGCCACAGGACACAAGCAGTCTAGAATATTTTTGGGAGGGTGTCAGGGATGACTCCTTGGTACAGGTACTGTCTCCAGGGCCAACCAGGGGTGATAAACACCTGTGTCTCCAGAAGTGGCTGGGGAAGCTATGGCCAAGACAACTATGGAGAGAAACTTTCCAGCAGAGGGACTTCCTAGTCTGGGACTGGGTAGGCAAAGAACAAGGGGCTGGGAAAAAGACGGGTTCAAATTTGGAAGACAGTAGTCACAAAAGCTTTGCATAGAGTACCTTCCTTCACAGTATGGTCCAAAGTCACTGGTTTTTGTCTGAGAGTCCCCCTGCATCAGCACAGAGATGTGGAAGCAATGGTAATGCTTTTCCTCTCTTTCACCACTCTTACTTTATGCCAGTAACTCAAATGGTAGAGGTCTGGATGTTAGGTATTAAGTTCTGTGATGAGCCATATTGGTGTCAATATGAAAACAAATTCAAGTTACAGAGGGGAGGGTATTGGGGTTTTTTTAACCAAAATCTTGTGGATGTCATTTTTTATTCTGAAAAAATATTTTCTTTGCAAAAAATTGCAAAGTTAAACCCTCAAAATTTGATGCCTGAATTATATTGTTTGCGCACCCTTAATTTGTCCCACTCTTCCAGGTGTATTAAGGTAGAATCTTTAATTACAGAATCCTGCTTCATTTGTATGGAGAAAGGGTCAGGTCTGGCAATCAGCTAGGACTTTATGGTAAAGCAAACAATTAAGAGGCCACTACCTCATTTGTTAAGTAAGCCAGAAAGTATAGAGTGAATGAGACAGGATAGTCCCTTGGTTAAAACAGCACATTTTTTTGTTTTTACAAGAGAGTCTTTATATGTAGTTGGGTAATTTTCTTATACCAGTTTTGTCAGAGATTGTTATTTATTTCTCATTTTCTAGATATACAAGACCCTCTGTGTAGGGCGTGGCCCATAGATTTGGTGAGCACTTACGCAACAAATGTATGAACTGGAGAGTGTGTGTGATTATATGAAATACTACAGAATATAGAGACAGCTCAAGCTGGGTACCCAAAATTAATGAGTACTTCTTGACATCAATCTCTCTGTGCATCAAATCCGCTTTTTAAAGAGGGAACAATACCCACTCATGTCCTAGGCAGGATATGAAATCATTAGAATTTTGGAGTGTTTGTATACTGGAATAATGAGTACCAAAAAAGGAAATTAAAATATTGAAAATTATTAATCTGTCCTTACAGCTTACGTCTGTCATCACAGAAGGCTTTGTGTAATGTGAGGTAAATAAGGCCAATGGCCAAATATGAATATAGACACAAAAACCACTGGCCTCTCTGTGCCCTGAGTGAAGAGGAGTCTTCTAGAAAAACACAAACTCAAAATACAGGTACGGGGCAAGATTGAGTTGAGCAGGCAACCTTAATCCTGGCTTTTCCTGACATCTAGAGTGCTCAGTTTTCTAGCCTCAGTCCAGTAACTAAAAAAGGCATCCCAGGAACACTTTGTCTTGAGTCCCACAAGACACTAAAAAACTCTTCCTTTGGGGCATACAGGTTGACGTAACCTGCACCCCAGAGGCAGGATGCAAAGTCAAATCCCTCCTCCCCATTGCAGCACTTGACTCACGTGCTTGGCCCCTCCGGGCTGTGTGCTGAACTGAATGCTGTCGCGCCTTCGGTCCGGTCAATACTTCATAGAAAATACTTCAACATTCATCAGAGCAGAGATGGGAATCTCTCCCTGGGGACTGCCACAACAACTAAGCTACAGTGTGATGCTCACTCTCTGGCCCAATGAATATTTAACTGGGCCATGCAAAAAGGAAGAGTTTCAACAGAATGGACTGAGAGGGGCCTCAGTGGGAAACCCCAGCTCTGGTGGCTTCAGCCGTCCGGCGGGAGGGATGAATCCTGATCCCTTAGGTGGAGGAGCTCTTTGATCAAGGTAGGGGCTCACATTATATAGGCAGCTGCTCTAATTACTGAGCTACTAGATGAAAAGGGGCACTATCATCTTGCCCTTGTCCTTTGAAAGGACCAGACCTCCTTTGCTTATCTAAAGAAAGGGTTTGGCTATGTGAACCCTAAATGCAAATAAATGCCTCTGTACAAGTGAGTCCCCGAACGACGTAGGGCTGAAGCCATATCCAAGTATTTGACATCTTCTACTTGCTGGGCAGATCCAATGGGGTGGTTGCTGTGAACCCTTCAGTCTGGCCTTTTTTGTACCCCAAAATGCCTAATTCAGGGTTGGGAAAGCCCTGAGCAGCAGGGTACCCGAGAGGTAGTTGTTGCAGTGACACTGCCAAACTCCTTGGGTCACTCTAGCCCAAGGAAAAAAAAAAGGGATATTTAGGGATGGCAAGATGTAGTCCACATGTTGTTAGGTAGCATCTGCAGGGAAATCTGCATAATCTCAGAGGAAAGCTTTTCATTAATGTAAAACACAAGGTTGCTCCTGAGAAACCTTTTCTGAAGTGTGTTTATAAACTATGCACTTCAAAGCATGCTGGTGCTTCTGTGAGCCCTGGCTTCACAAGAAACTTTCCCATAGATACAAAGGAGGAGAAAATCTCCAAAGTAATATATGGAAATGAGAGGAAAGGCTGTTTGCTCCTTTTGCATGAATGCACCTGACTTTGACACAAGAAAGGAAACAGTAGACAGAAGCAGCTCAAAGCTCTCAGTTACAGCCCTTTAATAACAGTAATCAAATATGGGTTTTAGCCAAAACTAAACTTTCCCCATCAATTCAATTTGCTGTTTTCTTGCTTATGGCCTGTCCGGCTTATATCCCAGAGAATCATACATGTCAGTGCTTTAAAGTGCCGTAGATGTACCCTTCTCAAGATAACTGAGTGCTAACAGTAGGTGGAGATACAATCCAATTGTTCTGTAGTGTTTCCAAATAATCTGAAGCCAGCCTGACTTGCTATTAATTTTAATTAAGCCTTGCAATAAAAACCAACAGAACAGTGAAAAGCGTGAGCAAAAATAAATGTACAGGTCATGCTTTTAGTTCCCTTTATGCAGTAATCTGATAGCTTGTTTTGGCATCGCAGGTGGAATACACAGACCTAAGTTTAATCTCTGTTGTTTGTTTTTCTCTCAAAAATCATGCCTTCTGCTTTTTGTTGGCCTCAGCAAAAGAAAATTATAATAAAAGGAAGATGGTTCTGAGACCAGTTCAAGCATCAGAATACAAGCTGATTTTAAAAAAATTTATCCGCTTATTCAAGGTTCCTAGTTTACACATCGTATTTTTTAAAGGAAAGGCAATAGGAAATGCTGACATTCTTTTAATTAAACTTTTACCATAGCTGGATTTGAAAGGATGTCTCTGTTCTATGCTTCCTCGGAGTTGAAACAAAACAGTGACTGTCTGTCTTTGTGAGTCTAAATTTTGGAGAATGAAGGGCACAACCAGTTTTTTGCTCGTGCAGCTACACCCACGTTGCTCCCTGGGCAGTAGGCGGTGAGTGTTGATGGGCACTAGCAAGAACTTTTAATCATGTTTTTAAAGTGCTCCCAGACATGTAAATCTGCAGAAAGGGCAAAATGCCACCCCTGGTAATGTCAGCCCTGAAGACTTTATGTCTGTCCATTTTGATTGTACCTGCTGCTCAGGTTTTCAGATCTTTGCAAGCTTAATGTTTTAAAATTCACCTGCAATTTACATCCTTTTCACTCACAATCAGTCTAATCCAGCTGGATATCAGGGAACAATAGGTTTCTTCTTTTAAAATCAGAATTATATCCTATTTGTGCTATGGCACTGCGTCTCCTTCTGGAAGCCTCCAGAAATACAAGACCAGGAAATCCAGCCAGCACTAGGCTGAGGGGTGGCAGAAAGATTAGTGTGGATTAAGGTGTAGGGAAGCACTTTTCTAGGAATAATTCTGTTTTCTGAAGGTAGCTGCCATTTTGCTTTGTGCTTTTATGCAATTTGTTGTACATAGCGTTTATCCTGTCCTCTTTTTCATGCTTATGAAGTATCTGATGATAAGTACAGCTTGGTTCATCCCAAGATCTCCAGCAGTGTTATAAAGCAGCTCTACCTAAAGATAAAGACATAAGGGAAATAAAGAGATGAAGTTACTAGGCACACAGAGGACTGGGGAATATCTTACAGAGGTACCTGTAGGTGCTGGAAACTATTTGCTCCTCAGTAGCCTCTCCCAATTCATGATTCCTTATTCCCATGGCAAAATGGTCAGATGTGTCACAAAAGATTATACTAAGATGACAAAAATGATAGTTAATGGAAAGCTATTTTAAAAAGGTGCTGTCTTTCATAGTGTTACTTTGATAAACTCGATTTTCAGAAGAAAACACCAGAAATTCACAGTGAACTTTAGAGAAGGTGTGATTATCTCTCACCTGAAAAGTAAGTCACATACGTTTCACTGGTGTTTTTTAAATCTCACATCAGATAATTGCTACTGCTGGAAAATATCAGTCTTTCAGTGCTGCATATCGTGTTCATCCTACCAATAGGACTTTTTTCATTAATAATTGCATTAAAATATCACCCCACTCATGTTCTGAAGCAGCACTCAAAACTTAGCAAATACTGAATTTTTAATTACATGATTTTGTTATTTCTTCACTATCTTTAAGGTCTTTGCTTATGCCCATGAAAACTAAGAGAAAAAATATCAAGCATAGAACAAAAGAGCACATGCAGCGTGTGTACAGGTATTTGTATGTGTCTGCCTTTCATATAACAAATTGAATCCTAAATGAACAAAAATAAAATGTGAAGAGACAGCCACATCTAGCCAACAGCAGGCTCCTAGAAATTTAATGGTATGGTCCACCGTAACCCAAAATCCTAATAATGAGATATATTACTTCCAACAACTGTGTATCGTGCACTGCACAATGTGGTAGTACATTTTGATAGCAGAACCCCACACTTACGCAAACTGCCAGAGGTCCTTAGTGCCCCCACAAAGCTAAAAGGAACCTGGTTTCAAGTGAAGGTTCAATTGATCCTTGCTGTCTTATGTGATTACCCATTTTCTAGCATTGTGTATATCACTGCGATGTAGCAAATAATGATAATTCATAGTACTTCTCTCACATCAATACAAACTCAGCTTACTTTAGGCTTTGTCTCTATAGGAAAGTAGTTTTATAGTCACATCGATATGTTATATCCATATGTTTGAAACAGCATGAGCCATTTCAGGATCCTTGAGTTCAATTTTACAGGGTCTCAAGTTTGTTTCAACTTGCATGCAGGCAAATTCAGCTAAACCGAAAAACATTTAGAAGAGCGTAAGGGTGTTCAACACGCAAATTTCATTAGCTTAATTCCCTCAGTCTAGATCTATGCAATAAGCCACAGAGGTTTAACTTTACTTTGTAAACAATGTCTTATAAAGCAGAGGCTATGACTCTGCCGGGGGTCTGATCCTGCAGTCCCATAAGATCCGGTGCAGAGACCAGTGAGCACCAACCTGTGTTTGTCACTTTGGTGAGTCTTTTTCCCTCCTTCATTTATTTTGCTGATACCCATCAATAATAGTTTCAGTGTACACTGCCACTCTGTATCTACCGGTGCCCTGGGCTGCAGATGTGTTTATAAATTGAAAGATTTCTGGCATGATAGACGGTATTTTAACAGTAATTAGAGCATATGGTGACGTTGAATCTTAACAGAAACAACTCTATTGCAAAGATTTCAGGCTGCCAGTAATGGAAATCTGACATTTATGCTGTCTTTGTGTTGTTTGAAGCTATTGACCATTATAGCTGAATTGCTATGCTGCTCCTCTCAGTCATTCTGTTTCCCAGAGGTGTTTCAAGAGCATGAAGCCATTTCTTTTCCTCTTTTTGTTTGTTTGTAAAGGGCCTAGTGAGTTATGTAGCTTTCCCTGGGAAATAAAAAGACCTGCAAACGTAACACTTATTCCTCCCTGACATTTCAAATCTATGTGTTGGTGGTTAAACGTTTAGTTACATGGCTATTTTTCTAATGAACTACATTACTTAAAAATGAACTCTAAAATGCCAATCTGCCTTAACAGCTATATTATGGTCAAATTCCCTGGTGAAGTCTGTGTAACTTTCTGACTTCAGTGGGAGCAACATACATCTGAGGGCAAAATTTGTCTCTTATGGATTGACTGTCAGATGTTTGGTTCTATATGCCAGATATTCAAAGGCATTTAGCTCCCAGCAACTCTTGTAATGAGACCTCTGGCTGAATTTTCACAGTCGTCTTGTGAATCTCACATAAAATGTGTAAATAAAAATGGGCCTGAGTCCTTGTGTTCAATGGGAAGTAATTTATTCTCAGGAGCAGTCCCAATGTGTATCTAGATCCTATTGAGATGATTAAGTACTTATTAACATGAGTGAGAGTTACAGATTACAGCATTCTGTTGACTATTTTAAAAAATCACGAGGCACGATTTATATTAAAGTCAATGGGCAGAGACAGGAGGAGCAGGAAGCATTCGTTAGAGACGTGGACTGCACCGGGGTCCCTGGGAGCCTGTGTTTGTTGAGCTTGAGGTGTGACTTTTAAATTGCATCTTTGGTTTTGTGGGTGCCACTTTACACTGGCAACAAATTGTGCCCACCATTTTGAACTGATAAGGTATCCCTCTTTCTCTCAGCTTTTTCTTGTGGGCGGAAAATCTCACTTGCAGAATTAGAATGCAATTTAAGAGTAAATTTAAGAGAGAATGTTGTTTTCCAAGCAGATCCTGTTGCCAAAGCTGATTTTCTCTCTGGACTACCCCGCTATCAGCAAGATATCTACATTTTCCTCCCTCAGGTCTACAGTTTGGGGGATGCACCCCAAGGTACTTGGTACTGGTTTCCAGCTGCCTTTCGGAGTTACAGTTTCTGCCACATTTCATGAGGCTCTGAGGAGTGAGAGAAGCCATGGCTGGAAAGCAGGGTTGTGATCCCCCCCACCAAGTGCTGGTAATGCTCTACAAGGCTGAGCCCCAAGCCTGAGCTGTCTTCTTCAGATTTAGCCAAAGAACAGTATTCAGGCTCTGAGGTGTGAGCTGCATTTTGAAAATGTTTCCATATACATTTAACATGTTTAACAGTTGTTTAGAGTAGACCTTTTAAATTATCTATCAGACCTACCACCCAAACTGAATAGCAGGGTGTTTTTGACAATTTTGGCTTGTAAATTAACTTGCTTGCTGGCTGGTGAACATTTGTTGTTGTTGTTGTTGATAGAAAACCAGCACACATTGATTGTTAGTTTCATTTTGAGTCTAGTCATCATCCATTTATCAAATGAGGTGTCACTTGTATGTTGGTTGATGGAGTCATGCAGATTTGTGAGCCAGACAGCCTTACACTGGAAGCAACTTGCACAAGAGAGAAGTTTTTTCCACAGTAGAAGTCATTCACACACTCTTATGAACAATCTCATTGATAATCTAAGAAAAACCATATGGTTCCTTATCTTGAACTAGCCATAATGTAATCAAAGCTTGCTGAACATAAGATCTTGCAGCTCAAAAGGTCTGGATTTGTCTGAAGAATGTGTATGTTTATGCACAGGTAATTATACAAGGGTGCATTACATCCCATGACTTTAAGCTAAATACCTTGAATTGAGAAGGCATGTGACATTTGTGTATCTTTTTATCATGTCATATGCATATATATATGTTGTAAAGGAATTCATAGACCTACAAATCTCATGTCGCACAATCACAGACCATGTTATATCAGTTCCTTGTGAGTATGGCTCAGTTTATACTGGACATAAAGGCTAGGGCTTTTGAAAATCAAGAGAGTATCATGTGGTTGTTAGAAGACTTAAATTAGCCCATTCTAGACATACAGTCAGGGAGACAGATGCATAGATCCAGCTAAAAACTGAGCATATTATTTCAGAGTTTAAGCACAACAAAAGAGGCCATCGTGAAACCTTAGAGACCTAACTTCAAAACAAAATTATTAATAGCCAAGAGGGTAAAAGCTTTAGTGAAATTTGGAATCCAGTTCTAAATAGGATCTCCACTTCAAGAATGAATAATAGATGGAGTCCAACTGTTCTGTGGTTGAGCACAAATTAGCGATTCATTGATTGTAATCAAAAGCAGCTGCTTGTAATCAAAGCATAGGTTTTGATAGGTCATTATCAAATGATATGCTAATTTTCTATGTATATAAAGAGCAGAGATGGAGCTTGTCAAGAAAGGTCTTGATGATGCAAAATACAGATTTTGTGAGAAGTTTACCTCGGTGCTTTCTTTCTTATCTGTCCTTTTTCCCAGTCAGTATTTTCTGTCTCCATAAGTAGTTTGAGTTTTATGGCAGGTTATTGGAAATGTCACCAACATCTGGGTTGGTGCAGCACAGCACAATAATGCATTTGTAGGAAGAAAGCAGGTCTTAGCCATTCCTTTTAGAGTTATCATTACTAACTCATAATGAATACCCCTTTCTATGGACATAAATTTGTGAGTCTGAATTTTGCTAAGTGCTTAGGCAACTATTTTCAAATTCACCTGTTTTGAGTTAAAAGACCTAAGTAAATGGCAACAGTTGGCCAGCAATAGTTAGTGAATGAGAATTACAGCAATTCAGAAACTAAAAATCAGATCACTATTTAAGTGCTTAAATTTATACACATTTGGAAGTACCTTGCCCTTGGGTCTCACAGTCTCGAAGTTACCCGTGACAAAGCTCTGTGTAACATTATTTCCTCTAGTGGTATCAAAGAACCCATATTTAATCACAAAACATCTTTAAAGTTCAAAATCTCCATGACATACTTACACCCTTTGGGAACAGAGATAACATTTTGCCTGTTCGTTGCTAGGAAAGGATTGTTAGTGTCATCCCTTGGTAGGAGGTATCTGGCTATCTCCTTGCTAACTCTGAAGCAGCCCTACGAGCCAGAAGGTCATTCTCTGGGTTTGAGCTTAGGCTGTGGAACTGAAACAGAGAAGGTTGGAAGGCAAAAAGGACAGTTGTGATCCTCTAGTCTGACTTCACAACTCAGTAGCCAATTCAGTGGAAATTAGGCCAAGTTCAGTGTATTTCAAAAGGAGACTGTAACTATCCCTTTCTACCATACTTTTCGTTTGCCATTGATCCTGGCATTTGCAATCTGTAGTTATTGTTCACTCCCTAGCTGCTTTTAGAAGTTCAAGAGGAGTTTTCCATATCAATACAACAAGGATTTTTCCATTTCAATGCAGGCAGGAAAATAACTTTTTTTAGCCTCAAATCTTGCTTCTATAAACCATTCCCTATGTCATTGCTAGACAGTCTTGCTGTGGTTGCTTTTTAAATTGATTTGGAAACTAAAGTTGCTACACCTCTGTAACAAGCCTGTCAAGCTGAGCTAGTGACCACATATAGTAATATGAATATGGTGGCAAACAGACAGCTCTCAGACATGCTGTTGCCTCTCAGTCCAGCTCATAAAGTGTGTTGTTTGTAGAAGCACTGGCAACTTGGCACATTAAGTTGGGCTTCTACTTCTGTACCGTGATTTTTTGTAACTGGTGTGATTTTTACTTTGGGGATGCTTTCATTTAAGTATTTCTGATATCAAGACATGGCTGCAATGTGAAATCCCAGCACCCTTGCACTGACATGTAGCTACATGGTGCACATGTCTGACCTCTGAGAACAGACTTGCAGAATAAATGGTTGAAAGGCTTAAGAGGGAAGTTCTGTCCTTCCAGTTGTAGGATTTTGCATCCAGGATGTTGGAAGATCTGTCCCGTAGTCAAGGGGGGCCAGTGACTCTGGCATTGGTACTGTCATGTGAGGATCATACCAGCATCCCCCATTACCTACAGTAATCTCCTGCCCCTTTCCAGCCTGGCTGTGGTGGGATAGGTGGCAGCTGGTCTTCAGCATCTTCCTAGTGGGTAAACACCTCTCTAGTTCTGTAAGCAGTCCCAAGTGTAATGAGCATTTCTAGCTTATCCTCGGCTTTTCCCCTGAAAACGTCCCAGGTCTTGGAACCATTCTCACCCATCAACATGCGCTTAAAAAGCAAACACAGTTCAGATTATGCGGTGGTTTCTGAATGGAAAACCACAGGAAAACAGAGGATTCTTTTCTCGCTAATCATGGGTATTGTAAGAAAGACAGAAAAAGCAGACAAAACCACTGAAAACTGTTGCCATAGGCTAGGTGAGATTCTTTCATTTTCCCTTTTAGAGAACAGGAGATAGTTTCATTCAGTGAGGCAATTTAAGGTGACTCTGTTGCTAAATTGTGAATGTATTAAAATAATCCCCTCATTTATACCATGTTTGAATTTGGCCCAGTATTTATAAAAGTAGATGGACAGACAACAGCAATATCACAAAAATAAATGAAATCTCAAAGAGCTAATTGTCTTTACTTTTTGCTGAGCACAATCTCTATCCTCATCAGAAATATGGCACAATCTAAAGGCCAGTCAATTTTTTCCATTGTCTCTAAGAGCTTAAAGATATCAGTATACAATTAATAATGTATTTTTAGCATGGCTGTTGTGTGAGCTTTTAATTTTGGACAGTATGACTGGGGACAGTCTTAGGTTAATTCAATATTTTATTTCCAAAATGAACCAGTAAACACACACAAAAAAAATTTCATAAAAATTTTTCAAAGTAGAAAAAAAAGTTTAATGTAGTTATTCTCTCTTCTCACACTTGGCTCTCCACTGAATATTTCTCACTTTTTACTCTCTTATAGCAAGTTAGTGGTCTGACTGTTTAACTCTGTGACAATTAGATAGTCTAGTTCTTTCTGTTGTGTGCTTCAGAGATTAATATAGAGAAAACAGAGCCATCATTCAGTCAAAACTTTAAGTGGTTCAGTCAAAACTGAAATTTTGCTCTTCCAGAGTCTACAGGACAGGCAAGGCATAGCAAAGGGATGGGGAGAGGGGATGAAGCCCTTGCTGCTGAGATAGGAGGAATAGATATGGACACAGCGGCAATGTTGTACACCAATCTTCACCCTAGCAGGAGTCACATCCTAAATTTTTCCCTTCTGGACAGCTGTGGTGGCAGCCAGCCTGGATGGTCAGCGCTTTGGCATGGACAAAGTGGGCAGAGAAACCAAAGGACTTTTGTTACCTCTAACAGTCGTCGATTTTGCTGGCTTTGCCTGTATGTAAAACAAAAATATATACTCCCATAAAGAATAAATACGAAACATAAATTTGACTTAAAAAATAACATTACCTTTCTTTCTTAAAAAGATTTTCTCTGAAAAAAGAACAAAAGATAAATGATACCATCTCTCTTATTTTTCCAGTCTTAGCCTTAAGCCATTATAATTGCTTGAGTGGAGGTGAACAGCAAGCCAAACCAAGCCATGCATTTTGACTTCCTTTTCTGCTGACTGATGTATTGTTATTTGAAGTGTTGCATACCTCATTATGTGCAGTTAATAAAGTAGTATTGTGGGCAGACCTGCAGTGCCCTCAGATCTATGGAGCAGGTTAAAAAGTGGACCAGCGCTTAAAGGTTGTAAAGCAGAGAAAATGATCTGCAAAATTCACAGTGAATAACAATGTGTGCCTTCCAACGCTCTGTGTTGCCCACTCCCCCGCTTTCTGCTCTTAACCATAGCCAAAACAGCCCATTCTCATTTTTTTCTCCGTACATATTCACCTTGGTGCATTTCTTCATCTATTTGTGGGATTGTATTCAAATATTCACACCAGGACCACAAGACTAAAACATCATTTTCATTTTCTAAGTGAAAATGTCTTTGTAATAAACAGGGGAAGTTAAAATTTATACCTAACTTCATAGAAGGAGTAAAATATTTCTTATCAAATTGGAATTTGATAAAATTATACTACATTTCTAGAACACAGCATTTCTTCAGTTGTTAGAAAGTCTGTGGATGGAAAAAGAAATAGAAATTTTAACAATTTTCACACAAGACTTCAAACAGAGTGATTTCATGTAAAGGTTGCAACAGAAAATTCAGAGCTTTCCACATCCTAAAAAGAAATGCTTTAAGAAAGTAGAACAAATAAACCCAAGAGAATTTTAGATGATAGGATCCTGTGTCTACTGCTGTTGTGGACACGCCAGTTATCAGAAGAATATTAGCATGATCAGGTGTCCTGGAAGATGTTGATTTTGTCTCCTTGGCCACTTCAGTTATAAACTTTCCTCTCTCTAAGTAATTCGCTTTTACACCTTCTGCATGCACGAAGGTGCAGAAGGGGACAGGGACACTCCTGCAGCAGATCTCAGAAGCACTCAGGTGTTCACAGCCTCTCCGTCCCCATGCACCACAGCCGCCCTCGCCGTAGGCTCTGACGTCCTCTGCCAGTGGAGAGCATGCGTTCTCGCCAGTGCTAGTTAGTACGGCAGATGAGTTGCAGCCTTGCAGACACACTCACCGAGAAGTAAACTCCAGCAACTCCAGACGTTTTCAGTCTTCGGACCACCAAAACATGTCTAAAAGGAGCAAGTTCATACACGCTATGAGCAATCCAAATCTTTGAAACTTCAAAGGATTTGTAGTTCATGGAAAATGTTTTAGGGATCCAGGTTGAAAAGTTTGAAGCCACCAGTTGGATCCAGAAACTTAAAACGGGCAAAAGGGATAGTGGAAGATAAGAGGAGAATTTGTAGAACAAATATGTAAAAAAGCTCTCAGCCATTCCTTTATTTACAGGAAGATGAGCCTTAGCTACCAACTTCTTGTTTGTCCTCCAGGCCTCCTTTATGGAGCAAAAAATGGGTAAGGCACAGGCAATCAGTTAAACAGAACTAAATTAAAGTTGTTGACAAAAAATCATAATGTGCATTTGATTATTCAGCTTCGGTGAAACAAATATTTAGGGCAGCATTCAAGCTTTCATTGTTTTTATGACCAGTATGTTTGCTGCCATGAACTCAATCACGGCACAATAGGAGGTGAGACTAAATGGTTTGACACATAACAAGTAATCATGATAAAAGAATTGACACTCTATGCAGTGCAGAGGCTGTTACATTTTTAAATGCAAAATTAATTTCAAGATTGATTGAAGTCTTCTCCCTTTCTTCTAGCAATGGAATTAGCGTATTATTGTGGGCCTTCTGTGGCTCTGTCTAGTGTACGGCAGCTGCAGTGAGTGCAGCGGTGTTTAAAAATGCATTTAGATTTGAGCTTCAGAATAACCTTTGCGAGTACTTTTCCCCCTTGAAACTTCACAATGAATTTGATATGGGAGATGGAGGAAGAAAAGGAGGAGGAGTTGGCATTACAGCTTCAGAGGATACTGAAGGATTCTGTTTATCCAGAGCCCAGGTAAATTGCTGGAGATTTAGCACACAGCTCGTGCCATTTGTCTGAACGTGACCTTGAGAGGACACCTTCTTTCTGGTTTGAGGGGGGTAATTTTGTTGCACGCACTTGTCAATCTTGTGGCTGTTTCTCCAAAAGCAAGCAAGCGTGCTGAAGGAAATCTGTGACAGCGCTGAGAGGTGCCCCGCAAAAGTGTAAGCCTTGCTTATTAATTAAGCTGAGACTGCATCCAAAGATGCAATGCTACAGTGCAAAATTATTTCTGTTGGTTTTGTGGGGGCTTATGTTTGCTGGGCTAGCACAGTTCCGATCTTACACACGGGGTTATTTGCAAACAAAAGCAATCATCTATATATGGCAGTCCACACTTTTTTTGCAAGTCTTCTTGCTAAAGGCACTGATGAATCCATACTTGCTGGAGGGCTGTGTTGGAACAGATCTGTGTTAGTCAAGATGATTTTTTGGCTCTTGGGTATTCCTATGGTCTTAACTAAATCAGACTTGTAGGGCGCTCCTAATTGCTTCACTGGCATCAGTATGCAGCCACAAATGAAAATGGTCTGCCCTAATTCCTATGTTGAATATCAACAAGTTGTGAAGTGTTTGTGTGTGAGCGAGCGAGCTGGCATTATCTGGATGGTCGGTGCTGGCAGGAGATTAGCTTGAGGCTGCAGGGGCACAGCGACAAGGGAAGTTTCCCCATCGTTGTCTTTGGTATGCTAATGCTCTTGTTCATTACATTAACTCTAGCATTCCAATTAAAAATAAGAAGAAAGAGAGTAACAATAAATAGTACAATGTTTAAAATAGGGAGTTCTAATACATCCTAAATCTGCTAACCCTTATCAGTGAAAGCTCAGATTAGACAAAATCTGCTAACGTTTACTCGTGCTGGGAGAACAATTTCTCTGGATTTCAATAATTTTCCCAAATTGAATATATTTCTTTGTACTTCATTTGGACTATAACAGGGCTACACGGAGAATGAAGATGTTACCACTTCAATGATGTGACCAGCAGAAGTTATTCTTTAAGGTCTGTTCGGCTTAATTTTACCACGAGCCCCGAGAACTGAGCACTGGGAAAGTGAGGAATGAGCACGGGGAAGGCATGCTCTGAGCAGCTTAGGAAACCACCGGGTCCCCGTTACCTCCTTCTGTCACAGGGTACAAGCCACACAGAGGAACTGGCAGGAGGAGATGTGCACCCAAGGTCTCTCCAGTGCAAAGCCAGAGGGTTAATATGAACCACTGCTCCTGGGCATTAAAGCTTTGGATTTAGCACTGAAGCAGCTGAGATGCAGACACATTTCTTGCTGCCACTTCTGTCACAGCCAGGTAACCTCAGCAGGAGAACAGAAGAGACCCTGGCAAGAATTACATCTTCACCCCTTCAACCAAATTTCCCTCTCTTTTCGTATCTCCCAGTTTAGCAGTGAAAAAATGACTGTCAGGAGCTACACCCTTATTGCAAGGAGTACTTCTTCTGGTAATTAAGATTCTCGTAGGGGTGATGCACAGTCAGGTGTGGCTTCTTCAGATGACTGGAGGCAAGACGTGGATGCAGAGATATTTACTGCAGAATAAGTGCATGACAGCTTGGCATGTTGGGAAGTGAGCTGAGGTCCCAGCCAGGCACTTCTGGATGTTTTACCCAAAAAAAATAATAATTAAAATAAAATAAAATAAACACAGTTATAAAACAGTCAGAAATTTACTTTCTAAGCTCAGTAAAAACCTGGAATTAATACGTAGGTTTAAGTACCACATGTGGTACAGTTTATGGCACTAGTCAAAAATTTTCCTTTTAAATTGCTTTAAAAGATGTTTTTAAAAGATTTATAATGGAAGATGGTCAGTTTCAAAGAATTATTTGTGTTCAAGTTTTTTAAAAAAATCAGCTTTGAAGTGTTGCGATGCACACTTGGGCATGTTTTCATAACTGCACTACCATTTTTTTCTGAAATTTTAAAAGAAGTCTATTTTAGAATTCAAAAATTGCCAAAACAGCAATGAATCATTGTAAATTATTTAAATAAAGTGTTTACAATGATTCAAATAATTTATTAAAATTTGCTGCAGGGCAAAATTCCGATTTCTGTGTTTGATCCAATGAATACAATTCAATGTTTTAAACGCCTTAATTTTTCACAAGGCAAGAAAGACTGTTTCCAGCTCAGCTCTGCTGGTTTGTGTGTGATATAGCAAAGAATCAAGTACTGAAAAGAGTTAAAGCCATTTAGGGCACTATCTTCTTTCTTACTAATGGCATCTTCACTGCAAATCAAGCCTGAACTCCATGCGAGTCCCCCTATTACTAATTTTTCTTTAGCAATTCAGTAATGCTGAAGTGAAATCTGTACCTTTCTAACCACTTCAATGGGAGTAGCATTTTACCCTAACTAACTGGGCCAGTGAGGCATTGGCATAATCAGTAGCTTATGCTTAGTTCAGCAATAATAATTTCAATTGTATATGGATAATTCTTTTGTATTTATAAAGACAGCTCTAAGCCTTCAAAATCAGACAATCTGTATTTACTAGTTTGAAGCTATTTCAATTTTATCTTTTACTTTTGAATTATTTTTATACAATTATCTCTCCCCATGAAAATTCTTTTCTGTGTTCATTGAACATTGAAGAGCAATATGTTTCCATTTGAAAAGTCTTAGCATTCCAGATGAAAATAGATCCATTAATTACTGTTTTTTCCCCAAATTAATTTCATCTAATTGCCTCTGTATAAGTCTCTGCCTGTATTGTACCACTTGGATTTAATTGTAGGGAATAAATAAAAACAAAATATTCAAGACATTTAATGCATAGGGAGAAATGGCAGGACCATCTACCATTACGGTTGCCTAAAACTCCCAGAATAAGATCATCTTTGCATTTTTCTATAAATAAAAAATACTTACCTTCTTCAACCTGAACTCTTCCCTACAAAGAATTTTTCAGGCTGAATTTCACTGATAATTAGTGAATCTATTTGGGTGATCATAGAATCGTAGACTCATAGAGCAGCCCAGGTTGGAAGGGACCTCAAAAGATCATCTGGTCCAACCTTTCATGGGAAGGGGAGCCTAGATGAGATTATCTGGCACCCTGTCCAATAGCATATTGAAAACCTCCAGTGACAGGGACTCCACCACGCCCCTGGGGAGGTCATTCTAGTGAATTTACGGTTCTTACTGTAAAAAAAATCTTCCTTATATCAAGATGAAGCCTCTCCCACTGCAACCTGGGCCCATTGCCACTTGTCTTCTCCATGTGGCCTCTTGTGAAGAAAGAGCCTCCGTCCCCTTTGTAGCTGCCCTTTAAGTACTGGAATACTGTGATGAGGTGCCCCCTGAGCCTTCTCCAGGGAGAAAAGGCCTTACTCCTTCAGTCTTTCCTCATGGAGCAGGTTCTCCAGCTCTTTCATCATCTTTGTGACCCTCCTTTGGACCATCTCCAGTCTGTCCACGTCTTTCTTCAATTATGGGGACCACAACTGAACACAGTACTCCAGGAGTGGCATGACAATGCTGAGTAGAGTGAGATGATCACGTCTGTACCTTTATTAGTAATGCCCAGGCAGATGCAGCCCAGGATCCAATTTGCCTTTGTTGCTGCAATGGTGCCCTGTGACTCATGTTCAGCTTGTTGTCCACCAGGACCTCCAAGTCCCCTGCAGCAAGGCTGTTCCCCAGTCACACATATCGTAGCCTGTGCTGGGCTGTTTGGTTACTTCATTCCAGGTGCAGGACTCTGCACTTGTCTTTGTTAAACTTCATATTGTTCTTACTTGCCCAGTCTTCCAGCCTTCCAGCCATCTCTTTGTAAGATGTCTTGCACTTCTGACATGTTCATCTCACCACCTGGTTTGGTGTCATCAGCAAACTTGTGAGGGTGCTTTCAATCCCATCAGCCAGATCATTTATGAAGATGTTGAACAGCATGGGGCCCAGTATCGATCCCTGGGGGTCCCCACCTGTGACAGGCCCATACCTTCCAAGAATGCAATTAACTGGCTAGGTTACAGAAAAGTTACCACAACTGAGCAAACTGAGAGCATGTTCAGCTCCTTCATGGCAGTTGTTCCCATGAATATTCTGACTTTATGGATAATGCAAGTTACCTTCTCTCACTTTGTCCCTGAGGCTCAGGGCAAAAACTAAACAGTTAAGATAAAATATTCAGCAGTTGCTCATTCAGGGAGCACCAGCTGAGGACTTTGTGAAAAAGTGCTTTCTGATCATGTAATTAATGACAGTAGCAAAATACCTATTCATGAGCTAGATGGATTCTGGTATTTCCTAGTTTTTGAGGGCTTGTCACTGTAATCTTAAAATTTAAAACATTTCTTCTGAGTGTGTAGCATGTCAGTCAGAGTGGGCAACAGAAGGCACAACGGACTCCCAAACCTGCTGCTTCTATGAGGCTTCCCGGGCTTCTGGGCACCAGGTAACAGCCAAAAGTGCCTTTTTGTCTCTGCAACAGGGAAGTCAGTCCACGGGGACTATCCCTCCTGATGAAAAGCAAATGGAAGAGGTTTGGGAATTTTTCACGTGATCCAATTTGCAGAAAGGTTTGGGTCTCTCCAGTTGCATGCAAGTTACCTTACAGATACAGGTGACATTAAGAATTCAGAAATTAGGATTGAAAAGGCCTATCTAAAGCATTTCAAAAACAAATGTAGGATGGCTGTCAGCAGATTTATTATAATTAATAAACTCTATGGCTTTAAATACCCAATAAAGGTCGTCTCAGGTCTTAATCACCCCCACTCCCTTTATTGAGGCTTGTGTATTCTCTCCACAATGGTTAGTTCAGTTGTAGTAAAGGCAGAGACAAAGTACTAGAAACAGAAAACATGCAAATAAAATTACTGCACGTCCTTCAGAAACTGTCTGTGCAGCCTGTAATTTCTAGGGCAAAGGTTTGATGTCTGATGCTTCAAGTGAAGTTTGAAACTGCAACAAACCCTGGCTCCTGTGGAGAAGAAAATGTGTCGAGGAAGTTTGTCCTTTTTAATCAGAGCACCTAAGAAAAAGTGTTAGATCTAAAATATATAGGTTTTGTCAGAACAGGCTTCTATAAAAACCCAAGCCAGAGAAATGTTTCTGTGTTTTTTTAATAAGATTTACACTGGAAAGTAAGTTTTAGAAGACTCTTTCTCAATGCTACCAACCTAGACAGAGCAGTAAAGGAACCAAGAAGCCAAGATGGCTTAGATTTGACTAAATAAAAAATATGATAGATTAACTTTTTAGCTGAAGAGAAATGCAGAAACAAAATATGTACCAAAATAATTATTTTTAAAGTATTCTTACAAAAATATTTTGTTATTAGATAGTTTTGTTACATTTTACTTAGAAACAGGGCCTGCCCTAGTTTCTGCGATCGTTACGGCACTTTGAACATCTCCGTCCCTCTGTAAGACTATAGAAAAGAGGTTCAGGAAAAATTTTCAGTAATTCCTAGAGGCAGGTCTCCAAACAGAGCACCCACCATCAAGTTGTTCTATCATTAGTTTGTCATGTTGAAATAAACATTGCAAGGGCTTTTTCAGTGGATTAAATGTTTTTAAGCAAGGGCTATTTCAAGGTAATATCTTATAATGTATATGAGGGCTTTCCTATACACACACGCTTGCGACTGTGCATGCGTGTGTAAACACAGATATATAGTCTTCTGTGAAGACAGCATCTCATTAATGCTTTTAAATCTGAGAGAGATGAGTGCATGCCAGTGTTACAAATTTGTCTAAAAGGAGAGAATTGACAGTATTGTACCAAACTGTACAGAGAAAAAGATTAAGATCAGGGGCAGTAGCCATGGAAGTAAAGGTGAACCTTTCCATCAGATTCACTAAATGTCAGCTATGGCTGTCCCTAAGACAATATTATGCATTGATTGTATCATTTGTAAAAGTTTGGAACACGTACGACATCATATAGAAACATGAAAAAAAAAACCCAACACTTCTTACCTGTGTATGAATATTAGGTCTGAGTCTTTGAGCTTCCTTGAACTCATGGCTGCTGAGAGTCAGTAATTTTGTCAGCAGTTTCATTATTTGATGCCTAAAGGTAGGCAATTACAATTTGTATTTGAGTTTCAAATATCCTCTGAAAATCAAGTGATTTATTTAAGTGCTTCACTGCGAACTTAGCCCAATTTCTGTTACTCATGCTGGAATATATTGGCTACCATTCTTCAAAAGTTTGTCTCAGAATTAATAGGCATATGCAAACACGTATTTTGATCTGCTCAGTTTTTGTGTTCTTGCTTCTTTTAATAGGTACTCAAACATCACATATAACCTTTTGTCCATCTCCTTCTCCACAGGGCTATATTTATAAATGGTTTCACCTTTAATATGGCCCTGCTTTCCTATTTTAGAGAACAGAAATGACTTATCAGCCTGGTAGCAGATCCTTATTTTGTCTGCCTCCCACAATCCATCAGGAGAGGGCTAAGAAAAGGACCGGTTATCTCATAGCAGTCAAATTCTTTGTACATCATTGAGTTTTACATTGAACATCTCTGTGTGCTGTCAGCTGCAGAGAAAGAAGATTACACTGTATGTCTGCTACATGAATACCCTGTAAATACCGCTTCGGCGCAAAAGGCAGATTTCTAATCAGCTATGAAATAAACAGAAACTGCTAGTTATTTTAGCGTTCAGATAGTCAAATTTGGTTGCTTTAATGCACAACAGCAATTTACTTAATGTATTAACAGACATCTAATAGCACAACAGCCAAAATATCCAAAGGAGTAAAACGAACCCCACAAACGAGAGAGGTTATGAAAAATATTTAACAAGAGCAGTCCTACATACTGGGCTGCTCACCAGCATCTACAGTGCAAGCAATTCTTTTTGAACCTATAAATGATTTTGAATGACTGATCCCCAGGTTGGTGGGGAATAAGGATAGTAGGGATGGGGAGATGCAAGATTGTTTGGGGTTTTATGTTTGTTTTTTTCCAAACCAGTCTTAAACACCATCTTTCCAGGCACCACTGAATACAGTTGCAACAAAAGCTTCTACCTAGTTTGATAGGAAACAACTGCATAAGGGGAAAAGTGAAGCTATACTTCAGATTTGATATTTTTAAAACATCAGGCTGCACCTTTGTAAGCATACACATGTTGCAGGTCAACTGTTTATGGAAATGGCAATGGGACATGCAATCAGTAACCAGTCTTGAATGTACCTTGTCACCTAAAGCATGTCTGTACACAGGAATACATAAGGCTCTAGTAAATTCCAGAGGACAAAAAATCTGAATTAGAGCAGTGAGGGTTTCTTGTAGGATGCTCTTGTATCTTTTGAGAAATGACAGGGGTCTTTATGAAGTGATGCAACACTTGCAAAATCACAGCAAACGTGCAGATTGCTCATTCCGCTGCTGGTGGGGATCGTAATAGTATAGCCTGCATGGGGCTTTGTTTTCACAGTTAGACACAGAAAGAAATCCAAACTTCATAATTAGGGCATAACCCAAATCCCAGGCTTTTAAAAACCTCTATTTAACTCAGCTGTTCATGATGTTTCCCTAAGGACTCAATACTGACCACTCTCTGAAATTTGAAAGCTGAACATAGGGGGCTTTTACAAATAATGGCCCTTCTAGCGTCCAGAGCACAATGAACAGCCTTGCTACTACAGATTTACTGCTTCAGAGATTCCTACTGCTGGAAGGTCCTTTCTTGTGGCATATGTAAATATTATTGTTTAAAAATTAGCGTAGACCCTTAATAAGGTGCTATATAAGACGCTGTTTTAAACTTCACAGAGAAAATATCAGCATCTATATAAAATGATCAATTTTTGCAAGTGATAAGACATAGCAGAGAGACACAGCCATCGTGATGGGTTTACTACATTGCAGTTTAATACAAAGAAAAGTCTGCACATCAGTAGCTATTCTTTGACAGTTTTTTTGTTATTTCTTCCATTTTAATTTCAATACAGGGGGAGTCTTCAAACATTTTAGAGAATTTGGTTGCCTCCATTTCTTATGCAGCACTGGAAGCATTAAGAGGGTCTGCTTACAAATGGGAATGCCGTCCTGCCTAATGAACGCAATGCTCTGTTGGGGCACAGGGACTTTCATTCACTTCCCAGCTCTGTTACTGGCCTGCTTGTGACCACAGGTTAGCTGCACAGTGGCTGCATCCTTGGTGCAAACAACAGGTCTAGGTCAGTGTCTTCAAACTAAATGGGTGGAAAACGCAGCTTAGTTATTGTGGTTTAATTTTTGATCCATGTTCTTTAAAAAATGCAAACTTGCAAATGCCAGGGACTCTGAAAAAATTGATATTCTTCTTAAGTATCCAGTTTCTCTTACTGTTGCCAATTTGAATTCTACATGTACCTTAAAAATTGTACTTCGTCAAATCTTGGGCATGGCATTTTATTCCAGCCTAGCCTATAAGGAAAAAGGGGCTTTGAACTCTTAACCAGGACATTTTAAGAAGGAAAGAGGAAAAAAATTCTTTCATTCTTGAAATCTGGCATCCTTTATTTTTTGTCTGAGCTTTGAATTACTGTTGGGGTTTTTTTTTATTTCTCTTTTAATGAAAGTGTTGTGGGGAAAAAAAAAAGAGAGTCCTTTCTAGTATGTGACATAAAAGAAATAATAAGTGAAACTGAAAATAGCTGGAAGAAATAAAATCTCTTTTGGTCTTAGCTTTCTCTTGCTTCAGTTTTCCAGCAGTGTAACTCTCTAGCCTAGCCTGGGCAATGGCAGTCACATTGGAATTAGCTTTTCCTAAATGCATTTGTGAAAACACTTGTTTCTTCAACTAGTATAGAATTAAACTACACTATTTTCTTCTACATCTATTCTTTTGTTTTCTTCTAGCCCTATTTGTTAGAGACTGAGGTCCTAGATTTGCTAATCAAACCTTCTCTGAGACACAGATATATACTGACTGCATCCAATAAAGGTCAGGGTCTACTTGTGAAAATGAGTTACAATTTAGACACATTTACAATTTCTTATTTTCAGGGTAATAAAAAACGTATATTTTAAATAGTACGTAACCGCTGATCATGCGACTGACTTTGCAACGTATGCTGGCTCCATGCTTGGAGTCAGTTGCAGATCTGGAGCCTTGTTTTGTATTTTCAAAACAGTAAGCATCCCATTTCCCACAGTAGCATACAGGAACACTGGCTCCTCTGCTTTGGTCTGTTCAACAGATAAGCAAGTCATTCCAACTTTAAACTAATAAAAACTTGAGTCGTTGCCAAAAGGTGTGTTAAAAGTACAATAGCAAGTCTAAAAATCAAAATACATCATTCATTCCCTCTGGGATGGGTTCCTGATGCTCAAAGGCTTCATTTCAATGCCAAAGTAAATATGAGCAACTTTGAATAGCTGTGTACCATCTTTTGAAGGTTGGTTTTTTGTTTTTTTTTTTAAAGAAAACTTTTCTTACTATGCTGTATCCTCAAATCTTATTAATCAATAAAGCCTTAAAGTGGCAAGTCAGTCACATCTTCCCGCTAGGGTAAATGATGGTTTAAACCCTTTCTAAAAATTGCTTCCTTTTTTCCTCTCTTCTCCATCATAACATTTGTTTTGTTACAGGCTGCAAATGTGCTTTCCTGACTGCACTTTGTCACCCACAGATTCCACTGCACAGTGGGTGGAGAGCTGGGGATTTGTGTTCTGTTTTCATGCAGAGCTGTGCATTAAAAAATGTGCTGCTGCCGTTGTATTGTGAGCGGAACATCTTACCAAAACAGATTAATGATAGTCTTTCCAATCTAAATAAAACTAAATAAACCGACTTGATTACTTTCTACTCAGAAAATAAGAATACAAAGAGAAAAGGAAAAAAAAGGAAAAAGCTTAAATCTATGAAGATTCCTATGCATGTAATTTGGTTGTGGATCCATTTATAATAAACTAAAGTCTAGTCCTTTAATGAGGAAACAAGAGGCATCAATGGTGCCCCTTGTTATTAGTTCAACTTTTCATTATGAGTAATTCTGACCTGTATAATGAAATCAGATTATGTGTGAAAAATGAAGCAACGCTATACTGAAATGCAGTGTGAAGGTCAAATGTGGATATTGTAGCTGTGGGAGAGTAAGAGACAAGTCATTTTTTAATAGACCAAGGAAAATATTTCTGATTCTGAAATACAATTCAGGAGGGAGATAAAAGGAACCAGAAAAGAGAGGTGTGGCTTGAACACCCAAAAAGAGAACAAGGAACTGGAAAATATAATTTCCTAAGACAACCCTTGACACAGAGCTCGATTCCAGTCACTAACTCTCCTTCTTCTGTTTTGTTTTGTGTACACAGGGAATTACAATACTCATCAAGGGTCTGGGTCAGGCCCCTAGTGCTGTGAATGAAAACATATCCACTGCCTGTAGTAGTAGCTCAACATTCAGTGCTTCCAGAGATTCATGCTTATTTATAAGCAGATTGCTCCTGGATTAATTTTTATTATTTAGAGGTGAAAAATGTCATACTGATGCTCAGGAAATGAAATTATATGACAATATTGGCTCTGCATTTAAATGTTTAAATTCTGTGTGGCACACTTTAAGTGAAATGTAGACATTCTGAGAATGATTATGGCATTAATCAAATACCATCGGTGTGATTGGCATGGATTTAATACATTTAAAACACAGTTTTGTGAGTTTCCTTTTTCTTTCTTTTTCAACATTTGAATTTTGCAAAAGTGCAAGAAACATTGAAAACCTCTGATTTTAATATTGTTGAATGAAGCTGAAAATAACAAAGCTGATAACGAATAAAATATATTTCTAAATAATTATTTCAGGATGGAAAGGGTTAAAATATGCAAGTGTTACCATGAATTATCTAGCTTGCTGTAGCAAATACTCACCCTCTGTGAAATTGATGTGTCTACTCAAAAAAATCCCCATCTAAATGTGCTCACAATAAAGACTGCAGATCTGTTTAAATTTAGAGAAAAGAATTACGTAGTTCAGAAATAATTCCAAAGGGATGGAACAAGCAAGATACAACTGGAAGCTCTGGGTCTGGGAACCTGCAACCTACAGACTGTGAGGAACAAGGTTTCAGGTACAAATCTATGTCCTGGACTGTCCTTTGTTCGGAAACCCAAGGAAAGGTCAATCCCCATTTTGATCTTTGAAAGAGAAAAATAAGCCATATCACTCTGCCAGCCCAGGCTTTGCTTCCATTCACCCTCTCTGGCCACAGCTGTCTTCACTTTGGAAAGGTCTATAGGGCTGCCCCTCTTCTTCCAAGTGCTACTCGTTCCAGGCATACGTTGAGGGATTGCAGTCGCAGTGGAGAATACAGCCTCCATGTACATCCCACAAAAGCTTGAAGTTTCATCTATTTTCCATCTAAGTCAGAAGACTATGACTCTTACAAAGGGATGTGAATTCTGGTAAGGCATCAATGACAGGATTATTTTATTTTTGCTGGTATTGAAGTCTCAATTTATTTCATGTTTTTCAACAGACTTTCTGAAATGCTTGCCTTGTGCTCTAACAAACTCATCTCTTTCTGTTCACTAGTGGTTTATTACCTTTTGCAGAAGTAGGTATGAGAGAACAAGATTATTTCATATTTAGTGTTGTGTGTTGTTAAAGCAATGCTGACTTGCAGTGAGGAATTAGTGTTTGTCTCTCTAGTTTGCATATTAGTTTAAGTTTGTGAGGGACTTTGAGATCTTGTAGATGACAGGAAATATATAAAAGTGAGTTTTATTATGCAGATAGGCAGAATAGGTCCTAAAAATGCTTTCACACAACCCCACACAATTTCATGTGTTAATATGAAGAACTTGTAAATTGTCAGCACTAACAAAATAATTTGCTGAGCTGCCTCTTTAGGACCACGATGTATTACTGAGATATCAATTTTTGCTCTATAAATACAAATCTATGTAAAGAAGCATCTATGTCACCAAATATTGCTGCAGAACTGACATCTCTCTATTGAAATTCGCAGTTTAAAAAGGTGTTTCCAGTTCTTAATCTTAAATAAGATCAAAATAAAAAAACGCAATAGAGAAATTACTACTCCTGTCGATTGTGTTTCAGTCCCCAGATTAAACCAAAACACAGTTTACTAGGGAAAGATGAATATCATGGATTTCAGGGTATTGGGAGCTTTGCCAATTTTTTAATTAAAGTATGGGGAGTCGCACGCAAAGCTTCAGGAAACAGTGGGAGAAGAGGAGCGTAGGCTGCTCCGCTTCATGCAGCTTGCACTCCTCCATGGGGGAACACTGGTTTCCAGCAAAGACTTCATTTATGCAAACTCTTGCCTTTCCTTGACCTGAGCTTGTCGGTTTGGTCTGAAATGGAAGACTCTTTATCAGAATGTCTGATTAATTGTATATCATAATGTCTGATTCAGCTGTTAACTTTAGTTAGCTGTCACTTCCCCAAGTTTATCCAAAACTGAACAGCAACTTCTCGGGCAACTAATCCTTTATCATATTAGCTCAAAATTGAAATACTGTTCTGAAGAAAGGATCTGAAGTTTGTTTCACTGTAGGAAAGATATAATTAACTAGCTTAATTTTTTGCAGGCTATACGTGTTGTGTTGTACACTTTACTAAAATGAGCCGAATTGCAAGCCGGAGGGCTTTCTCTTGGCTCTAATCTCTCCAAGGAAGCAGGCTATTTCCCTTTCCCCTGGCAGAACTGAGGACACCAAACCTCAGAAAGCCTTTGGGTGAAGCATGCAGGGGTCAGGGACTGCAAATAGGAGCCTACACTGCAAGGGTAGAGAAGGAGAGGTGCTTGGGAAGAGTAGGAGGCCTGCCTGCTGCAGGGGCAGTCAGCATGTAGAGACGTTCCCATGGGTCCAGAGGTGAGCGTTAGGGTTGGTTTGACCCAGTAAGGCACTGAAAGTCACCCTTTCCAAAAATCTTAGTTTCCCCATTGCTGGGTTTTCACTACATAATGAGCAGTTATTGCATTCAGGTTTAGCATTTTGTGCTGTCATAGAAATTAGTCTTGAAAAATGAGAACCTTTTGGTATCTCTGCTCATCTCAGTGAAAAGGTGGTCCCTTTCCTCACAAAGCTCTGGCAGTCTGGGTGTCCCATCGCATTTACTTTCCGGAAGAAGTTGTAAGTCAAAGCTACCTAGCTCAGAGGTGCAAAAGTCTTCCTTTTGCAGCGAAAGGGGACAAGCTGGCTCTGGGCAGCCTCATTCACATATTATCTTGTTGACCTTACTTCTGGTTCCACGTCCCAGGTTGGGCTGGTTGTGTGAATGGTCACATGAGGGAGGCTCCGGCCTAGAAGGGCACAGGGATGTCACAGGGCTTTGAAGTCCTGGACTCTAGGAACAGCAGACACAGCAAGTTAGAGGTTGATGCCTTGTCTTTGAGAACCAGGTGGTCCACACTGGAGCTGAGTCTGAACTTAATGTTATACTAAGCTTTCTCAAGTGTGATGGAATTTGTACGTATTTAGTACCGGGATTATTTCTTTTACAAGAACAGACTGAGAACCCCATGAAGATGGGCCTTGTTTGTCCAGAAGGTAGCCCAGATTTCTCCATTTTATTGATTCATACTCAGCAGTGCAAGGCCTACGGTTACCGAGTCTCGGCAGCACTTGAAAAGGCTGACCCATATTGTCATTTCCATAGCATTGGCTATCCTACTTGGCGACGTTTATATGGTCCACCTAATCCTGCGTTTTTGAGATTACTTAACTTTAGGACCATAGCCCTGTGAAAGCTTCTGGGACTGAAAATTGCTAATCTTGCGTGACATGCGAGAGTATAATAGTTCTTTGTGAAGTCCTAATCCAGTGCTTCTTGTACAATGATCATAACGGAGCAGTGTTGGAGGAGGAAGAGGGCTCCAGAGTGAAGGCTCTGTTTTACTGAATGCAGAATCCTTATCTCTTAGAATTCATCTATTTCTCAAAGTTGGAAACCAGCAAAATGTTTCTCTGAGTTTTTTATCAGGCATCAGTTGGTGTTTAAATGATTATAAGCATGTTATGAAAATTGATCTGTGCTTGACTTGCTTTATAGTTGGAACTAAATCATTATTGATTTTATATTTTTGTATTAAATTGTATATCACGGCTTTAAAGTGCCAAGTGCATGAATAAATAGAACCCATTTTTAAAATGAGTTGTTACACATATTCTCCCAGAAGGTGGCAGCTGGGGAGCTCATACTACTACATAGTACACTCAGACTACTACAGTGTGAACACTTTGTGTAGGGGAAATAAGATTATGACGGAGCAGAAAGGGGGAACTACACCTCCATACAACACCATTCACATCATTAGGCTTGAACTGGGAGTTGCATCAGAATTTGTCCTGAACACCTGAATGGTATGAATATCTTATTCCACAGAAAAAAGTTAAAATCAGAGTTTTTAAGATATCCATCTATTTTTATTTATTTATATATAGAGAGAGATATATATATAAATGTCCTGGTTTTGGCTGGGATAGAGTTAATTTTCTTCCTAGTAGCTGGTATAGTGCTGCGCTTTGGATTTAGCATGAGAATAATGTGGTAACACACCGATGGTTTAGTTGTTGCTAAGCAGTGCTTATACTAAGTCAAGGACTTTTCAGCTTCCCATGCTCTGCCAGCGAGGAAGTGCACAGGAAGCTGGGAAGGACCATAGCCAGGACAGCTGACCCCAACTGGCCCAAGGGCTATTCCATACCATATGGCATCATGCTCAGTATAGAAACTGGGGGAGTTGGCCGGGGGGCAGCAACCGTTGCTCGGGGACTGGCTGGGCATCAGTCGGCGGGTGGTGAGCGGTTGCATCACTTGGGGGTTTTTTCCCTGGGTTTTGTTTCTCTCTCTCTCTCTCTGTCATTGTTTTCCTTTTCATTACAATTTTTTATTATTATTAGATTTTATTTCAATTATTAAACTGTTCTTATCTCAACCCACAAGTTTTCTTACTTTTGCTCTTCAGATTCTCTCCCCCATCCCACTGCGGAGGATGGAGAGCAAGCGGCTGCGCGGTGCTTAGTTGCCAGCTGGGGGTAAACCACGACAATATGTACACATATATAAAATATATATATATGAAGGAAGCAAAAAGTCTCTTCAGAGGGAAGAGATGGGAAGCAAAGGCAAAGTAGAGTGGGGTAGGTCTACGTGGCTGAAATCCAAAGAGGACACCGATGTGGCTGTTTAGGTCTGGGTTGAGAGGCTCCAGTGTAAGCTCATAGACCTTGTGTCAGAGGGCAGAAACACGCCTGGTGATCCGAATGATCAGAACAAACTGGGAAATAAACACGGGGAGAGTGGGAGTCTGTGACGGTGGTAGATGCAAATTCCAGCAGAATTTTTAGAATGAGAGGTTTTTTTGGACTGACTCTGGAAACTAAAGGAAAGTTTGTTTGAAGTGATGCCACGGTACATGTGAGAAGGTGGGTGGCAGCTCCCAAAGCTGAAAAGCTGGGGCTTGCTGAGGTCAGAAAGAAGAATTTTGCAGCTGTTGAGACTTCAGGCAGCTTGGTGATTATTTAGCGGGGTAGTCTGGGTTTTCCTTCTTTTGTGCATATTTTGAGTCAGCTGTGAAACATTTGCAGCTTTACAGGGATGGCTGTTCTTTCCTGGAGTAACACCTGATCACGTTTTCTTAAGAATGCCTTTTAAAAAATTGAAAATGCAATACTTCGTTATTTGTGGGGAAAAAAATTCTTATAACAGAATAAGGGTTTTCTTTAATTAAAAATAAAAACAACAAGGTTGTTATTTCTAAAGGAGTGAGCTGTGTATTTAGCAATTTAGGTTAAACTTTCTCTATGTTAGATCAGTTTCTTGAACACTTAAAACTGTTAACATCAAAAGTGTACCTGCTTCAGAAATAATTATGAAAGGTCCAGCAGAACGGTCTGTGCTTTGCATCAAAATGAGAAAAAACCATTGCAATGGCCATTTCCAGCCCCTTAATGCATGTGTTAGCTGGAGATATGAAATACCAAGTTTAGACAGAAATTTTGTAGTTAAATAAAAAAGTCATGCATTTTTGTGCACTGAAAATCAAAAAATAACCTTGCTTGTGATGAGCAGTTCTGGTGTTACTGGAATATTAAAGTGAGTTTTGAGGACAGTTTTTATAAACAAAGCTTTATTAAAAGACCTGCTAAATCAGCAGCAATAGTTTCAAATTCTGGTTTCATTTGTGCTCCCTCTTTATTAAGAACAATTATAATTAACAGTTTCTGTGGGAGACTCTCAATTTTAGCTTTAAACCTTCACAGGAATCTCCAGAAGAGCACAACTGTTCTCTGTTCTATGAAATTTAATTGGCTTTAACACGGTTCCTGCTAATAAAATAGAAAAGTAATATATCAGTAGGTGTCCTCCCTTGTTGCTTTCTCCTATTACAGCAATCCCACATTGGGCTGCGAGTGCAATTTGATTCGCAAGTAAATCAGGAACAGTTTCTTAAAGGGCGATTTGTGAGGTGCACCACTGCTGCAGAAAGTAGCTTTGATTAGTGAGTAGTTGACATCCTTCCCCGGAAAACCTCATGTTACAGGGCGCGTTTTGCAGTACTTCAGGTGGAGAAATTAAAAGACTATTGATCTCTTGTTCGTTAACAATCTTATTACACTTTTGCTAGACCGGCTGCCTAATGCCCTGTCAAAATTCACACTTGGGTGCCTGTCATACATCTGCATACTTTCCAGCATCAGCCCTGTAGGATAATATGACGTTTTTTACTTTCTGTCTCAAACTGTTGTGCAATCTTGTCCTGTGATATTTACACTGATCTAGAAAAAGTTGCATATCAGCACTTAGTGCGAGACTCCCTAGACGCACTTGAGTTGTACAAATGTTAAGGCCCCACACTTACAATAAATATTCTAACACTCATACAGTATTAATAATACAAATTCATAATATTTATAATACATCCCAGGGGAGAGGAAGGGCGGCTTGCTTGAGTGTATTACACATCATTTCAAAAAGATTTGGAAACAGCTGCTTTCTTTCCTAGCTTGTGGCAGCTGATGGATGCTGCTGCTGTTGGAGACGGTGCTGTCTGACATCAGGTAATGTATGTGCTGCCGAGGAGCTACAGCATCCCTCGGGGTACGGGGAGCCTCGTGGCACGGGCGTTCAGTGTGATCCGACACAAGTGCAAGTCATTAGCACTGTAAGAATAGCAGTTGTAGGAAAGCCAGGACACCCATTGCCAAAGCTGATGATAATTTCACTTCTAAAAGTTTGTTGGAAGAAAACAGTTAGTGAGTCACACCTGTTGGAAAAATCCTGTGTCCCTCTTATTTCCCCCAGGAAGATAAGTTGCACTTTGATCAATGACAAATCAGAAACATAGGTCAGTTTTGAGAGCAAAATCTTTTGACCAGATGCCATATTTTTATTTTGAGTTTTATCAGATGAACCCAAACCTCAGCTCTGTTGCCTTTATATTTTAAAAATAGTAAAGATACAGTAACCAGTGAAATGTCCCATCAGGCAATTAGGATTAGATTTATGGAAAAGACCCTAAATGGAGTTAGGGCTTCAATCCTTTGAAAATCCTATCCTAAGTCTACATGAGGTTTCAGCTTCCAAAGGATGGTATGATCATAAGCATTCAGAGCATCTGCTAGGTGATCCAGGAGAAGACGGTGGTCTGTATAAGCACAACTATAGAACAAATTCATGTGTTTTACCATTTCAAAATACCTGCCCCTTTCAGTTTATAGGAAGGGTTTGTGTTTAGGATAGCAATATTCATTCTGGCTTTCTCTAACTTTTGACTAAATGATCTAATTAAAATTGCTTTATTAGGTTCAAAAAGTATTTTAAAATAAAAGGTGTTCTGCTAACTGCACTCAACTTGGCTGCGTGCTAGTTCTTGTCCTTAGGGCAGGCCTTAACTGAAGGATGTCTTATTAAGTCCACCTGCAGGTAGTTCTAGACCTTTTAGCTTTTTTATGTTGAGCACATCATGTTCCTCCCGATCCCCCCATTATGCATTACTGTGTGCTTTCTAAGTAGCTAAAAATAATGCAGCATCAGCTCTTAAACTAACAGGGTCCAGGTTAGGATTTTATTTGATAATGGTTAGGATGCAGCAGCTGAGTGACTTTGTCAAAGAGGTGTTTTAAAATCCACCAAATTGCAGTCTGTGATATTTAATTACTTGAAAAAAATCCTAAACTATAGGACACCCAGCAAAAGTAGCTGTAGCTCCTGGGATATCAATGAAATTGTAACCTAATTAATATATCATTGTGTATAAGCATCACAGATAAGAACTAAACCAATGCCTTGGTAATACCTTGTGACTATGCTCACAGGAGTTGCTCACATGAGGTGCATCACAGAGTTGCAATGGCTCAGTCTTCCGTATTAAAATCGTAGTTGCATTTTGGGAGGGATTTAACGTGTATAAAGTATATTTCTATATAACTCAATTATGCGTAACTATTTGTCAGTAACCGGCAGCTGACTCTGAAGCAGGTAGATCAGTTTAGCTGTTGCTGTTGGTGGGAGCTAGATTTTTGGGAGCCACAATATGCAGCGATGTTCCCGAAATACCAGTGAACGTGCAGCCTACCAACTGAATTGATTGAAGTTGAGCAGAGGGGTTAAGTTTGAGTTTGGTGCAAAGGCTCTGCAAAGTTCTGTTTGCCCTCCCTCCTAAAAGAGTAGAAACATGTATAAATGTTTATAAAGTATATATAAATCTTTATAAAAGAGGATAAAACATATAAATGTGTTCTTTTTCCATTTTGTGAAGGGACAAGGGCTGATTCACTTATCCAGTTCATTTGTTAGAGATACTTTGGAGAGGGGGAAGGAAAGGGGGGAAAATCGTTTCCACTGGTGAAGAGGAGGATATTGATGCTGCTTTTGCTGCTTTTACTGTATTGCAGAGTGGGAATTACTTACGTAGCTGGAAATAATCAAGATGCCAAGATAACATTCCTCCTGCAAAATGCATTAAAAAGCTTCATTTCTGCTGTGTTTGAAGGACAGGTTTCAGAGAAAAGGTCCGAGCATTCTTTTTACCCAGACCATCACGACACAGTGGTCCACCACTGCGGAGACTGGGAACCTCCCATACAAATCCACTGCCCAAATCCCAGAAGCAGGAGTGCAGCAGATGCTACTCCTGCAAGCAGCAACTTGGCTGTTCTCTTGCTTTCTGTGCTGGTGGGGGATGAGAAGATAAAGGTGATGAGATCATTTAAAAAAAAAAATTCCAAACTGACAAACTGTGGAAAGGTGGTATTATTTGTAGCACCTACCGCACGCATGTGTGTATGTGTGCCATCACAGGTCACCAAAAAGATTGCTTAATCGGACAGTTGAAAAGGGAAAACCTGTGCCTGGCGTTCATCATAGTGAAGGTCCTGGAAATGCCTTTGTATCTCTTCAGATTTATCACTGGGCAAAGTCCCCTTGCTCTCATTTTGTGCCTGTCTCAGGGCTCAGTTCTTAATGCAGCCCTATAAAAACACAAACCTGTAATACATGCCTGATTTCAGCTGTAAAAGGCTTTTGTTCCTACAGCAGCCTCCCTTTGCTGAAAATCTGCTCTGCGTGAGCTTTCTCAGTGTGTAATTACTTGAGGATCTATAGGTAAGACTTTTCAGTACTTAAATAACTAGTATATGAAAACTCCATGGTGAGGCCTTTCATAAGTCAGAGGAGGCTTTGGTGCAATTGATTTGATGATGCAGTTCACTCTAGGGGCTGTGGATGGTGGAGTCTAATGAAGAATATTGAAAAGGTTACAGAACTTTCTCTTGCTGTATGTGCTTTTTGTCTTGAGGCTGATGCCTGAATGGTAGAAACAGGCAAGTTATTAAAACCCCCATCTTTCAGTTCTATTTAAAATACAAATCTCTTTAATTTTGTTTCAAAACACACATTTGTCCATGTTTTTTTCTTTTGGCAGTGCAAAAATTATTATTTCTGGCTAACCGTTACCAGTTTCTGTTTCTCAGACTAACCAATGGTTTTTCTCATGCACTTACTGCAAAAATATGCAAAAATCCAATTTAGACCTGTGCTCATGGTGCTCATGCAAGAACATACTCCTCAGAAATAGTTTGGCTGCTCTTACTTATTCACAGTGTTTTCCTTCCATCTTCCCTCCCTCGCAAGGAGTTGCCTGAGTTCTACATTGCATTGTAAGGGCAACATTTAAACCCTGTCAAGGATGCACGGCACCAAAAACCAGTAAACAATTTTCAATATGGCGTTTTAGTATGAATTTCGCTGAAGGCCTCTGTTATTTTTCTGTTAAGAGAGAGCAAGCACAGTGTTATTCAAGATCCAGCCAGTGTTTCCACAAAATATCAGTGAAGCTCTTTCTGTGGAGGACAGGGCATGTAACTCAGCAAGCCTGCAAGCAGCAAAGCTTTCCTCTAGTGCATGTGTTTCTGTTTTTTTCTGTGTGTCAGTCTTTCTGGAATTATATGTTTGGAATGAAATAAAATATATAGTAATGTTAACTTGGATTTCTTAATTCAGTCAAAAAGACTCATATTTCTCTCAATCCTTCCTTTGCTGTTTTTGGGGATTTTTTTCAAGATAGCAGAAAAGACTAAGGCTGTCTTATTCTGATTTGGTTAAAGAAATCTTTAGATAGCAGTGTTAAGCTTATGGCACAAAGGCAAATGCCATTGCACTCGTACTGCTTTTATATAGCAATCACGTTGTACCAGAAATAATAATCTCTTGGTAAGCTAATTTCAAAATGATGATAATGACATTGATCTCCTTTCTAAAGTGCTTTGAGATTTACTGATGAATGTCTCGATGCAAGAAATAGATATAAATTATCATCAAAAGCATTCATGTACAGAAATTCCAAAGAAAATTATCAGAAAATTTAGGTTCCAAAGTTTAGTACTGCTATGGAAATTCTCTGTTCTGCTATTACCATCAGGAAAGAGTGAAAATGAACATGAAAATATGCAAGGCCAACCAAGTAACCCTATGTGTGAGCCCCCCCTGCTGCCTGTGACCGCCATTACCTAGCAAGCCTGTTCCCCACATCACTACAGAGCTTATTTATGAGGTTCAAGGAGAAGCAAAGAAGTTGTGGGAGACATAGTGGTTGGGATGAGGATTAAATTCGCTCAAGAGAGATGTCAAACTGGGAAGGGATACTTTTGTTTTTCACCCAAAACTCTAAAATATGTTTCTAATAAAGGAAACGTTTGGCAAACTTTATTAAAGCTAATAATATTGTTTGCTTTCAAAGGTGTAACTATTATCTTCAGAATTTCATCAAATATAAAATAATATTCAAAATATATAGGGCCCTTTGCACTTATGCAACTTTAACAGAAAATTTTAATTTCACTGTGTTTAAAATAATCTCTTCTCAGCTAAGATTTTAAATGCTATGTTTCCAATAGAAAAGATTTGGTAATGAAAGTGCAGTTGTAAGGCTTTATACTCTGCAACCTTGCAGCTTCTTTGCTCATTTTCACCTGCTCAGCAGGAGAGGAGAGTGGGAGTGAGTGCTACAGCAAGAACTATAGCACATTATACCTCTTGTGCAAAAGTATCGATATCGAGGCAAGGCAGTGAAGGGTACCTCCCCTGGGAGGTATCCAGGAAAACAGAGTGCACCAAAATTGTGCTCCTTCAGTTGACGTGGGAGGTGGGTTGCTCCTGAAAATTATCTTTCAGGCTAGATTTAAAATTTAGCATCTATGGCTAGAAATGAGACCATGACACATTTTGTAGTTCTTGGATGTGCTGTTTTATAACTGATGCCAATATGCGCCACAGTGTGAGTGTAAATTCTCTGTTTTGGTAATTCTGCAGAATTACTATTTGTTTATATTTTTGCCTTCCTGGTTTAATTCCCAATATAAGCTGAAGAAAAAATAATTTCTCATTTTGATCAAGACATGAAGGAGATTGGAAGGAATCCCATATATAAGTACATCTGTGTGTCTGTCTATCTGCTATGGTATCTAACATCTGTCTTCTGATTTGGTATGAATGAACTACTGTAGAAGAGCTACAAATGAATAGACATAGTTAGGTGGGCAAAGAAATTATAAACCACTTACTTTATTTGAACAATGCAAAACCAATGGAATGAGGAAAATACAGAGCTGGGTCGCCCACTACTGCAACTAATGAGCTGCAGTGTTAGCATTGTATGGATAGCGACGGCAGATTTGGGGTGGGAAGATGAAACAGGGAAGACCGTAGAAACTGAAGCAAACAACGTTGCCGCATGTCAGCAGAAGGAAGGTGCTGTCTTTCCTGGGAAGCCTGTCCTGAGCTGCTGTGTCATTCCCTGTAGGCTGGAGACCTTACCTGGAGTTTAGAGACTTTGGCATTCACTGAGACAGCTGTGGGAGAACAAGGTAAAGCTTGTTCAGGGATTAGCTTTAAAATAATAATAAAAAAAATAGGTCACATAAGGTTACGTTCTCAGAGGGACTACGTAGAGATTCAAGGCAAAACATATGCTTTTCAACTGTGTGATTATATTGTACCTACCTAAGATAACCCTGGAAATGCTGTTTTTAAAGTAGACTTCACATTCTCTTCCAGAGAATTGTGTAGGTTCACTCTAAATTGTTAAATAGTTGCTCTATATCAGTTTGAAAGCTGCTGAACTTCAACAGTATATATGTGGAGTGCTTACATAGCCTTCAAGATGAAAAGGACATTATGGGGTTTATCTGAAAGTCAATGGTAATGGTAATATTTGTCAAGACTTTTGTGGGCTTTGGCTTAGACTAAGCCGTTGTTTATAAGTAGCCAAAATAAGGAAATGAGTGCCACTGCTTGGCAAAATTTAGCACTCCTGTATGACTTGGGAACCCCTTCATGGCTTAACTAACATAGGTACCAAAAATGAGGTCAAGGTTCTATAATCTCCTTCAGATGTATCTGCTGTTAGCTGAAAGCCTTGAAATTTTTATGCTGTGAAACTTGTGGCAATAAAATGTCAAGCTGTCTTATGTAAAACTTTCAGCAAACGGGGAACCCATCACAATTGCTTAAGAAAACTCTTTGAAGGCTACTGTTGACCTTGGATTTATAACTGTCATGCTTTTGACATTCCCTTTCTTATTTAAGGTATATATTCACTTTGCACTGTCTTTATCACAAATACAAGTTGAGATTGATGAGATCCTTCCCTTAATTCCAGCTTTTTTTCATGACACGTGTCTGGCACGTCTCCTGTTCCATCTCCAGCCTGTGCTTTTCATATTAAGTAATAGTCTGAACTTGCCTAAAAGCAGTTGACTTGCAGAGATGCAAGGGGAACTTGGTCTTTCTAGATAATATAGCTTAACCTCTTGACTTTTAAATGTGATTCCTTTCAGGGATGTGAAGTGATGATGTTTCTATTTACACACTGAAAGTCATTGGAACTTGTGCCAAATTTAAGGCAGTGCCTAACGCCTTTGAAGGGCTGAGCTCAGAGTCTTCATTGCCTTGCCAGATTAAGTCTCCAGTAATCTGTGACTTGATTCCCATCCTGTTTTGCACCTAGATAATGGTACTGAGTTCAGCATTGTTATTCCTCTTCTAAACTTGTCTCCAGCATCTATCCTGAAGCCTCAGTAATTGGATAAGACAACTGAGCTTAAACAAGAGTCCTTCTTTTGTTGTACCTGCTGCAGGATGCACTGGAGTGTGTGCCCATAAGGAAGGTCTGGTTACTCCTGAATCTGGAAACACAAACGAGGGACACAATGCAAAGACCATAAAGAAAATAATATAGCAGTCAAAAAGGCAAGGCATCTTCCTTATTTTAGCCAAATCCTGAAATAAAAAACATCATTTACTGACATCCTCTTAATCACACTGCAGAATCTGAAGGAAACTTCTGGGATAGGTTTAGTAAAGGATTACGGTTACGGTTCCTCTAGTACATTCAATCTGCCATTTTTGCTTTCTGACCTGTCAATAAATACTTTTTTTTTAAAAGCCAATGGGAAGCAACCACTGTGCTAATAGATGTGCTAATAGTGGCACAACCTGCTAGGATGCCGGGCAAATAACATGCTGGTTTTAGGAACACATTCTTCACCTTTCTCTTAGGTGAAATAAGGAAATCCTGGCTGACCAGAGCACAAAGAAGGTGAGTGTAGGGAAATTGCTTTTATGTCACCTCAGTTCACCTATTTGATATTTTTCTGCAAAGAGTTAAACAAGGCCTTTAGAGGAGGGAAAGGGGAAATGGAACAAGGGAAATCAAGCACAGCCTGGAAGGGATCACTGGTGGTAACAACAGGGTTGCTATTAATTGGGGAAGCCCTCTAGCCTGGCTCTATCTAGCCTGGCAAATTGTAATCTTTCCAGTCTGAAACTATCGTTGCATAAACATTAAACCGAATAAATGTCTGGGTAATGGCATGAGGCTGGGGGCTTACAGAGCTGCCAGAAGTGGCCAGTCCTTAGCAGAAAAGACCCTGAGAGCATGCTGCATTTTGCATCTTGCAGATAGAAAACTGTATGGATTACACGGTTAGGTAAGGAGAAACATACGTATACACCTTTACTGTATTTACTCCCTTGACATGCTGTACACTGTTGGTGAGTAAATATTGCTCTGTCCTCATAAATGTTTTTTGGTTGTTTTTACTCATCTAAGAGGTTTTCCTAGGCGTGTTCCTATGGACACTTAAGCTATATTTAACTTTAGGGAATCTCACAAGAGTTTTTAATTTTTTTTTTAGAGGAAAAATGGATGTTGTCCTCCCTTTGCCTCAGTTGCTATGTAAACAAAACACAAGATGTTTTACTCAGCAAAGGAGTGACTTTATAGATGCAATTAATTTTGTTTCTTAAAGTACATATTCCGGAGGGTTTGGACATCCTTAGGTAGTTTAAAAGGAAGGAAGGGAGATGGGTGGTGCAGTAAAGGGAGAATTAAGAGAAAAGTGTATACCCATTAAGGACATAATACCATAGCGCTAATCCTGCCCTTGGATATTTGTGTCGGACCCAGGGTTTGTGGCTGTTCAGAACCACAGGATAACGGTCAAAAAGTATTGTGTTTTGTTGTGTTTGTAGACTGCACCTGAGAGATTTTTTTTTTTCCTCCCTCTGATTTGGACTCTTTATCTCGGGGCTGTTGGCTTTGGTGAGCCAGCCAAGCTCTGCCTGAGCTGAATGCTGGGTGTTGCATGTGTGCATAAGCATGCAGCAAAAGCTTAGTTATTGTCTATATTATCTCTGTGCACTGGGCTGTGATTTTTCATTTCGTAGCTCTGTCACAAATTGGTGTGCCTGAACGGGTGACACAAAGGAAAGGATTTGGACACATATTGGCATGGGTTTCATTAGCCACTGCATTGCCCTGGTCTGAGCTGCTTGTATAGATAAATCCTGTATTCTTACCCCAGAAGTAAGCAACAGAATAATTCTTTAGGGGTGTATTTTGTGTAATCTCCATATGGGAACAGTCACATCTTATTTCATTTTACAACAGACGCTTTCTTGTGCTAAATGCTTTCCTTTTCAGGGAGGTGGGAAGGAGGAAAATAGCTTCTCTTTGGTTTTTAACCTGTGCTACATGTCTATGTCAAGTTACAGAAGCACTAAATAGATTTGCAACCCGCAAACCCTGCTTTGGTTTAGCTGCAACTTCACTGGCCGTTGTTTTGATGCCCTTCAGCTTCCATAATTTCAGTGAAAGAGAAGGGCTCTTCATACTTCGTAGGATTTTTGGGGATGGGCCAAATGGAAGGTTGATGTCACGAAAGGAGGTTTTCCAGCATGGGGAAGGTCAAGGAAGCTGAACATCCTGATAGAAGAACATAGAAAAGGCATCATGAAATTATTGAGCTGCCTGCCCAGAACCTGCAGTTCTTTGGATGTTTGTCACATCTCATCCCTCAGCTATTTTTATTCTCTCTGGTCATTATATTTTTCTTACCGCAAAGGCTGTATTTACTGTGTTTGTGCAGATATTAACACACTTCCAGAGACAGCACAAACTGGGAGCTCTGAGGCTGCGTTTCTGCAGTCGCTCTTTGGTATCAAAGGCAGTCTGAGCCGTTCCCGCTCTTCTCCTCTTCATCTCCATCTGTTTACTCCATTTATCTCCAACTGTTCACTCCAGGAGTGGCTCCTCAGTTGTGCCACAGCCACTTTTTGCAGAGCTACAGATGAACTGGTTGACCTCAGCTGAATTCAAAATATGCTCAGTCCTTTTTTTTTTTAATTCTTTAACAGGATTAGCTGTGAGTTGAGTTTCTGAATCTAGTTCACCACAAGGCTGCACAGACAAACGGATCAGCAGGACTGAGGGATGAGGGCAGGAAGAAAGAACCACACTGGCCTGTTTTGCCTCCCAGAAATGTGTCCTGAAACTGTGACCTGAAGCGCAGTCAAGTGTCAGGACCAAGACAGTCATTACCAGCCTTGTGCCCGAGACTTTCGCTTCCCATATCAGGATGATTAGAGATAAAGATGGGACCAAACTGTGCTTTCCAATGCATTCTTAACACCTTCTCAGAACTGCGGAGAAGGTGAACGGGTATTTAAGGATGGAGCTTGGCTTATTGTTAGGTTCAGCTTTTAAACTGCCTTCTACCCTTCTGTGCAATATATTCTAATTCCTCTTTATTTATATCCAGTACTTTGTGAGGTTGCCTTTATCATCTGATTGTTATCCCTTTCCCAGCCATGCAGGAACAAATTTTGGCTTTCTTTGCTGGCTCACCTTTTAACTTCTCTTGTTCCTGTGCTGTTTATCTTTTTCACACTGAATGCTGATGAGGTACTATTTGGTCTGTCTTCAGCAGTCATTTTCTGGGTAATTTCTTTAAGCAGCAAACACTAATTCCTCCCACTCTTTAAAGTGCCATATGGGATCAGATTACCAGATTAAACATGAATCCATTTTTGGATGGCATTTCTGTCCCATGCTAATTCTATTAAAATTATTGACTATCTGGCCGAAAATAATGCCTTCTAAAGATGGTCACACAGCTATTTTCAGGCCAGAACAAGAAGGGCAAAGGGCCATTTTCAAATGTTGTTTCTAACATCTTTATCACAAAGTTTGCACTTATGCGAACATATTGCCAACTGGATTGCATTTGTTCACGTTAGCAGGCACTGCTACAAATGCAAAAATATGTTTTTAGCAGTTATCCTCCTAAGAAGCATTTCCAATCCCAGCTGACACATACAATAATTTTGAAAGATCTTCCAGGGGGCCTCAGCAAGAGAATGTGGCCCTAGAGATTATTGTCATCATTCAGACAGTGAAGTTGCACGTGTTGTAGGAGCAGATGATAGTTCACAGGCTGATATTTGATAGCCTTAACAGAGCTGGATGTTTGTTAAAAGAATTGGTATGAGGAACATGTTTAAAGGAATAACGCTGTTTTCCTGGATGAATATTTCTGATGCATTAATACGTACTGGGTGAGCAGGGTTTGATAGTCAGGGAGGAGCAGCCTGGTAGTAACTGGGTACTTCGTGTTATTCTCTCTTGCCAGTTTTATGCTTATTTGGTGAGGCTGAGTAATGCATGGGTCAATGGCATGGTTCCTGCTCTGGAAAGGAAGAATGTACTATATTTAGTCTGTAGATGAAAGGCAGCTGCCTGATTTCCATACCCAACCCATTGGCTCTCCTCTCCCCTTTCCCAATAGGCGTTATGGTGCAGCGTATGGGAATTCCTTCACACTGGAGGCTTCTGGGGGATGAGGGACTACTCCATCAGCCAGAAATGGTATAAACGAGATTTAAAATCATTAGCGTGGCTTCTGCCATTACACTCTCAGCAGATATTGTAAACTTGCAGGATTTGATTCATCATTTGCATTGGTGCAAAATTGGCCGTGACTGCCAAAAAACAATTGACTGTTTCTTCACAGCTGTTTTCTAATTACATTAGAATACTGCAGCGTCTAATGCAGCCGCTCAGCCATGGTGTGGACCTGCCTTCTCCCAGAGGGACTTTTCCAGAGCAGCAACACTTGCTTTGAGATGAAATCTATAGCAGGGGTGGTTTGTACACAGGTAGCAGTGACTCTTCAGTCGTGGCCAATTCTTTTCTTTCCTGGGAAGCCATCCTGCAGGACGGCCAACTGCAGAGAAGTCAGGGTTTAGAAAAATAACACTGAAAACGTCAAGTCATCTCACATCATGCTGGCACACAGCCCAGAAGCTTGTAAAAATGCAACTTCATCAAACAACAAGGAGTTACTGGAAAAGGAATGGAATAGAAAAGAAAATGCTTTCCTGGCTCTAACTTGTGACGTTCCTGTGTTTCATATGCTATGTGCAGCTCTTGTTACCCTGTCTCCAGTGGGATGTGATGGAACTGGAAGAGCTGCAGAGAAGGTGACAGCCTAAGTGGAGGAACTGAACAGTTTCTCTACAAGCAGAAACTGAATGCACCAAATTGCTTCACCCTGGGGAGTCTCACGGTGCACATAATACTATGAACAACAAAGATGTGAAAAGGTGAACAAAATTATAAATGATCCAGGGGATGCAGAGAGGAGACGATCATCCCCTATTGCCACAGAACAAGAAGTAGGGGCACTCTGAAATTGCCAGGCAGCAGAAAAGCACTTTTTCTTCATAATGCAAAATAAATTGAGGATTTCATTGCTACAAGATGTTTTGGATACCATATGTTTAAAAAGGTTTAAGAAATGATTAGACAAATTGAAGGCGGAAAGATGCATCAAAGGTTATTAAATGCAGTGGTCTGGGTACAACTTCCAGTTCAGGAAAACGCAAAGTCTTGGACTGACAGAAACTAGAAGATTGCATTAGGGAAGTATCAGCTTACAGCTGGGGGCTAAATGAGGACGGATTAGTAACAGGATCATTTTTCAGCTTTCTTCAGTTCTCTGGATATTTTACATGCTTTCTTTCCTGAGAATGAACCACTGAGACTCAAGCTTGGAAAACTGTATTATTATTATTATTATTATTATTATTATTATTATTATTATTACACCTTTCCCAGTTTTCTGAAGGGAAGAGCTTCCCTTCTGGTAGCCTTCCTTACCTGCACCCTGCTTCAGTGTGTGCTCTGCTGGTAAACCTCAAGAAACACAAACTTGTTTGCCCTCTCCCATCTTTCTGGCTTCCCAGTGAGCTGATTTGGGTTTTCGTTCTATTATGCTCCCTTGGACTTTTTCTGTTAGGCTGAGGCTTCTCGGAAGATGACTTGAGGCAGGACTAGGCATATCCTCAGGCAAGAGCTAAAAAGCAGTTAAACTGGCTCAAGTCGTAAATATCAAAGGGGACAACTCTAGAGTTGGTCATCTGTGAGGGAAGATTTACTTCCCAGTCATAAATCTTGTTCAGTAGCCCAGGTGCCTTTTCCCTAGGGCAAAAAAGAAATGTCCATACAGTGTGGTCTGGCTTTCCCCCCCTCCCGCCAAAGACCGAATAAAAACATCTTAACCTATAGATTTTATGTCTGCAGGTAGAGTTTGGTGATGTCCTGAGTTTCTGTTTAAGTAACAAAGAAGTTACCATCTTTTTATGGTTGAAAAGATAATGAGGAGGCAAATTAAGTGGAAACCAACAAGACAAAGGCCGTCTGAGTCAGAAGATGGTCTAAAACAAGAGAGAAGCAGACTGCCTTCATCGCAGTGATGAGTTACTCGATGTCCAGTTAGGATGATATTGTCTCTTTTACTGCTAAAGAAGATTTTAAAGGAGAGAGGTAGATTATATTAATATATAATATTTTATACATGTAGTATAACACAATGTACGTAACACAACTGCCTGCTACCATCCACTGCTGTTGTTTAGCGTAGCTGGGAAAGAGCAAAGCACAAAGATCCATACAAAAGTCATTCTCTGGCATCATTAAAGCTATTTTAAAACGTATATGTGTTGCATCTCTTGCTATTTACTGAGTCATATGAGGATACCAAACAGGGAGCCTAAAGATTGCTTGTGCATATTTGTTCTTTTTCTTGCCTGTAAATAACATATATAAGAAAAATCAGATCTCTTCTTATTTGAGGAACATGGTTAAGAAGCTTAACAACATTTTCGCCCCCCAAAAAAACATTTGACAGAGCACAAGTTAAAGAATTTTGGATATGCTTAATGATGTGATGGAAGGAGCTTTTTCTAAAGGCTTTCAATATCCTCTGGGTTATGTTGACAAAGATGATTCATATACCCTACTAAAAATAATTTGAAACGGAAGGTGGGTGTTTGTTTTTCTTCCTGTCCTACAGAGATTATTGTAGAGCATGGCACAGTAGCTGTCATGTGAGAGAACTAAATACTAGGGGCAGGTAAAATGGCTTGACTTAGTAGTCCATCATTTTTACTGAAGTGATAATGTCTTTAATTTTAAACAGTTTAATTTTTTTTCACCTTCCCATTATATATATATATAAAAATACTCCAGAGCCTCTACTTAGAATAGTGCTTCAGTGCTTTCTTAATGGTTTCAGGAGAGACGGTTCCTGCTCTTTGTTGTTCCCATAGCTCACTGGCTAAACATGGCCATCTGCTGAATTCAGGGGCCGCAGGCTGGCAGACTCACCAGTGCTTATAAGAAGTGCAAGTCTTATGCAAACCTAATTTTTGGAAACAACAACTGCATCTAGTGACACCCCAAAAAGTGCCTCAGTGAATACTGAATATTGCCACGGGGATGGGAGGAAGACTGCTGGCATCCTTTTAAAGAGTTGCTGTTTCGTACAGAAGGGTTAAAAGGGAGAAGTACTGTGCACAAGGGCTTTGGATAATACAAAACAATTTACATCTGGGCGTGTCAGTGCTGCATTTCCAACTCTGCAGAGGTTCTGTACATTCATCTTGAGCTGTTATCGCTGCTAATGATGAAGATGACCCCGTTTCTCTCTAGCAACGGAAGGTCCTTCGATGTTTCTCCTCATTGACAAAAAGCAAAGTACGGTCCTGACTCTGGAATTTAAACCTGGTGAGGTAGAACTGGGTAACAGACACGCCAGCTTTGACAGGATCCCAAGAGGATACACGATCCAGTGTGCTGTAAATATCTAAAGTGATAGCTAAAAACAGTGTCACTTACTTAGGCGCATGGGTTAGTAAAATATGTTAGCCCTTTGACGAAATAAAACTATAATTTCTAGAGAGAGAAAATGGGACAGATTGGCAAGATCTGGCATTTTTATGCCGCTTTTAAATTTTTGTATGTTTTTCAGACCAATGCTTTTTTATCCACTGTACATATGAATTACATCTGAATTTTCCAGCCCAGACATTTTACTTCCTTAAAATGAGACCTGAACCTGACTGGTAAATACATACTACAATTTTTGTTTCTTTTTCTGTCCAAGAGAACTGCAAGTGTGAGTAGGATGATCCTACCTTCTGGAGAAATTATTCAGTGGAGACAGCAGATGCACACCTAACATTTTTCTGAAATTATTTAAACTATCAAACAAGAGAAAACCATAATTCAGATATGTTGAGGGTGGTGTGTTAGCAATAAATAGATTTGCTTCACTTGTAATTTCATCAAGATAAGGGAAAAGTTACAAGCAGTCTTTGTTCTTTAATTATTATTATAGTGTATTATTATTTTTAGGGTTTCAAAGATATATCAGGTCTCTTGTAAGATGGGGAAAAAGCTGATCTCTTGCCCAGGTAACTGCATTTAGTACAACGCAGAAACTGGGACTCATAGAGGACATTGAGGAGGAGACACATGAGAAGGATATATCCAGATGACTATGACATTTTTAAACATCTTTGCTTTCTATTGTTTCTTGCAGATGAGATAGACAGCGTCATCCTTTGGAGAAAATTGCTATAATAAGGAAAGTGTCTGGGAGTAGAAGTAGGATGTTGTGCAGATACTGTGGAAGGAACCTGTGAGAAAATGCAGCGAGGGCAAAGAGGCTGCTTTCAGCAGCAGAGTAGGGAGGATGGGATCCATCACAAAGCAGTCAAAGGTCCACGACAGGAGCAAGCACTGATGAAATTTGTTTTGCTGTATTGTGATTCAGAGTCATCTCTTTCAGCAGTAAAATTCTGGAAGGAGGGGGGAGGTGGTGCTCTGAATCTGGAAGATTATTCACGGAAAATCTCCTGTGTTGATGAATTCTCCCCATTATCCTGCACGCACTTCATAATTTTACAGACAGCATAAGACATAGTAACAGCATGACCCCTAGGGTCTACTGAATAGCAACAAATAGAAGTTGAGACATTAAACCTCATACAGTACTGTAAGAAAACCAAAGCAAGAGATTAGAAAATCATCATTTTTAAGTAGTGGTGATATTATCCTAAAAATGGAACCACGTTACAAAAAAAAAAAAAAAGGGTCTTTGTCATTTTTAAATCCTAGTTTCAAAATGTAGGTGTTAAGTCTGAGAAGCAGTTATTTACAGAATTTGTGGTTTGGTGAGTTTTAAGTGAATGATGAATATTTTGTTCCTATATACGTTCTTGTGCATTTAAGGAACAGCTAGAATTCCCACTGACGCCCAGACCTCTTATAGAGATACCTTTCAAGCCTCTTTGTTGTGTTTGGGTGGTATTACCCATTAAGCTGTTTTTCAGTAGCAGTGAATATGCTTATCTTCCAGGGCTGTTTCAATAGATATTTAGATTCCTATTCACTACTAGGGATATTCAAATGTGCAAATCAATCAATCACACATCATCATTTAAAGAGACTCCTGGTTTGGGGTACATCTGGCTTTTCACCCTCAAATGGCATGCCATCAAGGGCACTTGTTTTTAGAAGGTGCCCTTTCAACATATGAAAATCATACCAACATATGATACTACCTTTTGTAGTATCTTTATTTCATTTTGAGCACACAGAAGTAATTATTCTGAAGAACGATTTTGAAGACTAGGCTGAAAGATTATCCTTTGAATATTAAAGCAATTAAAACCCAAGCATATGCTTGCTTTTGTTTGCTGTAGTAAGTGGAACTGGTGGAACTGTGTGAATACTGCATACTTCTATTTATGCTCATGACTGATAAAAGTATATATGGCTCTACAGAACAATGTTTGGTAGCAATATGTATGCCTTTTCACTTTCTGTTAGAGAATGGATAATTTAGGTCTAACTTGAAAGAGCACTTGGCTCCAATGATTCTGATAATTGAAATGTATGAGAATTCTGTTTAAATACAAATCTAATCAGGATATCGCTGGTTGCCCAAGTGGAATTCAGAGCACTTTAATACTTTGATCTATGAAGGTCTTTTCTAACAGGAAGGGGAATTAGTCTTGGTTGCTAAACAAACCAAGTTTGCTTTCTTCTATTTTCCTTTGCCTCTGACGTTTGCTTCTGTTTGAAAGTCTATCCAATTTTATTAATTTTGGTTTTCCCTCTTTATGTTCACTTCAAATGCCCTCTCTTCTGATTCTTCTTGTGATTCCTCAGGTCCCTTCTTTCCACAGCAGTGACCCGCTACTGCTGTCTCACTCCTGTCTTGCAAAAAAATCAGCAGCAACATTATTTTAGAATAATATTTGGCAGTTGCTTTATTATAACTTAAAAATTGAGCCAGTTCAAACTGTGCAAGAAGTGCAGTCTCAGCAGCACTGGGTCTGGCCACTTGGTAGATTATTGTCTGAGAAATTCCTTTTTTGGCGGAGAGTACCAGAATGCCAGATCCACAGCTAGCCAAAACCGATGACCTCCAAATTCACAACATCCAGAAGGCAATCAACCCGCATTTCTTGACAGTCTGTTCTTTGGTTTGCATTGCTTCTATGTGACTAATGTGTCCCTGCATTATATTTTAGAAGTCTTTGCTCATCATTGTGTGTCTTTTGTCACAGGGTCCATCACACCACACTTCACTAAAATACCCTACATTTGTTAATGACATCTCTTACTTGATGCCTGTATCACTTCAGTGACAAAAAGGCTTTACACTTGTGCTAGCAATTCCCATTTATGGGAAGAGAAGGATAATTCAATGGCTGTGATACTTTCCATTATTCAGAATGACATAAAATTAGTTCCCTGCTCTATTGCAGCTTTTCAGTGTAACTTGCTCTCTTTGACCCAAATTTACAAGGCCTCAATTTTGCCAAAGTCCCCGTGTCTGCTACTTACTCTTGACTGACAACTTCTTATCAACCTAGACCTTCTGATGGATGTTCAATAAAAGGGGAGAACCAAGTCAGAACTACAAATGAGAATGAATATTTCCTTGCCTTCTATGTTGGGGTGCATCTATACGGACAATCCACGGCTATGTTAGACATAATCAGATTAGCTAATGAGCTAATGAGCGAATATAGGGGCTTAAGTGGAATTCAGGTCATTTGATTCTCATCTCATAGTTGTATGTACATTCTTTTTTTATTATTATTATAATAACAGTGTAAATAAGGCCTGTGCCACCTTCCTTCCTTCTCTTCCACCTGATGTACTGATATAGCTTGTGGAGTTTTCCAGTGAACCAAATCAGGGAATTTAGCCTTATGTGGACACGTCAGTTTTATTTATACGGCTTGAGACCCTCCATGTACCTATACCACATCAGTCTGGTGGTAGCAGATTACATTCTTGCCATATAGATACATTCTAAGCTAGAAGATAAGGGAATTGTAACTCTTTTGTACACAGTTTGAATTTGCAATTCCCTGCTCTACATATTATTTTTTTTCACTTTACACCAAGATTTCCCAGCTCCTCAGCCAGCTAAGGCAGATGAATATCGAGGAGGTGTACTAATGGAGACAAGTGAGATCTTAAACCTAGATTTTTCTTCTTCTTTTCCTTGTTATCACTTGTGCTTCACAGTTACGCCATATTACTGTAATTACGGGCAGACTTCTAGTTCAGTTTACCTGAGCTGTTGTGGACAGGGGTTTTTTTTGTGTAAGGTTTATGGCATAGTTTGACTATCGCCTTTTTAATGTCTGTGTCAACAGGGTCTTAATCACACTGAAATCTCTGGATCTCTTAGATTTACCAGGAGTTCTCCAAGGAAATCAGAATTGCAAAGGCTGGAGAAAGCCCCAGAGGCTTTCCAACTTAATTAGGAGTGAACTCCTTCCCCGTAAATGAAGTGGTTCTTTAAAATGACTTGGAGTCTCCACTGGCATCTTCTGACAGTGCTATGATGAAGTACAAAATATTATTAGAATGATGTTCCCCTCCTGTGGCACTCTCTCTCGCATATATCTTATGGAAATAGCCATATTTTGTGAGTACCCATAGCATTATTTTTCTTGTACTGAGATAGAGTAAAAAAAACCCAGGTAAAATAGGTTTAAAAACACTGCAAAATAATAGATCTCTGTAGCATTATAGTTTGAACTTTTCTATTTTTAAATATGACATTGTGAATGTGAAACAATCATTGATAGAACAGCTCTTTAATGAATGGATGAGATAAAATGATTTATAATAGACTTAATCCTATAAAGTGTCACTGTCTTGCTATATTACACATTTAAATGACACTGCTGTAAAAAGCAAATGGTACGTTCTAATATTTACTGTTTTATTAAACACCTTTATCTGCAAAGAAGATGTGATTTTCCACTCTGGTCAGGTATTCCTAGGTGCTCACAAAATTCTTAAAAAGCTATTTTCCTTCAGGTTAACTGAGCAAGACCAAATTTGAAGTAATGACAGATAAACTCGAGACAAGCACAAGACAAGCAGTTCACATTCTTCAACATTTCCTCTAAAACCTCTTATTTATGGCTGATTTCTCTATCATTCTTCCTCCCATGTCATTTAACAAGCAAAATATTGCCTAACCTTCTATTTATATATCATAAATCACACACAGTAGCACTGAAACACAGTTTTTCTGCTTAATTCAAAATGGGCCAGAGTCTGCTTATGTCTCACCAGAGTAAGCATGAAATAGCTGTATAACGTTGCTGAAATAGCTAGGATTTACACTGATGTTGGGGCCCTTGCTTCTATTATGATATTTTCTGTTTGGAGAAACATTAAAATGTAAGAGGTTTTGTACATTAATCAAATCATCACAGTAAAGTTTGGTAAATATTTTAGATAGAGGTTCTGCCCTGAGGAAGAAAAAGGACAATGAAAATTTATCTGAAGGAACTCATAACGCAGCCAATGGATGTACAGAAAGACAGATACGAGGCCCGATTATTTTTATTTTCCTGGTGTTACTCCTGATGTTTGGGCTAGTGTGATTGAGAGGAATCAGTCCTGAAGATTTTTTTTTCTATGCTTTCCGTCATTTATTTCAACAATAGGAGAGACACTCAAGAAAAGGGAGAACGTGCAAGTTGCTGCCGTTGGGTGGTGGTAACTGAGGGCACTGGTCATTTTGCAGGGTAGATTGTTATCCAGTTTTATAATTAATTCCTTTTACAATAAAGCCCTTTCTGAATATTCTAGGTTTTCTCTAGCAGTGCTGTCACAGATATTTTAATTTGCTGCATAATTCGGTGATGCCCAGCTGCAAAAATGAAGGAGGTCTCCGTCCCACATTTGGCCCCAGTGTGTCACTGTGGATGTCTGCGGTTGAGCTAGTGATCCACTAATGAGTCTTTTCCAACTATTGATTCTTTTCTTGAATCAAAGCTGTTTGGAAACTAACATTAAACAGGGGTTTAAGTGCAAAATATAAAGGAATCCTACGGTCTGCTTCTGAAATAACACCAAGTTGTACATGAGGCTCGTCTGTTCTCTCAATGCACTTGTGCAGAGAAGGAGAAATTACTTGCTTATTTCAGGGCAGGGGTGTTTTAATAAAAAGAGAAGAATGAAACAGGGCGAGTTTAGCCATTATTGCTTTGATTGCTGCTGGCTCATTAGCATTGGCCACGCTCCTTCAGATTAGCAGTAATTAAACTGTGAAATCAGACCGATTGCCTTAAGCTGAGACACCATACCAGGCTGTCAAGAGAAATCACAGGGGATAAATCAAGGGCCCTGTGCATCTCGGATCACCCTTGGCATGGGTGAGAGTGTGAGAAGCGGAATAATGAGGACATTCAGTTTTTTGTATCTGGTGAACTCTCAGCAGACAAGCTTTGGAAGCGTTGTCATGACGATGACAACAGCAAGGATAAACTCTTACTCCCACTAGCTGTGGTTAATGAAGATGATAATGAAAAATTATGCCAACATTACTGCAATTTTTTTATTCCGACTGGCACTTGTAACCTTACGCCTAATGACACAACACAATAGTGACAGTAATTGTGCATTGATAAATGGGGTAAAGATGCTGAAAAAATGTCTGACTCAAAGATATACAAGTTTAGTTAGCTGAGTAATTTCTTCCAATAAGCATTTGCTTTGTTCTTTGAACTCTCACTAGGTGGTTTTGGACTGTGCATGCCAAAAAACATCTCTAATCACTTTTCATTGTTTACTAAAGAATAGGCCCAGCAATTAAAGCAAAGAGTGCCGGTGTTTTATTTCTTCTAAGCAGAACAAACGCGATCAAGATAAATAACAGTAATAAAACAACAATACTTTTTACAAATTCTGAATGGGTTTACAAATGCAGTGTTTGTTTAACTGCTGGTTTCTGGGACATCCAGTTTGTCCCACTCAAAATGTAAAGCTTTGGTGGATAAATCTCCAATTACATTATGTAATGGCTATCTCACCCCCCCATTGCCCCTGCCTAAATGCCACCATTTAGTCAGATTGCATTAGCGCTTACGTAAGTGTCTTTTTCAACCACAGCTCCTAAAGCATTGCAGATGGGGAAGGATTTATTGATAGATACATAGATAAACTGAGGCTGTGGTTTAACAATATAGATAAACCACTGTAAAAACTTTCTTCTGTCCTACTCCAGCCATGTGCTCCCATTTGCTTTCTTGCATTAAACCTGTGATCAATCATGGGGAACCAGTCCAGGATGCTAAATGGGCAAAAATCTGCTCACTTCATTTTTTTTTATAGTCTTTTGCCAGTTCAGTTCCCTGATCCAGATGAGGGCCGGTGACGGGGCAAGAGAAGCAGCAAGAGCATGTAGGCAGAAATGGCAGTGACAGCCAGCCTAACCAAAAACTCAAGCCCCACCTTGAAGCACGAAGGGCGTGCATGACTTGGAGGAGGGATCTGCACTTGAAACTCTTACTGCCTTCCAGTTAAGCACTATGGGACCATAATCCTGAAGAGGCTTATGGAAGCTGTTCAAAAAGTGCTCATAGCGAGAACAGTGGCAGCCACCCGTGCTTTTGCAAATACATCTCACAGTGATTCCCAAAGGGCCACGCGGCACGTCAGGAATCCCTCCTGCTCCCTGGGCCACCCGCTTCCCACTGCTGAAAGGCTGATGTTGTTTCAACAAGCAAGCGTGATAGGGACAATACAGAATAGCAAACTCTTTCAATTTATGTAGTGGATTTCCAACTCTGCTGAAATCCAGCATCCACACTCCCACTTTAGAAGCCACAGCACTTGGCTTTAAAGAATAGCCCGACTGAATGTGTGAGTATGCTGCAGCACAATAACCTCTCTGGGATTAGACAAATAAATGCAAATGAATCATTTAATGCAAACAAATCACTTAAAGGAGTAAGTGTTGTTTTATTTACTCCAAAACTACCTAAAAGAATAGGTCTTTTGATAGCTTTAGTAAAGTGTTTGGGGTTTTTTCTATGTAAAGTTCTACTGTTGCTCACCGATGGCCTCATTCCATCAAAACTTTAGAAATCTAGATTGTCGGATGTGGGATTTTTTTGTTCAACCAGTGTTTGTTTTGTTTTGTTTGTTTTTAAGAAAGAAGATTAATCACAGAACATTTGGAGGTGTATCAGATATATGAGGGTTTCTCCTTGTCTAAGTGGTATTTGTCTCTTCAGTTCTTGAAAGGCAGTATTAAGACAGCATGGTAGTGTTTGTGATTCATGGTTGCAATTCTCTTTTTATTGCTGAACACCAGCAGTGAATAGGAGCTGCAGAAGGACACATTTCCAATTACTCTATCTCAGAGTTCTCCATTGCTTCTTAACAGAGACTTCTCTATCTCTGAAAGTGAGTGTAATGCAAAAGTTTATTAAAAAAAAAAAAGATATATATATACACACACACGCATACACCAGAGAAAGATTTCTTTGCTCTTTCAGCTACGTTCTGTCTTAGAGTTGACTCAGTCTCTGCCGCCTTGTTGCCACTCTTCTCACTAGATGAATAAAGACAATTTAACTATTAGAGAAAGGTATTACATGAAGCACTGTCCAAATAATATTGAACGTTGTTTGGGAAGAGATGACACAACTCCTGAATCCTAAGTGGTGGTCTCCTGGCACAGCATGACAGAAATGGCTTATCAAAGCAAGACCATAATTCCCTCAGCATGCAATATGAGGGACGGGACAGGGGGGGTGGTCCAAGCAGGAAATGGAGAGATTGATTTCTGCTTCCTGAAGAGGAACTTTTTCCTGGACTATGGTCTTTAGTCCTTGGTGAGTTTGGGCCCTTATTCTGTAGTAGGATGGACCAAAGTCTGTTAGCTGTGCAGGTGCAGAGCTTGATGCAACTCAAATGGAATTTCTGGCCCATCAAGTTACTTGACTATTTCTTCACATAATAGTGGGGGGGTGGAGACGAAGAACAAAAGCCTCAATTACATTATCCTTGCGCGTCTTTAACCTTTATCAGTACCAATTTTAAGAGAGAGATTTTTAAAAAACGAGACAGGAAAAACATCAAAATATGCCATCTAAACATTAACACAGGACACAGCTCCCAAATTGACAGACAAATCAGTGCTGGGGAGAAGTCTGGAATAAAGGATCAAAAGCAGACACACTTTCTGAAGAAAGGAGGATAACAGTAAAGAGCGCCATGCACTGATTTTGATTTAAAGCATTTTAGAAGAAAACTCCATTTACTTTAGAGACTGACAAAAGTTTATACATTCATGAATGAGTTCTTTATGTATGTAAGAAGGATGACAACAGACAAAGGGAATATTTGATGAATGTTCAGGCAAGATTCTGAAAGTCAGAGATCATTGAGAGAGGACAGAAGGTTTTGGCTTTTTCTTACAAATAGCTGCATCTGTTTGGCACTTTGTGTTTCCGTTCTGTGTGCTGGAATTGTGATAGAACCAGAAAAGGTATTTGGGAGCTGACTGAGGAACTTAAAAAATATGAAAAGTTTAGGAAAGCTATGGCTCACATCCTTTCATAACTTCCTTTTCATCTTGCCCTGTAATGGAGGACCCTGGCTAAACTTAGCAGCTAGCAGAGACAGCACAGCTGTAGAGAAATAAGGCTGTGACTTGAATTCATTGGGAGAACAAGTGGGAGAGAAAACTGAGGTAGTTTTGATACATTTTTGGTTTTCCATCTTTTGTTTTTAAGGCTTTTGATGGAGATATTTCTTTTAACTCTGCCCTGTATCAGGGTCAACAAAAAACGACTGGACACCTGTACTTCAAGGGCGTCACTTTGCAGACTGATATCTCAGCAGTTTGAAGGGGCGGTGTGAGACATGGGCCCACATTTTAGTTTGCCCTTCTGTCCAGGGGCAGTAACTTTGGCATAAGGATGGGAAAAATAACTGAGAGCAGTAACATCTAAACCACCTCAGCAAAATTTGCTGGAGTTCATCTGTTACAAGCCATCTTTTCTGCTAAATCAGCAAATCTTGAGGTTTCAGAGAAAGTTCTTAATTATTTGTGATGGAGTTTAGCTTGCAGCAGAATAGGAGACCATACAACAAATACTGCAGGTAGGTTTTTAATATGATGCCCAGTATTATAAGGTATTCAGATTCTCTCTTGGTGGACAAAGTGATTATTTCTTGTTTTAAAACATTCCTTATGACTTCAAATATACAGAAGGCAGAGTTGCTGGTGAATGGATTATGTTAGTGAAGCATCATGGCACTGATGGGAGCAGGTTACCAGACTTTGGGTCACAGGTGTAGAGACCTCTAGGTCTCTACAGTAGCCTAAGAACCAAAGGCTGTAGCTGGACAGTAGCAAGAGGGTTCTTGGTGCTTTGCTGAAAAAGGAGCAACCAGTTGACACAAATCAGTGATTACTCTACACCACACTGCACCAGTTCAGAATCGCTAACAAGTAAATAGATAATATTCCTGGCGGAACTGATGTCAGCAGACCTTATGCCAGATTAAGTAACATTTGCCCATGCCAGAATTTTACTGCGTCTGCCTCAGTTTCCGCACAGGCCTTTTCTTCTGACCCACTTTCCGTTCTCACAGTGTAATCACCAGAATCACTGCACAAGGATGTTCTTGCCCCCTTTCAATGCAGGTTCAGTGCAAGTCACCCCACATAGTGCTACAGCATCCCCTGGATGTTACACTACCTTTTCCAGTAATCTGAATAGGTATTTTTTCTACCCAGTGCAGCAAAGCACCGGTCTTTCTTTGGCTTTTTCTGTCTTGGGCTGGCAAGAGTAGTTGCACATCAGTGTTTAGGATACCTCTGAAATGAGGAAGATATGATTATCATGGCCTTCTACGTCTGCTTCTACTTTCTGTGGTGTGGCCCATGCATATTAACAGGGTAGATAGTCCTTGTGTCCCCTCGTGAGCCAGGACAGCGGAGGGTAGGCAGAAGTCACAGCGCAGGAAAGGCATTGAGGTTGTAAAAGGCTTCACACAAGCTACATGTGGAGGAGAAGCCACATCAGCAAGCTCCTACCAGTAACCAAACTGGAAAGCAGGAATACACCAACATCTTGTACCTTAGTACCTCAGGAATGAAATGACCCTAAGCCCCTCTGTGCTTGTCCATGGCACGTCAAGGGGAGGGATGGCAGCAGAGGAGGTGTGGCTGTGCACACTGCGCTAGGGCTTGAAAAAACACTCCGATCCTCTCTGATCTCTGGAGCGAGGAACCTCCCCCATGGCCGCTGTAACCTCCCCAGCTACAAAGAGTGACTGTTGCTTTGGCAAACGAAGACCTGTGCTCCCGCTGCTGCAAATGAGGTAGTTCAGGGCTGCTCTGACGGTGCCGAGACGCCGTTGCCAACGTGGCAGCACCTCGTCTCCGACACAGCGGGCAGAAGGAGCTGGGAGCCACTCAAAACAGCTCATGGCTGGCACCTGACGATCCGCAGGGAGGGCAAGCGGTGGCCAAGCTGGCAGGCAGTCTAGGATGTCAGCACCCGAGGCTCGTGCCACTGTGTAAAACCCTCCTGCAGATTTGCACATTTGGCAATGGCCGAGCAGAGTGTGACTGTGTTACCAGAGCCACGGGCTGTCTCTGGCCTCGTCCCATATCAGGCTGCTTGCCCGCTGTCAGCGCTGACTTTGGACGTAGGAGAACAAACTAAACAGTGACTTTCAATGAGACTTAAGCCTTGCTTACATTTCAAAGTTTTTCATCTTAAAGTAAAAAGGCAGCTCCATAGGGCTTAGATGCATCTGTTTTGGTAGAAAGGTTTGGACAGGAATTGCTTACTCTTTCCCCTGTGATTCCAGGCTGCTTACCCTCCATTTCTTTCATCCGTATTATACCTAGCATTTAGAAATCTAACTCAATGCTTTTCTGATTATATAGTAATTCTTACTATTTAAGGTATATTTAATGTTTAGATTACTCTATTAATTTAACCTTCCAACACTCTCCATCATGTGACAGACATGACCCTTGTGAACTTTTATATCAAAACTTCTGTATCGGTAGATATGCCCAAACGAACATAGCAAGTTCCTGTGACCCCACAGAAACTGGACAACTGTGTTACACTTCTGAAATGTAACTTTGAAGACAAACAAGGAATCATGATGAAAATTATAGTTTATTGCTTTTATATTCATTGACCCCAATGACAATGCCTTTACAAAACTGATTTCTTGTTTTCTCTTATCTCAAATCTCTTCCTCCTTCTTCTAGCAGAAATAGTTGTATAGAGACAGTACAATGACATATTGTTACTTCATATTCTGGAAACCACCTTAGATTTTTAGTTGTTATAAATGTGTATTGGGTTTGTGTGGCAAGGTTTTGGTAGAGGAGGGGACTACAGGGGCGACTTCTGTGAGAAGCTGCTAGAAGCTTCCCCTATGTCCGATAGAGCCAGTGCCAGCCGGCTCCAAGATGGACCCACTGTGGCCAAGGGCGAGCCCATCAGCGGTGGTGGTAGTGCCTCTGGGATAACATATTTAAGAAGGGAGGGAAAAAAAATGGGCAATTGCAGCCAGAGAGAGGAGTGAGAATATGTGAGAGAAACAACTCTGCATACACCCAGGTCAGTGAAGAAGGAGGGGGAGGAGGTGCTCCAGGCGCCAGAGCAGAGGTTCCCCTGCAGCCCGTGGTGAAGACCATGGTGAGGCAGGCTGTCCTCCTGCAGCCCATGGAGGTTAATGGTGGAGCAGATCTCCACCTGCAGCCCGTGGAGGTTAATGGTGGAGCAGATCTCCACCTGCAGCCCGTGGAGGACCCCACCCCAGAGCAGGTGGATGCCCAAAGGAGGCTGTGACGCTGTGGGAAGCCTGTACTGGAGCAGGCTCCTGGCAGGACCTGTAGGCCTGTGGAAAGAGGAGGCCACGCTGGAGCAGGTCTGCTGGCAGGACTCGTGGCCCCATGGAAGGGACCCATGGTGGAGCAGTTCCTGCAGAACTGTAGTCTGTGGGAAGGACTCATGTTGGAGAAGTTGGTGGAGGACTGTCTCCCATGGGAGGGACCCCACGCTGGAGCAGGGGAAGAGTGTGGGGCATCCTCCCCCTGAGGAGGAAGGAGCAGCAGAAATAACGTGTGATGAACTGACTGCATTAACAATGGACTTAACTTAACAAAGTTAAGCCCAAGAAGAAAGGAGGGGTGTGGGGAAGGTGTTTTTAAGATTTGGTTTGATTTCTCATTATTCTGCTCTGATTTGATTGGTAATAAATTAAACTAATTTTTCCAAGTCAAGTCTATTTTGCCCATGACAGTAATTGGTGAGTGATCTCCCTGTCCTTAGCTCGACCCATGAGCCTTTTGTTATATTTTCTCTCCCCTGTCCAGCTGAGGAGGGGGGGTGATAGAGTGGTGTCCAGCCAGGGTCTACCCACCACAAAATGCTGAAGGATTGAAGTGGTGAATCAATTTAAGTCAGTGATAGCTTTGCCGTTAACTTCACACATATCAGGATTTTGTCTATCTGTTCCTAATGCATTTGAGTCAGATTTTCTGTATTATTTATGCTGTTACATATTTAGGAATACCACCAAAAAAAAGCAAAATTAAGACATAACTTAACCTTGAGAAGGAAGTATACCAATATAAAAAGCATGTGTTGTCCTCTCTGTTTTGTTTTCTCCTATTGAAACTGTCCCTTCCTTCGAGCAGAACTCAGCTGGTTTAGTGGAGGTTTCCAGCCAGTCCATTGTACTACAGCACACAGACCTTTGCCCACTGGTAGCCAACAACTTATTTAAAAAGTTGCTTGATCTGCCCTATGGGTCTATTTGTATGGCTAGAATTAAGCAGGTGTACACATGGATAGAAGGTTAGGTCCGTTGGGGTGGTTTTACTCAGTTTTAGCTGTTTTGATTATTGTAACGTCTTTCCAGAGTTCAGCCCCAGAGCTAAAATCTCAGACTTGGAGTTTCTTTTGCCAAGGATTTCACTACTTTCTAAAGTGGGTAGCATGTTGCATAAAATAGCCACTTTCTAACACTAATAATAGTTACCTATCAGGCGTCAGTGAAAAAAAAATATATAATTGCAGCATTGGTCAGTTGATCCTGTTGGCAGAAAATGATCAAAACTACACGTTGCCTTGTAGCTTTCTGCCTCTGAATTAATCACTCCTGGCTTTCTTTACAGTCAGTGGAGAGAAATAGGCACTTTTCAGATGTGATTCTTCTGGCCTATTTTAGATATCTAGTTTAGGACAAGATGAACTGCAGCCTAGAATTGTCTATTTCTCATTGCTGATTATAAAAGGAGTCTAGACATCTCCCAGAGAACTAGGCAGCCAGATTGCAGATGTTTTTATTTGGCATTGTGTGTCTTCATGTGGCATGGGTGACTAAAAAGGCTTCTAAGCTCTATTTTGTTAGAATTATTCCAGTACAGTAAATTTAAACCTCACTACTGAAAATGAGAGATCTTTTTATAGGTTATTATTTTGTAGATAGCAATTAACCACTCAGAAGAGCTGCTAGTTTTGCCATGCACACACTCAGCCACTTCATGCTTTAATGTTAAATTATATTTGACATTTAATTTAAGCTCATATTGCCTTCATTCAAAAATAAACCCTACTGCATTAGTAGTGAGAAGGTGGAGGGATAATTTTTCTCCCCAAATTCACACTCAGTGAAATCTAAACTGATTCTTCATGCTTAGTTTTTCAAGTATATTATGTGCATTCTTCTGAATATAAGTCTGTGCAATTGCTTCTCAGATGTGAGGGAAAGAAATCAATGCATCTATCTTAGTAAGCAATTACAACATAAAAATGTATTTTTAATAGGTGCTTTGAAGGCTGCACATACTGTGAGGTTTGTTGCCTTCTTGAACCAGTTGTAATCAGAAGCGACATATACCATTATTTGTTGGGCAAAGCAGCACTGATTTTGTGGCTATGCCAGTGTGTAATGTGATCTCTTTAGCTCTTAAAAATTAAGCAGAATGAAGACTTAGCTGACTGACACACATGTAATAGCAGGGTATGGGAGGAGGTTCTGCCTGGTGTCCTGCCAGTGATGCTTATCCTACCTGAGTGGGAAGGGAGATCTGTCCCACCGGGTCTCTGCTACAAGGCTGGACCTGAAAGGAGGACAAAGGGAGATTGCTTCTTCCCTGGTATGGTCTGGTGGGTGTAAGCCATAACTTAGTCCTTTACTTTGCAGGCTCTGTTTCAATCCTTGGTTGCATCCCTCTTGCTCTTAAAAGAGCCAAGTCATTCTTTACATTGAGCTTTTACTTCACAGCTATGCACACCCCAAAAAATGTTGCCGTTCCAGGCAAAGAAGCAGAATCTCTTCCCTCTGGAGCACTGCAGTACCACTGAGTGAAGTTTGAAGTCGATATTCTGAATGTTGGTTCCTGTGAAAGACCACATGGGACACTTAGGAGCACAGTTTATTGAGAAAAATTAGAACTAGGCCATCTACATTCTCTTCATCGTTTAGCCCTTCAGCTCATTTTGGCTGCTTCAGGCTTGCTGTGCACAACATGACCAAGACCTGCTGGGAAACCTGAAGTCTTCAGCAATGATGGAACTATTACCAGCGAGGTTTGCAGTCATGGGAAGTGGGTGGTGATTTTCAAGGGAGCTAGTCATCCCTGAGTATGGCTTTCCTCAAAAATTTTCAATGATCATGAGTCTCTGGGTCTTCTAGATAGAAACAAAAACAAAAAAAACCCCACCAAAAATTAGAACCTCCCAACATCAAATAAGCCAGTGCAACTACAGCTCCTCTACGCATTCGTCTTTGCTGTTAAATTGAGCGATTTATCCACCTTGCAAAAGACATTAGCATTAAGGGACATAGTCTTTCTCAGATGTAATTCATTATTAATCTTAATGGGATTATGCTTCAAAGACCACTAAATGCACATCTTCAAAGTACTTAAATTACTCCCTATTATTACTTCTGACAATAAAATAAATAAAGCTTAGTTAAATTCTACATGCTAAACCCAAATTACGTTTTTCTTTTCACTGTGCCAACCAAAGCAAAACAGACCATTTAAAAAAAACACACACAAAAAAAACCCCAAACCCTCCACTCAAAACCTTAAGGTTTTAATGGATTGTGATTAACAAATAATCATAAAACCAGGTTGAAGACATTTGAAAATGCATTTTTTCATTGTAAATGTATGCAGCATCAAACGTATGATTACAGTGAGAGAAGAATAAATATTTAACATCAAACAAATTTCTTTATTAATGTAATTACATGGTGCAAAATGCATTTCCTAATATTGCTTTAAAATAAATTTTAAAAATTCATATTGCGCAGCTAGCATTATCAACAACAGAATCTAGATAATAGGTAAATAGCTCTTTGGGTGACATTTGCTTTAAAAACAGCAGCGAAAGCCAAAATTTCCATTTGTCTCTGTTTTCTAATGCAAATTCTTCATAAGCTTTGCACAGAATAAACATGTTCAAGCTGTGCCCTGGCTATATGGAGTTGTGTGACAGGGAGACATTTTCTGATGTTCGCGCTAATTGCATTGGATCTGGACTCTTCCTAGGGGTCCTCTAGGTCACTGCATGGATTCACAAGGAGGGAGAAAAGAGAATATCTTGGACAAATTGTGTAGAACATTGCTGCAGACAGACTTGCCAGATGCTCGGGATATCCCCAGACAGCCCTGGGCTGGGGCACGTGTCAGTCGCCCGTGCCGTGGTGCCTCCTCACCTGCAGCCAACACCTCCTGCCTGCGTGTCTCGGTCCCTTGGCATGCTCCCTTCCTCGGTACTTGGGGCCTGAGCTGTGGAGCGAGCACATTCAGGGCAAAAAAGAAACACATCTGTTTTGAGAAACAACAGGATTAGGGCTCAGGGTTTGTGCTACCCTAGCTCAAATCCTGTCTGATCTCGTCCTTCTTTGCTACAAGCTGAAACAGGCTCCACTGCTCCATCAGTGCATAGTCCAGCTCTGTGTTTCACAGGTTGTTCAGAAATGGAATGATCTTCTTTAGCCTTTTAGCAAGTCTCCACAACGCGTTATTTAATTCTGCACCCTCGCATTAGAGAGGCTTCAAGGAGTCGCATCTCCTGATGTCGGGGATACCATCTATCAGGAGGCTCACCTCTGTTGTGGCTTCTGTCATCCAAGCTCATGGCCCAGCTCAGGGACGGTTCTTTCAGGCCTCCTCTGCTTAACGGAGGCCTTAAAACTTCAGCTTTTCCTCCATGCCTGGGGCACTGCTTGCTCTGTGGTTTCTCTAACCCGTACAAAAGACATATATGCTATTAGCTGGGGCTGGGGTGGGGGGGTGTTTCGATCTGGCTGTCCCTTTCCCCCCCCCTTCAGTTACCCCAGTGGGCTCTGTGGGTCCCCTGTTGCCTTCCCTCTCACAGAGTGATTGGGCTTACATCCCTCTTCCCACCACCATCACCTTCTCTCTGATTAGGAGGCAGGTCGTTTGGAAAACGTACCACCTTAACTTTATGGGGAGACACTCATACAGGGATTTTGCTGTTCTGGAAGATGTCCGTTGGTGCCATCAGTCAGTTCTTTGACATTCAGGCAATTGCAGATGTTCCTGAAGCAGTGGCTCTACTAAGCAGATGGTAGGAGTCCTGCCTTCAGTTTTCCAGATTCCCCCTCAATAAATACAGTTGATTATAAATGTTGATGATAATTTTCCCCTGGATACCTGAGAACATAAAAACATCTTTCTTGGACCGTGTAAGTCTGCGTCCAACTGCAGGCAACAGCAGGATGGAGTAGGGCCAGTGTGTAGTGACACTTTGCTGATGTATTTCCCCAGCTTTTGGTGATTTGCAGTCCAGGGACTTCCTAAACCACAGATGGTATCTTTGTGTTTAATAGCCTTTGATACATTTTTCTTCCTGCAACTTGCCTCCAACATTCCCCTTGAAATTGTGGAAGAGAGCAGATGTGCCATTCCCAAAATTCATCATGTTACATTCCATAAAAAAATTAACACCGAGCAGAGTGTAGAGCCTCCCAGTTTCAACAAGTTTCTTTTATTATACGTTTACAGTAGTCAGGGCTCTCAAATTTGGTGGAAGCAGATGCAGCAAGTTGTAGTCTGATTCAATTTGTCACGACTGGGGCATGGGTGGTCCTGCCTGTTGGTTAAACTCAGTTGAATCGGAGTGAAAGAAGTCAAGACAAATCTTGACAAACAAGACCAAGAACTGGAGAAGTCATGAAAGAGTCAAACCAAGGGGCAAGGCAGGAGCCTGGTATGAGGTGAGGATTTCAGAAAGCAGCAAGAGAGAAAGAGGCCTGGGAACAAATACAGGCAGTGCAGGAACAAACATGAGAATGACGGCACGGAAGACAGGACAAGATGTAAAAACCAAGGACAGATGAACAGGGCTACCTGCAAGAGGAAATATTAGGGTCTGAAGCTAGCAGTCGACGCCTCATCAGGATTCAAAGCAGGTCACAAATTCCTAGGGTGATCTTCACACAGATACTTGTTTCATGTGTGTCTGCTAGTTTAAAATTGTGTTTGGGTGACATCCACTCTACCTAACTTGGTAGAGAGTGACTGGCTGCCTGGAAGATGTGTCAGCCCCAGCCGGGCAATGGGTCGTTGCTCCCTGTCCTTACACACAGCCTTTAGGCTTAAGTAAATCCCCATTGATCTGGAGTACAGTTTTGTCATTAGGGCTGTGACTTTGCCAGGCCTGGCCAGTGGGGTTTCCAGCTACAAGCCCACATTTGTAACTGGCAATTAAGTTAGGCAGCAAGTCTTGTATTTAAATGTTAAAATAGGTATAATTCTCCAAGTGCTCATTACCCCATGCCTCAAGTTAAGATGAGTTGCACGTGCCCATCAGGATAGTTGGGCACGTTTGTGTGACTTTTGGTGCTGAGATCTGAGATTGAACAGATTAAGGATGGCACGTGAGGCTTGTCTCTGTTTACACAGATTTTATCTGAACCAAGCGACTTAAAATGTTTTAGTAAATGTATTAAACCATCCAAGTACATCTATTAGGAGCTGCTGTGCCAAGGCTGAATGGAAGTATTTAAAATTTTCATGGATGCCTGTGCAGACTTTGGAAGACAGTTGCAGTGGCTGAAGTCGATGTAAAACAGAATATGTCAAAGTATGCCCAGTATAGAGGACATTTGGGTTTTTTAAAAAACACCTTACATTTCTACTTTGTAAAATTTAAGCAAATGTATCTTTATTGTACATTTATTTTTTGTTTTGCAATGCTTTAGCTGCAGTATGAAAAAAAAGAATTTTGGTCTGCTGTACCAGCTTTGGCTTTATACTGTTAGTGATTCCTGGGAGGGAAACAGGTCCCAATACAAAAGTCAAAACTGGACTATTTTGTGTCAGGTCATCTAAGAATTTTCATTTTACAACATAGGGAGAGTATAACTGAGGTGTCAAAATCACAGCGGGAAAAATTGTTGTTAAAGAGCTTCAGTGAAAGTTTTTGCATAATGGAAATGTGCACAATGACTGCATAGAGCTGAACAGCTCTTGGACACAGGATTGTTAACAAGTTTGAAAAAACCTGCATCATTAGGAAGACAAGAAGTAGCAAAGCAGGATCTAGCTTTCTTATTTCTGGATATTTATGGCTTGTATAAATGTCAGAGGCCAGACAACTGACTTTTATTGGTAATAGCCTGAACTGTATTACAATGTGTATACGTAGTTATTACGGCAATATTTCAGTAAGCTGCCACACTAGGTCAGACCCGGTTATATGGATTATAATGGGGTAATATGCAGGCTCAGGAGTTCTCTTCAGATAGGACCCTTTGTGTCCTTTTCTTATAAAACATTTAGATATATATAGTCAACTGATATAATGAGGAACCATAAAACATCTAATCCAGCAAGACACTTAGCATCTTCGGTGCCAATGCAATCACTATTCAACAAATAGAAATTGAAAAAGAGACTTTTCTCCTACAAAAATTTTCTTTTCTATTACATGCCCCATCTAGAGCACATAATGGTGAGCCAACAGGGCAAGAATTTTATGCAGCTTAGTTAAAATTATGCCATATTGTGGTCTATGCTGTAGTTTTGCTGTTATTTCAAGGGTCAGGGCAATTAAGATTGCTCGCCTCTGTGTTTAAAGATTGTTCTTCTCCACTGTTAAAGACAGCCTACTCCAGTAAAACTATCCATACGCTGAGGTTTTTCTATACTGATTCTTTCCACATCAATATTTTCAGTACACACTTAAACATTTCTGATGAGAAGGTGCACATATACTTCTTAGTGCTTCAAAACCTATGGTTCTGGTGCAGTTATTAGTATTTTAGCACTGCATAACTTCTTTGATTTTTTACTTCTAAGTTCTTTCACTGCGTAATGCCAGGGATCCTTACCCGCTGGAACTTGCAGTCTTTTCTTAGAAATGCTTTAAGAAACACAGACTCTGTCTTTGTACCTTAGTGTTTCATACTTTTGGGGTATAGGAGCTGAATACTTTCATTTTAAAAATGCCTAGGTCTAAATGAGCAAGCTTTCAGATAAAATCAGTATAGAAAGCTACATGATCAGAAACACAGTTTCTACAGTATCTAGCGAAGCAAAAGAAATTCCACAGATGTATGGGAAGAGCAGGACTGTCAGTGCATTGGACCTGTGGGTACAGTTGTGAGTAGTTGATGTAAATTTGGGGCTTAGAGTTCAATACCACATCCTATACAGGAGGGAAGGCTGAGAGAAAAGACTAGATGCTATTAAAGGAGCAGAATTCCTCCATTTCTGTTTGTCTTGATATCTATAGAATTGAGGTTAGATCCGGCAGACGCAGTTGATGGATGATTGTACCTGGAAGAATTTGAGAACCAAGCCATTTTATTATAAAGAAATATTTTACCTCCAATGGTAAACCACACTCAATGCAACTGTCAGTCTTAAGGAAAAGTTTACAGCTCCTGATCTAGACCAATCTAGACTTCTCGTTTCTAATTATATATGTTCTAAGTACACTGTATCTATACAGTTTAAAATTAAGATAGATTTTAAATCTAAAAATAAAGATGAGGTTTTGAATAGTCTCAGAAAAGAACAAGTTATTTCCAGAGCTCATTCAACTTTTATGATCACTTCCATGTAATAAATGAAAGTTCTCCTAAAAATACTGATGTACCATTACCTAATTAAACTATTCCATGCAGTACAACCTCAGAAGCCTGGATGCTTCTAGATTTAATCTCTAGTAAAGGTACCTTCCCACAGATAGAGCAGGGAGTTAGGGAAATACCTGATTTTAAAAAGAGCTGCAACTGAAATTATAGTGTTTCTCATGCTAATACAGATCAGTCAGTATGGATGAAAATAGAAAAGGTCAACTCAAAAAAGAGAGAGTCTGTCTTCTTGCCACAGGCCTTCATTTGCATTCTAGTTGAACCTATTTTGAAGATATTTTGTGGATCTAATGAACTCTTGTATGGACCTGTGTAGAGGTTTGAATTTCAGAAATGTCCAGAGGGGTCAGTGGAATGAGAACATCTTTCCTGGGGACAGGATTCAACCTTTCTCAAGGACTAGGCAGAGGAGGCTCAGTATCTGGTTACATGGCACAAATCCCCATGTTTAACTTGCACTTTGAATCAGGTTCCCTCTGTGATCCTATGGGCTGTTCACAGAAAGGATGGGTATGGGGCAAAAATTCTCTCAGCAAAAAATGAGCTCCACCTTGATGTAAGGGTTACCTGGCTGATTTCTGCTAAACTTTGCCCTCTCTTAGCCACAGACTCTTGAAAGGAGGTGTGAAGGCATCTGGGGAAGGCATCACTGTTACCACCAAGCTGGCAACTAGCTCGCTTGCAGGTGACATGACACAGTCCTGCGCCCCAGGTGGGATGTCACCCCAGGTGAGCTACCACGTCCAGCCACGCCGTGTGGTCCCTCCGGCCTCTCATGCACTGATCAGAAGAGAGCAGGTCTGGCCCTTGGCACCTGCACACCTGGAAGAGAGGGTGTGCCTCCTACTCACAACCTGCAAGGATAGTGCTACAGTTCTTTTAATTTTAATTTATATTGTGGTTATAAGTAGTCAATGGCAGGCAAGGATTAATGCTCAAAACAGCATATGCTGGTTGATTGTTAGGAGTAATGCTATTAAAAAGTGATAGTGCTCAAGCTATAAATGGATGCAGTTTAATGGATAGTATTAGTAGCAGAGCTGTTCAGCTGAAGCCGTGGCTAAAGGGACTCTGGTTTAATAACTTTCTAATTACATCTGTATAAGCTGGGTCACTTAGCAGTAAACTGACAGGTTTACATTTCCTTATATACTAGGTATTGCTCTGTGTATTAGGCCTCCGCTAGAATTGCAAATAGAAAATAATTGGGTTGCTTTTTAGCCTCCCCAAATGGTTTAAATTAATGGCAGTGCAGATCAACACAATGCCTTCATGTGTGCGATTTTAACCTTCATTGATTTTCTCAGTTCCAGGGCAGCATGACATTGGCTAGAAAACCATGCTGATGTGATGGCTGTAAAGCCGAGCGGTGAAAGGAGGTTTATGCAATATTAGATTAGTTCCTGGTATTCAAGAGCACACATCATAGAAAACCGAAGGCTCCGTTCTCCAAATTGTAAGTGTTTGGTATTATTCCTTAGGGCAGAAAAATTTAGTGTCATTCTGTTTATGAAGGGCTGGCAGTGGCTTTGCACAAAGGTTTGAAATCTCTGAAGAAAATCTGATGCCCGGCTGAGATGCATCAGGCGAGTTTTCAGATAGGATAAGTGGGAAGGCAGGAGTGGCTTTAAACAAACAGGCTCGTGGAGGTTTCTACCTAACATCTTCCACATATAGCACACTTTAAATTTTATTAATTGCAGTCGTGCCTGTTACCATGACAGCTAGGTGCTGCAATTACCTCACACCTCAGGGAATTTCATGCTTAGTACAGCATTTCAAGTCTACTTCCTTACATTTTGTTTTTATTTTGCAACTTTTTTGTACTTTGGGGAAGTATTGTAGGAAGCAGAGATGTGCCATGAAAGAAAAATGCATCTTTATAGTCCCAAGGCACCACAAGCCCTATTTAGCCGTGGCCTGAGGAAACAGTAAAACGTAATCATCTCTGCAGGCATCAAAAGCAGTGACTGGGGCTGGTTTTTTCCTTTACAACTGCCCAGGATGGACTGGACTCGCTGAGAAGAGCTCCTGGGTGAGAGGAACATGCTGCACTGTAAAATGACTTTGACAACAAGCTTTACCAGGTGAAAGCCACGACACCCTCATCCAGAGGGATTAGCCTGGGGTCTAGCCATGAGCTTCTGCGTAATCTAGGCATTTCAGCTTCGGGGAAAGGCCACAGCAAAAACCCCTGTATTTATGAAGAATGTCCTTTTCCATTGGGATGCCTCTGAACTGGAGAGCTGGTTGCCATAACCAGCATGTGTGCTGGGCACGGGGGGTATCAGAGCAGGGCAGGGACCACAGCGCTGCGAATCCTGAGACAGAAGTGAAGGAGAAGGAAGGAGGCTCACGCACAGTGCTTGAAAAAATACATCTGTTAATCCCTTCTTTAAGGTGTTAAGCAGGCTCAGCTGTCATGCAAGCCTTGTGCTGGTGATCCACTACACCATACTTTTTCTAGAAGTAGCTGATTTGAAGCTCACTTAAGGTACGATATGACTTTGAAGAGTATTGTAAACAAAGAGATATAGGCTAGGCAACACCCCGTTGGCAAATTTGAACCCTTTGGACTGAAGCTGTGGATTCAGACATTTGCACCCAACCAGTAATAGTTCATGGATCAAGTTTCCCACCTGACATAGCAGCAGTGCTATTTTATTTGAGTCTGTCAGCATTTTCATATCATAAACCTCAATGTTGCAGTATATCTCAGCTGCTTCTAATCCCTGAGAGCTGAGAATTGGCATATAAATTGCTAACCCATATATTAATTTGAATAGAAGAGGATAAAGCTATGTCTAAGTTATGCAAGGAATTCTATTGATTTTTATTTCAGTTACAGATGTGCTCTCTGCCAAACTCTTGTAAAATATGTTTTTCACTACAAGAAACTGCATGTTCATTATGTTTTACATGAATTTGTATCTTTTATATTGTTTTAAAATGTTTTTGAAATAGCTATTATGTTTACACCAAATCAGCTTTAGCTAATATTCTTTTTTGTACATCATTACTCCCTAATAATAGCATGGCACCTGTGAACCAAATGCAGGTCCTTTGGCTTTGATCTTGTTCTTAATTTATGTAAAGGTTTGCTAGAACTTTATTTTGACTCTTAAAGCCATGTATTACAGTATTTGCTGACAAAAATGCACATCTCAGTGAGAGGCAGAAAGATTATTATTGTTCAAATGTCACAGAATTCAAATGTTGGAGAGATTTCTAACAGCATTAATAAAAATACATTTATTTTAATCTTGGGTATTTACAGAATGTTGGTTATGTTTTTGACCTTAATCCCATTGCTGGTACAAATTTATTTACCTGTGTGCTTGGAGGGAACTCAATTGATTCTTTCTTAAAAAAGGAAAAAAAAAAATCCCTGGCAGATAGAAGATAACCTCCAGCAAACAGAAATGATGTACCTCGCATATGCAAAACATAAGTGCCCTCCATTCTCTGTGTAATACTGCACTCACTTGATAGCTTGACAAAATCAAATTTACTTCACCTGCCTTCTAATGAATTTTGAGCGTTCTAAAGAGATAGTGCTATTGTAGCTGGAGTGAATAACGTTTGGCATATTAGTATATATAGGTCCAGAAGTCAATGAGTTTCCTCATGACTAGGGAGTTTTTACTGAGATGTTAATTCAAACTTCAGAATTGTGAGACAAGGCAGATTCTCCGCTGATTTAAATCAACTCAGTGCTTTCTCTTCTCCCCTCAACCCTTACTGTCCAAATAGACTATCAAGAAATAGTGATGTTCAGCCAATAAAACACAAGTCAAAGTCTTTGGAGATGAGCTGTCGAGTAATTAGTGATCCCGAGCTCAGGGTACTGTTACTTAGCAACTTCTGAGAACGGATTAACCTTCTGTGGGCATCCCTTGCACTGCATGTGTAACAAGACTGCTTCTTATGCTTGTTCGTATAGTCAGATATGTCTCCTATAGATCAATCAGAGATTTCCCTGAAAGAAATATATGCGTTGTGTTGCATCGCATGTGCAGTGAGCTGGGTGTATTTGGGATATACCAAGCAGCAGTATCAGCATAGCATAGTTGATCTGCCTGTGTGCAGTAATGCAGATGTGCATCAAACACCTTTTTCATGGATAGATCAACTATATAGTGCATAATCCAGGGTTTCACTATTATAATAATTTGTAGTTCAATGTGTTTTAATATATGTGGTAATATATTTGTTATAGCACATAAACCAGAATAGGCTGGCACATGTGCCGTGACTTTTTTTCTGAGATTTCCAGGCAATGCTTTGGTCAGTCTCACAGCTGTTTAAAAGTCCCCAACAATAAGCCAAATTCCCCTTTATCCTCCTGCGCAAAAGAGAGTAAACTTTGGAAAGTCTAAATACTTGGGAAACTTTGTTAGACAATAGAGTGCATTGTGGAGACTCCTTTTGAAATGAGACTCACCTGTAGGTGAGCGTTGTCTATTATTTTGTGATCTGTTTTTCTGATGTAAATATAAAATCTCCATGAATATTAATGGAGGTTCCTGTGAATTGTCTAAACAGGAAAGAACAGACACTATAAAAAACAATTCATTTGCCATGACTGGTAAAAGACCTTATGCTGTAGTAAATTGTCAGAACCACTCTTTATCCCTCTGAACAAAATTACTGCTTTCACAACTGCTATACTTTTTATTATCTTTTGTGTAAATAGTTATATTCACCATGTTAACTTTCATAGTTAGCATTATATAGGATCACAGAAATGGTGATTGGAAGGGTCATGAGCAGGTCTAGGCCAACCTCCAGCTCAAACTGCAGCTATCACCAACACACTCTCGGGTCAGTCGTGGTATGGTCCTCCTTACTCCTGAAAACCACGAAGGGTGGAGATTCCACAGCCTCTTTGGGCTATCTTCATCTCCCAGGCCACAGCCAATGATCGTTGTGCTCAGTATGTCATCTAACACTGCTGCAAAGAGTTTAGCTCTGCCACCTTTGTAACTAACTCTTAGGTAGCTGTAGATTGCTATAGATTGCCCTTTCAACTCCTTTTTACCAGATGTACAATTAACTTAAAGTATGAGCATTTGCCTAATACGCTTTTTGTTCATGTGTTATTTCTAGCCTGATTGTCCGATTGCTGTGTATGCTCTACTCAAACCACTACGGGGTAATTTTCTTTTAGTACAGATTGTTCCCACAGTATCCTGTGCTACATCTTTTCTGGTACATGTGAGGAGCAGACGGCTAAAAGCATCTGTACTATGAAAAGGTTCCTCCACCCTCTGATGACTGATTTCAGTAGGTGGAGATAAAGATTTCAGCAATACCAAAGGGCAAGGCTGGGCCCAGGTTGTAAATGATCTGCAAGTTAAGAAGACAACCACAGTAATATTTTGCTCATCTTTTTTGGCACAGAAACAGTCAAGAAAGATTAGGCTCAAAGGCTTCATGCATTTATTTTTTTCCCCCAGTTTCATTAACCTGGGGTGGCCAGCAGGTGATAGCAATTTATGCAAATCCTTCTCTCTATAAGACATTTTACCTTTTGACAATAGGCAACCAAGCAGATGACACAGCTACAGACAAGAGGGTTTTGAAGACCCAATTTAAAATCTGAGCTACCATATTTTTTTCAAAAGCTTTTCTAAGGATAAGATAAGAGTGTAATCCCTTAGTTTGGTGCAAATGTTTTAAGACTTTGTGTTTCTAAAATCCAATTTGAATTAGCCTTGAACTTTAAAGCTGTTTATGTCTACTGAACCAAAAGACACCATGTGATGCATATAATAGAAAGTATTGTACAGTCTCTCTTTTTCTCCTCCCCTTCTGACACTGGTCTATAGTATTTGCCAAGAAAATCATCCAAAGGCAAAATGTCATAACTTTAGACAAAGAAAATGCAAGTCCCTTTTCAGCAAAGGACTTACAAAGCCTCCTTTTCCTTAGGCTTCTCTAGCCTTATAATTTATTAGGAACCCTTGCCACCAAATATACTTAGGATGAACTTGACATTGTGTGTGAAATTATTTCTGATAGCATGTTGTATGAAATGTTTCTTGATACTCATAACGGCTTGGACAAGTCTGCTGCATCTTTGGGAATCAGCACTTTGGGAATCTACATGCTGATGTGACTTGTGAGAGGAGGGTACATCAGATAATGAGATGTTGACTTGCTCTCATTTCAAATCATGCATTATTTAAGAAATGAGAGGAAGAGGTTGGGCAAACTGTCATGAATTCCTTTGCTCCCAACATCAGCCTACCTATACTTTTACCCGAAATAGTCATCTTTATCAATGTTCACATACTTTCAGAATTTATCATCAATTCTTTTCAAAAGTCCTGATACTTTGGGCCTTGGAGTAGGTTACTTATTGGTGACTTAGATTATTCCTTTAGATACAACACGGATTTAATGAGGTGTATCCTGTTTTAGCCTTAACTCACTGATGTGGTTAGAATAATTGGGACATGATTCATAAGCACTATTTCTGAAAGTAACTTTCTTCTACTCATTATTAGTTTAAAAATTCACTGTTATACCAACTAGTTTATTAACCAAGCCTATATGTGTTGGTAGAGATTTTCCAAAGAACAAGGATGAATAGTCCTTTGGTTATGACAGTAGCACAGTAGTCACAAGGCTGAGATTCAAATGTTGCTCTGACTCAGGGAAGTCAGTTAAGGCTAACCCTATAAAATGACGTAAGCCTCCCATTCTGACAGGTTTAGCACCTGTGCTGCTGGGTGTATTGTTTGGGTGTCCGCTGTCTCAGAGAAATGCGCCATGCAGGTTACCCATTCAGTGAGTAGGAGGGTTTGCATATATAATAGATCCTCCATAAAAATAGCATGCTGAGCAGGGAACTGCCTAAGAGGGCCAAAGAGGATTAAGCCACATATCTATCAGGAAATACAGAAAATCAGGAGATCTGGATGGGAATTAAAACCCTGAACCTTCTTCTACTAGTAGCTTTTTATCCACCAGCCAATTTTCAAGAGAAGAAAACAGCAGTAGCTGGAGACAATGGCAATGGCCAATGCCTTATCTTCTGTCCTGTAGATCACCAAGGACATGGGACAACCAGATTCAGTTTCCATGCTTTGAGAATTATGCCGACATGTCCGGTCTCCTGGTAGATGTTGTAACTCACCAGCACATTCTCAGATGTGTTCTTTCAAGCTATCCTATTAAAGTTGTTGCATCACACATGGAATAATTAAATATTTGTTGGGCTAGAAGGGGGTAACATCATAAAATCATAGATTCATGGAATGGTTTGGGTTGGAAGGCACCTTTAAAGGTCATCTGGTTCCAAACCCCCTGCTGTGGGCAAGGACATCTTTCGCTAGATCAAGTTGCCCAAAGTCCTGTCCAACCTGACCTTGAACACTTCCAGGGATAGGGCATCCACACTTTCTCCGGGCAACCTGTTCCAGTGTCTCACCACCGTCATCATAAAGAATTTCTTCCTTATATCGAATCTAAATCTCCCCTCTTTTAGTTTAAAACTGTTACCCCCTGTCCTATCACTACAGTCCCTGGTAAAAATTCATTCTCCATCTTTCTTAAATGCCCCCTTTAAGTATTGAAAGGGCACAATAAAGTCTTCCCGAAGCTTTCTATTCTCCAGGCTAAACAAACCCTACTCTCTCAGCCTTTCTTCATAAGAGAGGTGTTCCGGCCTCCTGATCTGTATGAGTCCATTGCTAAACAAGTATACAAATGACTAGACCAGTAAAAGGTATAAGGTATAAGGTATAAGGTATAAGGAAACTGGCAGCCTTTAGCAGCCTCAATAGTAGGCTCTCCCTGAGTATTTAGATCGTTTCAAAGCAAATTTAATTTATTTTAGCATTGATGACAATGTAGACCCTATCCTAGATTGCACCAAATCCCTTTTAAAAGGTGCAAAGATCCTCACAGCAGAGTACAATGAACACACCTGCCGTCTGCTTCCTACATCTGTAGGTGATGCTTATATTCAAGGGCTAGTACCTGTTACAGCTATTTTGGATTAAACCGCAGAGATGACCTAAAAAATGGTGGCTTAACAAAAGAGACATTTAAAGCAAATGGATAATCGACAAAGCTTTATTTACAGGGTATCAGGCCATTATATTAATGTTTTAAATATCTGGCTTTTTGTCTCATTCATCTGCGCCTGAGTGGGAAAAAATCCATAATAAGTGTAGCTTCCTAATGAAAATAATATGAACAAGAAAAATCTTCTTAGCTTTAAAAGTAAATGTCATGATCTATGTAAAAGTTAGCCTTTTGATACTGTTTGTGAGATCAACATCTTATTGAATTACCCTTGTGCTACTGTTCCACTCTCTAAACCCCGCTCTTCAAAGCTTTATGGCTGCACATTGCCGTGTGAATAGGCTTATGGATACTATGAACTCTTAACAAAAAATCCATTATAATGATACTTTATTGTTTCAGCGGTATTCACTGTATAACAATCCTAATGGTTCTGGTGAAGTAATAGGTATGGAAATGCTGGGTAGAAGATAGCTTCTCCATACCTTAGTTGCTATATGAAGGGTTCTGGCTCTAGTTATCGACGTTCTAACCACCTGCAGCACTTAAACTTGCTTTTTATTTTTGTCCCCAGCAGTAGTCCCATTCCATTCAGTAGGACTGCATACATGATTAATCTGATCAAGGACTAATTAGTGAAGGAAGTGCAGCCGTCAGTGCTGTAGACAGTAAGCTATGCCCTGAGCCTGTCTTCTAGTCCCATTTTTAACCCCTGTACCTTCACCTATGCGTCGACACAGGCATGAGCTTGGATGTGTCTGCATGCAGAATGTTGTTCTGAACAAGCATTTAAATCCAGATGTAAATTAGTTTCATATTTTGAGTCCTCTGGAGAATCAGGCTAAAACTATCCATTTTGATTCTAGACTATTTCGGACACGTAATCAGGAACATTTGGTGAATGCAGAGATCCCTTTCAAGGGGAAAAGTAGCAAGTGAATATTTATTTGTCCTGCTTTTAAAACAACAGGAACATCTTCAGTCAGCAGTTAAGGGCTCGATTTCTCCATGAAGTGATTAAAGAGCAAAGCTGCTCTGGCCCTGTGTGTAGTCACCAGAGAAAGAGCGAGATGTGCCTCCTCAAAACATTTCAGCCCAGAGCCAGAATTGCCCTGTAGAGCAGACTCATTACTTTCTGTAGCCCCAATAGCCTACAGAAACTAATTACCCAATTTAACCAGCCAAGGAAGGTGCCTCAGGTTGGATAATCTCAGTCTTTCAGGTCTTTTGCTGCTAAGCTCCATTACAAATGCACACTGATGGTAACGATTATTTGCAATATTTAGCGATACAAGTTTTGCAGAATAAAAAGCAGTGATTGAGCTTTGGGGTCTTTTTTTGTTGAGACAGCCACAGTCTGATGTGTCAAAGATGCCTTTGTCACTTTTTCTAATGTGACAGGGTTATAAAAGGCATTTAAGTTCTTGGGGAATTATTGAATGAATACTTTAAAGGTATATTTTTCTGTAAATGCTGGTACTGTTTAAAAAATATTCCCACCCAAATTTTGATCATCAAATTCCAAATCATCATGCAGATATTAATCAGTTGAAGTAGGTAAGCACTGGGAGTAAACTGGAGAACTGGCTAATGGAACAACTGGGAAGTAGGCAAGTTGGCAGATGAAGTCAAATAGTACGAGTGTACGTAACATGAATAAACACATTGAGATTGACTCCACAAATCACGCTGTCGTGAAAATGCTGGTGAGTCCTCAAAGCATTGTGGATTTTCGTGGGCATTGAAAAGTGATACTAAGTGAATATTCATGATTCAGTGTTGACAGTGACTTTCTTTCCAACATTTGTAAAATTTCACTCATTCAGTCAGGATAAAGAAAATAATACCGTGTTAATTAAATGCCAAGCTAAATGACACAAATAGCAAGTATGTAATAATTAAAAGGAAAAGTTCACATAATAGTTCAGATAAAATTTTTCAGATTCTGAATATTTGGCAAATATTTATGAATTATAAATGAACAGCTAGAAAATTAATTATTGACTTGTGAATTATTTACTAACCAGAACAGATGTTAAAGTTCTGCATTATTTATTATGATGCATTTATTTCAGTGCTGAATATAATCTATGAACATAATAGTGATATTATAACGGTATTATTTAAACAGGTTGATCAGTTGTAATTATTATCCCTATTTAACAGGGAAGTCAACTAAAAAACACAGGAAGGGAGATTTTCAAAGGACCCAAGGGGTGGAGTTGCACAAGTCTAATGAAAATTAATGAGACTTGCGTTTCTGAATCCCTCCGGTGCTTATGAAAATCTTTCACAGGGAGGTTAAATTGCATGCCCAAGAGAAGTCAAGAGCTAGCAATATAGCCTGGGAGTTCTGGTCCCTACTTAAATTTGCTAGTGATTGTATGCAATGCCTCCTCTGTTTTGGGGGTGGGGGATTTTTCATGGTACTGGAATGTAAGACTCTTATTAGATACCAGGCTTTCCTAGCTAAAGCAAGCAGTTCATCTCTCTGACCAGCCTGCAGGTAACAAATTCATTGTCCAGATATTCATATATTTGGGGTTTGCCAACCAATTCATATCTCGCTATTTTTTCTTCTTTCTCCCCAAGACTACATTGAAACAAGAGGTTGTTCTTCTTGTTGTTGTTTAATGAAACTAACTATCCCTCAGCAGACACCTCATTAAACTCTGTATTTTTCATGTCTTATGGGTGGAGCTGAGATAGATTATCTGACTTGTCATATCCATGGCCTATTATAAGATCCTAGGAAGATCATGAAATTGCAGTGTTGGCCCTGCAATGATATGAGTGAACTTTGAGCCATTCTGAAGGCCAGTTAGAAATTTTTTTGTTTGTTTGTTTTTTTCACAAAAACGGATTATTTTTTGTCCCTTATCATTCTGGTTTTGGCATTTTTCACAAAGCCACCTTTGTTTATTCCTGCTTTATGGCACTTGTTACAGGAATCTGTCTGAACATCTGTCTATCAGCTGTGATATTTAAATTAACTGCATTGTGCCCCTCTTGCTTATTTTTAAACCAGGATAAAAACACTTGGACGACTTGCTTAATTTAATTTTATGTTTTCAGTGCCTGGTCTGATTTGCAACTTCTTGTTAGCAGTATTGCATCGAAGTCTTGCAGTGAGCTCAGAGATCTGACGCCACAGTCAGTGAGTTCATGCTACTTCTGTTACCTAGAAATCCACACAATCTGGAGGCATCTCTCTTCTGGTGGTCCCAAAGGGGAGTCACACCTTATTCAAAAAGGATGTGTCATTTGTGAATGCCCACCTATAACTTTTCAGCTTGAGCAATAAAGAAAAAGGTAGAAAATGGCTATGGTAGCACAAGGAAACCTGTATACAGGGGTTTTTTTTCTTCTGGTTTGTATTCAGCTGTGTGGGGAAACAGATGTTACAAGCTTTGCAATTTATACAGCAACTTTTGGCTAAAAACTTGAATGCATCTTATAAATTTTAATGAATTGAACTCTACAACAGCCTTGTGAGGGACTGAAGTTCTGCTATGTCCATTTTACAAATAAGAAAACTCAGGAACTGATAAATGTAATGACTTGCAAAAGATTATACCAAACGTCTTGGACAGACATGGAAAGAAAACTAGGAACTCTCTGCCCACTTATCACGTCACTTTCCCAAGGTCCAAAAATGTACGGAAATCTGTAGAGCAAAGCGCTTTGCTGTCATTGTTAGCTCTGGAAGGCTTTGTATGCTGCTCTGACGAGATCTGGCGTGAGTCTGAAGATGGAGATCACCCTGTCCTCTTCCCACCCATCCTCTTATCTCTGTCTGCCCCTTTATATACCCCCAAAGTACTGCAGTTTGAAAAGGAGAGTATTATATGTTGAAAATACATTGTTTAATTTGGGGATGGGCACTTTGGAGGATTCAGAGAGGGCTGCTAAGCCCTGTAGGTGGCATTGGGAATCTGCTGTTGAGGAAGTTTTTAGTTGTCCCCCTCACCTGGAGTAGGTGCACTGATACCAACCCCAGTTACGGATTTATTGGTCCAGCTTGTGAGACGGTTTTATGCCAATGTGATTTTCCATGTGTGACCAGCTGTAAGAGGATGAACAGGGCTTTCCATGAAGGTGTCTTGGCCTGCCCCTAGACAGGCATCTTGATTTCTCCTCCCCGTGGCCCAATCAGCCCATAAAATCCACAATCCCCCTCCCATCTGCCCAAATCCTCCCAGCTAGCAGCTCTAGCCTATACCTACCACTAAAAGCCTACGATACCAACTGCGTTAAAAATCCTCTAGGCTTTAAAATAAACCTTTTGCTGTTGTTGTTGTTGTGCTGACTATCTTATTAGGCAAATGTAAGGAAATAAATAAAATGTTTGCATCTTTTATTTTTCCAGAGGTCTCTGTAATCCTTTTTACTTCGGTTGGTTAAAAAAAAAATCCCGTCTTTCCTTTAAAATCAAATTGAGCCCTATTCTTATTGAAATGAGATGCATAAATCATTCTGCCAGGACAAGTTGTTCAGATCTGATCATCACAGAAAATAATAATAATAATCTGGTATATAGAAATTACTGTGAGCACACATTTTCTACTGTAAGGGGCAAAAAGTGATCTATAACAAGAAAAAATACTCTGCTGGGATCCTTCTTAATAAAGAAAAGCAGCAAGCTGCTGGAGAGGTGTTAAAGTCAAGGCACATCTTAGTCACAGAGTTTATAGCTGAATTTCAGCAAAAGAGATGTTAAGGCATGCCTTGGTGTTCCTGTAAGTAAAATCTGCTGCACCACACATACTTCATAACCATTTAGAGCATTGCTGACAAATAGATTCATATTAATATTTTAAATTAATGTATGAGTAAGAGTGCTTGATTTTCTTCAATGATAAATAATCCAGCAGTTTTGTAGATGATGAATGTCCCTGCTCTTAGAAGTTTGAGAGCTGATACACTGAGGAAAAATGCATAAAGCAGCTGCTGCCCCTCAAATCTGGGGCTAAATTCAGTGCAGGATTTAGAAGCCGGCAGTGAGAAGTGCCTGCATCCAAAATTGCAATCCAACTGCCCTCACTTCTCTCTCCTTCAGTTATTGCCTGTCGTTATACACATCTCTCTATGATTATGAAGGTCTTGTAGCACTTGGGTTTGATTTCTTCAGTGGTCACGTGCAGATCTAGCCTGGTGAGGGCAGCCTGGCTCCAGCCAGCGCCCGGGGACCTGGGCTTTGCCCCAGGACACGCTCTGCTTTGGGAAAGCTTGTCTGCAGCAGCTGAGAGCACAGCACCCGCTCTGAATCTGGGCATTTATCATAAAATAGCAACTTGTATAACTCCACCACCTGCAATTATTTGTGTCATCCACGTCAGGTCTCTCTGCAAGTAAGCCTGGCTGGCCTGCTTGCCCCATGGCGGTCATGCAATGTTTCTGCAGGGAGGTGGTGATGGGCTCCGGCGCTCAGGAATGGCCACTTCTGTGTGTGAGAGCTTGCAGATGTGCTAAGGCACAGGCTGGCTACCAGTCGGGCCCAAGCTCTCCCCGCTCCACCCTTACCCAGTTTTGCAATGCATGAGCCTTAGCATGCGACAAAAAGTCAATTCTAGGTCTGAGAGCTAGATGCTGAGAGCGTCTTTGAGAGGCACGGAGGATGGCGCCGAGGTGATCCTTTGCTTCTCTGCTCCAAGCGCCTCGATGTGCAGGGAGAAGGAGCAAGCTGGAGGCTGCAGCCCTGCCTTCAGCCCTGCTGCCTGCCCTGTTCAGCGCCGTGTTAACCTCAGGTGTGCGAGTTCCTGGAAGTCGTGACCCCCCCTCCCTCCGAGCAGCATCATGGCTGCTTCCAGCAACCTTCTCTCTCCTGCAAAAAGGCACAGCTCAAATATCTAAGGAGCCCTCCCGCGTCCAAACGCCATAAGGGAGCGGGAAGGAAGGAGTGCCCCCAGCTCTGAGCACGCAGGAGGGGAGGCGCAGCATCGCTCTTCAGTCCTGCCATTAGCAGTGACCTGCTGAGGCAGGGGAGCGACGGCAGCCGAGGTAGCAACGCTGTCGGTCCGGGCACGTTTCCTTAGCGTGCAGCTGAGGGACACGGTCGCTCAGCCTGTTTCCTCCATTCAGGGAGCTCACCCTTGAAAATTATGGTTTGTAAGTGTAGCCCTAAACCATACACTGCAACTGTGAAATAGTACAGTCGCCTGATTTCTTCTCCCGTAAAAAGGACTTTGGATTTATTCCCTTTCTCAGTCACTGGAAAGCAATTTATAGCATTCTTGTTCTCTAGCTCTTGATTACAATGAGGTCCAGCTCTCTGGCCAAATGTAGAGTTTATTTTGTTTAACATCCATTTTGTTAAATGTGTTAACAAGTTGCAATCAAAACTGTATTTTGTTAATACACTCTTAAGAAATTCTCTTCCCCTTCTTACCACATGTCATCAGTGACACTTACACAACCAGGACTAAAGCCAAACTTTTGGGTCTCTTCATTTAGTGTTGTAATAGGGCGTAAAGCAACAGAGCCTTCTTAGTCTCAGATCTATAGTCTTCTCCTTAAACTCTCTTCTACACAGCAACAGAGAGCAAAAATCAGAGCTCTGTGGGAAACCCACAGAAAGGAAGCAGCTTAAAAATAAATAATGATCTTGATGATCTGTTTGTTTGGTTTTCTCCTCATTATCCTTCAGGCAGGTGAATTGCCTTTTAAAATCCAAAGTGGTATGGAGAAGTTGTTTCAAAGATTTAAGTGGTGAGACAGAATGGAGACTGCAAAGAGAAATTAGAAACTGGTCTGATACTAGAGCAAAGAGACAGAGCTTGTTCCTAAGCATCTCCCCTCAACTGCTCCATCAGCTGAAGGAACCTGGTCTATGGAGTAAACGCTTTGGCAAAACCAAAGTGCTACCAAGGAAATGGGATAATATGCTGCATTTTAGCCCAACTGTGCATTTATTGCAGGCAACCAAGTGCAACGGGGAAATTTCTTGTAAAATAGCCCAATTTTAATGAGGATTCCTCTTGAAAAAAGTACCAGATCAAATGGCTGGGATGAGAAGTAATTTGCAACCTTATTCCATCTCTTGTTTCCATGCGGATGAATGCTCAAACTTGGGAAGAGTGTGCAGGATTCATAGGTCATCCCACATGGATAAGACAGGAGAGCTTTGGTCGTCTTTCTGAGACATTTCCTCTTTTGAGGGGCCACTCACCTAGCATCAGCTTACTTAAAAGTGTAAGGGGGCTCTCTAAAAAGAAGTTCGATGTTCTTGTTTTAATGCAATCGTGTTGTATTCCTATCCTGAAGGAGTGGCCCTTCTATAGAGGCTGGGAGGAATCAATACACAGCCACTCTTCTGCCTCTGATGCAGGAGCGTGCTCGGGGACCTGCCTACCTGGCCCCGCAGTTGCCTGAAAACTGCAGAGTGTCATGAAGCAACTGGAGTGGGCCAAGATCCAACCCTCATCCATGTATAAGATAAACTGATTAGAAAGATATCCTTTTTCTTTGTCATACGTATGACAGTCATGTTTCCAAACCCTGCCATTTCAAAATTGTTTAATTTTCATATAATGTTAATCATAGTTATTACACTACTCTATGTTATGTCTAGGGGGAAAAATGAGTGGGAAATTTGTTCTGCATGAAACTACCAGACTGAAGTATAGAGCAGACACATGAGCTTGTGTCTACATTAATTTACCCACTGACTGCATCTTAAATTTCATATCTGTTCTATCATACTCTTAATTAAGCCCTAAGTAATTTAAAGCTTTGAGGTGGACTACTGTTTTATTTCTAGCTATGGTGCATGGAAGTGTGATTCATATGTTTGAATAAAAATAGATGAGGACAGACCTTCCCCAGCGTAAACTGTTACAGCTCCAGCAACTTGTCTTTCAGAGAGAAGACCAGAGAAGTGGTATAGAGATTTGTGTCATGATTTTAGCGTGAGCTGTGTTACTTACACATGGCAAAGCTACAGGACAGTGCAGAAGGGGCCTCAGGGCTGAACCTCAGGCCTTTGTGTTGGTCCCATTTCGTATTTGTTCCTATCTAAAGGCAGATGAATGATGAGGTGCAGATGGAGAAATTCTCATAACAGAGAAAGGAAATACATCCTGCTGAAGAAACAAGGTGAGGAGGTCTACTGAAGAAACTAGCACCTCCTTTTAGCAAATCTCACACTTCACGTAAAAATAGCCCATGCTCAGATGTGTGGTCAGCAGGGAGCTCTCTGCCAGCGCAGCTTCAGAACATTAATCATCTACCTTTGATATCCAAATGCAAAGTCCCGCTCTCATGGGCACCATGTAATGTTATGGCACTGAGTCTATAAACCAAAAAATGTGTTTTGCCGATCCAGACAACGTTGAACAACTCAGTTTTGAAACAAACAGACCTGTTTCTTGTGAAACTCCTTCTGTGGCAATAAACATAATTACCAAAGATTTAAAATCAACTTCCAGCTGAAAACTTGCCACGATATGCCTGTGTTTCATATCTAAACCTTTCCCTGCACTCCTTGCTGGCAATGGTATGCTTCTGCCTCTTGCTAGGTGCCTGTTGAGCAAAGCCTTTCATCAGTGTGGCTGGGGCACAATTTGGGCTAAATGTGGGAATATCACTCTTCATGAGATCAGAGCTGGTGAAAAATGCTATCTAAATATTTCCAAAACCTGCTCTTTCTTTTTAGAAATAGTAAGAAATTAAATCAGAAGCAAGATATCAAAGATACCTCAGTTAGAGCTGTACTATGCACTGCCCTGCCTGGTTTTAGGAGGAAAAATACTACCAGTGTTTATCTTTCTGATTGGCAAGAAATTTATCATCAAAACCTGAAAGTTAATTTAAAATTTAGTCGCACTTCCAGAATATGTTTTTCTATTGTTGTCTTCTACATACATCTGCCCTAATACCGCACCTCTCCTCACCTTCACATAATCTCAGTTTCATTCCTTGGGTTTATTCTTCTTTTTCCATGTCATTCAGTTGAAGAGGGAACAGAAGACACAATTCTGACAGCAAAAAACTAAAGGTATATTGTAACCATCAGAGTATGGTGATTATATGCGTTGATAAGTGGCTAAAAAATTTCATAAAATTTTTATTTGAGATTTATCTTTAATATGGGAAATGTTTGCAGCATTTTTGCAAATTTAAATACTCAGCAGAAACTGAGTATTGGAAGAAAGAAAAATAAGTTTGTTTGGCTTTTTTTTTAAACTGGATTTATTGTTTTTCTTATATATATCCTTCCATGTTTATTTCTCTCTTTGAGTAAGTGACAAACAGGAGGGAAAAATGGCGGAAGAAGGATAAAAAAGGAGGAAATAGAACTAAGCAGGAATGGGAGGACTTCTACCACTAAAAATTCAGAAGTGAATTTCTAAGACTCCTTGCATTAAGAAAATGAAAGAAATAAAACATTTCTATAAGAGCCTGCAGAAAAAAAAAATTAGTTCAATTTTGTTGTTTTTCCTCATTTTCAGGTTGGCTCTACTACAAAGAAAATGAGAAAACTGTCTTTATTATCATTAATCTGGTTCCATTCAGCCATGCTATTTATCTACAGCAGAGCCAGTAATGCAAAGGGAAGGCACAATGCCTTTATATTATTATCTCCTCTAAATATGCAAGAGTTTATGAATAAACTATTTATCGGCTTTCTTTGTGACCAGTGCTGAATTTTCTTTAAATTTGCATTATTATTACTTGCGGAGCACCTTCCACTTTGACTCCAGCATATTTTCTTCTGCTTCCATATGATCAAAGTGTCTTATGCAGATGGACCTTCTTCTACTCTGCCAAAATCTGTCAGAGTTTGCCAGTGATGCCACGGAAGAAGGATGGAGTAGAAAAGTATGTGAGACTAATGTTATACTACAGATTGGCACAAATAAATGGAAATTAACTGATATAGCACAGTACCATAGCCTTGATTAGTTTAAATTAGGAAATTTCTCAATTTAAAAATTTCTTATTTTAAGATACAACATTAAAATTCTCTCTGTGTGTGGAGAATGTCTGCACTGTGTCTCATTTCAGGCATTTTTCTTCCCATTCATCTTGTCTACTACCATGTAAATATGTATTCAAAGTCATTCTTCCTTTCTGACTAGCTTTTGCTGGTATTTCTCACATTCTGTGTGTTTTGTCACTCTTGATTTTTGTTCTCTCCTTCCTCAATCAGGTGTTTGAACAAGAGACAACAGTGTTCAAATTTTCTCTGGGGATGTAAAACAGAACGAGATAAAATCAAAAGTTGGCTTATGTCGTGATACATATTTACTGAGACAAAAACATCTCTATCTTTGAAAGAGTGTATGTTTATGGATATATTTTTAAACTAATGACTCACTGGATATGTTGCAGTTTTTAATGGTGCATGAGTAATGCCTGGGAGTCTGTATTTAAATGTGAGGGAAATCTTGACATTTTTAAAGGGAATTCTCTGGTGTTGTTTCTATGGTAACTTTTCTAAAGAGATGGTATTTGTTTCAGCTGATTTTTAATTGTGATCAACAGTAGAGTAATGAATATACTGAACATAAAGGAAAAGAAATTATATTTGTTATGAGCCTTTTTAGACCAGCAGGAGACCAAGGGACCAGTTGCACCTCACTTAAGCCCTTAACTAGGGACCTAAAGGACTTTCTGTGCTTCACGGACTTGACTTGGGTTTTTGGAAGCATGAAAGCAGGGTGAAAGGCACAAGCGTGTATCAGGGAACATAGGTAGTGGGGTTACAGCAAAGTAGTCCCCAGTAGTGCCAGATCAAATGTTTGGCTTAGTGAAACAAAAGACAGGATGATCAATCCCAAGGCTTAACTTAGCTAAAGGAACAAAACTGTTAAAAACAGTGAGTTAGAGATAATGACATAGGAAAATGAAGACCTTAAAGAATGCCTTCGCACGTCCTTTTCTCGACAGCATCTCCATTTGCTCGAAGAGCCGAACAGCAGAATGTTTCTATTAATCATAGTTATAACTCTAAAAACTTTCAGTACATTTACGTTTTAAACAATGCAATACTTTAAGGCATAGTTGCCTTTCTCCTGTGAAGTCAGGCCCTAGTGTGCTTCTGTCCTACAAGCAAGGCTAGGTAGTAGGAAAAGGTGTAAGCTTTGACCGTGGCACTCTTTTCCTGGCCTCTGAGGTGCTCGGGGGAGAGTTACACTTTCATGCACAAAGCGATCGATCCAAGCACCAAACCTGCAGCTCTTCCCTGGGTGTGCCTAAAGTCCATCCTGAGATCTCCACGGTGCCTTCAGGAGCTCTGAGGACAGGATCAGAGGGGGGCTGGAAGGACTTCCAGAGAGGAAGTTTTTCCATAAGTACTGTTTCTCCTTGAATTCACAAGGAAATGTAACGCATAAGTTGCAGAGTATCATCTAATTCATTGTGGAAAATGAAATTCTATACGTAGTTTGAGACGGTGAACTCCTAAATTTCCCTGAGCTCTGCGTTTGAAAGGGCTGTATCATGAGTATTACCGACAATTTAAAATTTGATATTGAATTAAGAGAAATCTTTGAGATCTACTGAAAAACTTTTTGAACAAAGTTATCATACACAGAGTGAGCGATTAAAAGGAGGGAAGAGGCAAGAAGGTATATTCTTTCAAAAGCCTGAGCAAATCACAAAAAAGTGATAAACAGAAGATCTTTTCAGAAGCTCTGACTTTCCCTCTGCAATTAGCTTTGCATGAGAGGCTTGTCAGTGTGCATCTTATCAAGCTCTGGCATGACCCCTTCATTCTTTGCCCTTCCAGAACTCTGATGAAGTTATGGGAATCCAGTGACAGGCATGTGGATGTAGCTCTCGGTGCCACTTTTAAGACCACTGTTTAAGGGTGAAAGCTTCTGTTGGTATAAATCAGCACTGTTGCTCCTCTTCTTCCATTTAAAAAAATGAGACTTCTGTAATAATTACTTCAAACACCAAGTGTCTGAGTACAGGTAAAAGCTTCCAGACCATACCCACATTTAGTGTAAATTGACATACCTGTATCAATATAACAGTGACTCTAAAGTCTTACTGCTTTAAATGGAATATCATATCTATACTTAGAAAAACTTTGTTTTGAAATTAATTGAAAAAATCTAATGAGCGTCTATATGCATGCTTCATTACATGCAAAATGCAAAGCATAGGATAAGTACTTTTTCAACAATCTTTCTGATTTCATATGTAATCTGAAGGCATAAATTTAAAGCACGTATTTTTAAAATGACTGGGTGATACATTCATTTTAGCATGCTGTCACACGTAATTATTTATCTAGGTTTTATAGCTTGTGGTTGCATAAACCGATGTAGTCACCTTCCTGTTTCTATAGCCAGAAAAGGCAAAATTTTTCAATGTACTTGAATGCTTGTATGACTCAGAGAAGGAAAGGGACTTTCTGAAAGTTATCTAGTCTCTATCCTCCTTCCTATAAGTGTCAGGGTCTTCTTTCTCTTTTTGATAAGCGTTCATACTTTCAGGAACCTAGTTATATTAAAAATGCCATGCACATAGTGCCTACTCGCTTTACTGACCAAGGGCCTGCTTCCAGTCAAGGGGCATTTTGTCATTTCTTCAGTAGGAAGAGAAAAAGAAGAGGAAAACCCTGGCAAATTGCTTTCTAAAATAAAGAATTGGGGTGGGAGTGGGCGTGGTGTCTTTATTAGATATAATGAAAGTGTAAGAAGGATTTTACTGGGTGTCTGGCATCTTTGCCAAATTATCAGTTAAAGCCCAGCTCCAGGACCAATATTACTGGTGATATCGCTAACGCTGTTCAGCCTTCCACCCTTTCTATGTGTCACAACATAAAAGCAAGACCCTTATCAGGGACCCTAAAGCAATGGTAGCACCAACTAGAAATCTTAAATAAGGCGGAGTACTACCGGTGCATGAACTTCAGGTGGTCTGACAGTGCTCTGTAATTCTGACATTTGTTAAAACTTTGTCAGAAGTTTTAAAACGTTAAAACAACATTTTAAATGCTGTCTTAATATGTTTTCGTAAAAGGCATTGCTATGTTTTCCACAAAGGTGGTCTTTCTCTGCAGTCAGAAATGGAAGGTCGGTGTAAAAAGAAACTCAATGGGACTGTACGAAGCACGTAAGAACTTTGTAAACCATCTGCTTTAGAACTTTAAACTATTTATAAAAGCATTTTGTTATTTTAAATTTATAATGCAAACAATTTAAAACTAATAAAAATGTTCTAACATCAGATTCAGGTAGGTTGGAAGTGAATTTCGATCAATATAATGAAGGACAATTTTCTAATGTAATCTATGTTTGTCCTGAGGCTACCAGTGTTAGAAGATAAGATAGAAAGAGTAATATTTGTGTCAAAGGCAGAAAAAACACATCTTGATTTCAGATCTCATACAGATTTGCAGCACTGGCTACTATTCTGAAAATACTTTTTCACATGTAAACTCTACTAGTTTGTTTTCATCCCAGGAAAGAAGAAATAAATATCCTTTTCACGACAATATTAAAATAGCACTTTAACAAAACTAATCTGCTGATGTTACAGTAGAGAAAACTGATGCCTAACAGTTCTCTGAATTATTGGCACGTACAGTATTGATGCGTAAAATAAGTTCAGCATTTCAATGATGGCCACGTTTTGTTATAACAAGATCACAGTGTAAAATCATGCATTTCTCATAATGTTTTACCATAAACAGGTTTTAAATTGGCATTTTTATAGAAGCTTCTTAATCAGGCTTCCATGATAACAGTATTTAGTCTCATGTTAAAACTCAAATTAATATTTTTATCTATATTCTGTGAGTATAAACCTAATCACAATGCAATTAAGGTTTCAATATTGCAAGTATTTTCTGTGAAATATTGATTTACATAAAGCCTGACCCTGAAAACATTTACTATAGTGTTCCGGTTGCTATTCTGATTAGTTCTGTTGATTTATAATGAATTTCTCAGAATGAGGTGGGCAGGATTGGGCCCTAAATTACAAAGAGATTCAAACTGTTCTGAAAGGTATAAAGGACATGTTTCAAACCACCTGCTGTGACTCCCGAGGTATTTTGAAACTTTTTCTTCAATATTTAGTTTTCCTTCAGCTGATGCTGCTGCTCAAATATTTGAAGGACAGAATTGTTACTGAATGAGGTAAAATGACACTTTTTTTTTGACATAACTACTAACAAGGCTGCCTCTGTCTTGTCCTGTGGTTTATCTCAAGAAAGAGGTTCACCTGCAAATCTAGAACATGTCAGCTTTAATTAAATTGAATATTAAAACCACAATTCATCCAGTTGTCTTGTAATATTTTGTCTGTGGATCAGTAAGCACCACAGGCAAGTGGCTCAGAGAGATCTAATAGGTTTTTTGAATTTACCTGGAAAAATGTAATAAAAGAAAATCTTCATTTGTTTAAAATTGTTTATAAAGACATCCAGTTTTATATCACTGATTACCTTTATAAGCAATACGCTATCAGAATGCCACTTTTACAGGGCTATATCAGCCTCCTAGAAGGCTGAGCTGACCTTTTCAGACAGTTGGACCTCATTTCACTAATGGGAACCCCCAAACATTTCTGCATCTCTTTCCTATTTAAAAATAAACAGTCAAAAGGGCCAATGTGAACAGAGAACTAATCAATAGAAAAATTTGCATTCAAGTTTGTTTGATTTGATGAAGCATAGAACTATTTTATTTATTGAAACTGTATTAATGTAATTAAAATAAATAGAAAATGCACTCTTTACTTAATTAATATTTTAAGCTGTCTCTGAAGAATAGTATGCAGCTTGAATGTAGTTATCATTTTTAAAATGCAAGACAGATTAATTAGATTCAAATCTTAGCCAGAATGAAATCATTTTCTTAATAAAGCTGAGAGCTCTAGAATTTACTTGGAAGTAGAAAGTGTCTGGTGTTGCTCTTCACAGATGAGCATGGGAAGATAAGACATAAAACTCAGTGAAGTCTAGTGGTTAAAATACTGCTAAGTCCATTTTCAAATTATGGTCCTAGGTGTGGGGTTTATAAATAAGAAAGGTGTGGTGGTTTCAAGACCTGGGGCTCCATCCCTTTCTTAATACATGTATTCCTAAAGTAAAGGTAATTCGAAAAAAATGTGTATAGGAACTTAATATTTGGAAAAACCTTTTTGCTCATAGGAGTGAAGGAAATTCAACTGTGATCTTAAGATCCTCGCGGACAGAAAATCCTCTGCAACATACCTGGATTTGTATTTAAGGAGCAAGGCTCCAAAGGATGTTAGATAAAACTTTTAAACAAAGCAACAAATGAGATTAAATGGTGGTTTAGCTTTATCACACATCCTTTAAAAGAATGAAAATCTATTTCATGCTATATATTGTGCATGCATTTGCAGAAAGAAGTGACTAAACTTAAACCTGCAGACAGATCTGTAGTCAGAAATCAAGACAAAAAGGTCAGTGTGGTTTTCAGCACCCAGTTATGAAGAACAGATTTTTAGGGAGTCCTGACAAACATCGCTGGTTCTCAGACAAGAGTTTTGTTCTGTGTAAACTGGAAATATCTTTCAGCATCATTCCCATTGAAATTGCAAGATTCAGAATATTTTGAGTTTAGGCGTAGTTCAAATACAGCTCTTGAATTTGGATGAATGTTAATGCGAATCTTCAAAATACTGGTATTTTAGATGCACTAAAGCCAGAGAAACTGTCTCAAAGCCATTTTTACTTTCGATTTCAAATGTTTTCCAAGAAAAAGGCATGAAACTTTCTAGAAATTCTATAATGAAATGCTGCTGATGTCAGGGTTTTTTTGGTTTCCCATTTACAAATGCATTAAATCATATGAGAAAATGTATTTAGATCACCTAAATGTAAGTTACTCCATTGAAAATGAGGTTTGATCAAGTACCAGTAAGCCGATCCACAAATAAGGGCTGTGAGTAACTGTACTATGCAAACTTTAAAAACAGTTTTTGAGTTTTAAATTAGTAAACTATTGAAAATTATTTCTTCTATCTGGCAACACATCCTACGTTTTTAATGAATAGCACATTAAATAATCTATGTTTAAATAATTTCTTTCCTGTGACATAACCCTCACAGATATTTGCCATCCCTTCAAAGGCTGGATTTAGCACGTGATGAAAGTAATGAAAAGTACATTAAAATGAAAAGTATTTTAAATTTCACTACAAATTTCTCAAAATTTCACTGTTCTGAAAAAACATGTATTTTAAATAGTATTTTGCTGTCTTGTGACACTTGGCCAGTCGATTTCATGTTTAACCTGTTCAGCACCTGACAGTTCTGAAAAGATGCAATATTTGCCCGGGAAATGATAATGAATATATTTGTAAATAAGAAATACAAACTACAAAGCTAATGGAAGTATTTATCAGTTTCAGACAGTTCATTAGGAGGATCAATATGCAAACACACGTGTCCTTTTAATGAAATCTCTTGGCGGGTTCATTTATCTTTCAACTTAAGTAATACAGGTTAGTGAGCAAATGATGTATGCTATGGCTCTTCCCGGGGCAGGATAATATTGGACGGAGAAGCGTGCTATCAGGCTGACAGACTGACGAAGTAGTAAGTTGGTACCGTGCACTAAAAATGTAGCTGATTAAATGTTTGGAGAAGCCAAGTTTGTGTTAATCTGTGGGAACGTGAAGGATTTTCCGTGAGCAGAAGCCAGGTGGGAGACAAGGAGTACCTCTTCTCCCTGGACACCTTAGCGTCAAAAATGGTGTTGGTGTAAACAGCACCTTCCTCAATCCGAAATGGGAAGGGTCGGGGTGTGCGTACGGTTATCGGGGGCGAGCCTAGGGCACAACTGCTCTGCCCTTTCTGAACAGGGCAGAACGACCCAGTACAGTGGACGGTGATGACACTTTTGGTGCTGTCCTGCAGGTTGAAGTGAAGTGTCCCGGCGGGACGGGGCGGGGCGGGGCGGGGCGGGGCGGGGGGTGCTTCGGGGATCCAGGCTGCCCTCGCCCGTCCTTGGCTTCCCCGACAGGCCCGTGTGCTTGCCAAGGCGCCTGTCGGAGAGCCGGGGGGTGGGGGAGAAGAAAAAAAAGAAGGGAAAAAAAGGAAAACGGGGTTGCTGCAGTGTCACCGGGAAAGCCGCGGGGAGCCCGAGCCGCCCGCTCCCGCCGGGAAGGCAAAGGCCGCCGGGGCCGGGCGGGCTGCAGCGGGCCGTGCCCCCGACGGCTGCCGGTGCGGCGGGGCTGTGGGGAAGGGGGCGGCCCGGCCCGCCCCGTCCATCCCGTCCCAGCCCCGCACGCCGGCCCCTCCGCACTTGCGCGGGGCCGGGACCGGGGCCGCCCCGCGGCGGGGGAGCGGGCCGGGCGGGAGGTCCCCTCGGGGGAGCAGCTCCCCTCCCTGATTTGCTTCTCTCGGCTCAGGAGGGTTTTGCCCGGGGGGGCTCGCAGGGGCTGCCGCCGCCCGAGCCGGGAGAGGCTGGGGCACAGGGGCGGCGGCGGGGGCTGCGGAGGGAAAGAGGAAGGGGAAGGGGAAGGGGAAGGGGAAGGGGAAGGGGAAGGGGAAGGGGAAGGGGAAGGGGAAGGGGAAGGGGAAGGGGAAGGGAGGGTGCCCCCCCCCCGCGGTCAGAGGAGGGCCAGCTCTGCCCTGCCTGCCATCCCCAGCCGTAGGGGCAATGGGAAACAATGGGGAGAGGGAGGCGGGAGGGCGCTTCGGGGGCGGGGGGGGCTGAAGGGGCCTCCCAAGGACCTGTCACCTCCAGCCGGCAGCCCCCCCCTCGCACTCCGCGAGCAGATGCTTCGGGGGTGCCCCCGCAGCGTGTTTGTCGGCGGCGTGCTGTAATTTGGGGGAGACGGGGAAGACTGCGGGGTCCGTTTCGTTGTAAGGGCCGGTGCTGCCCCGGGCACCTGCGCGGAGAAGCGGCTGTAACTCGGAGTCAGGGGTGCGCAGCGCCGGGCACAGCGCGGCCCCGCACCGGCCCCGCACAGGCTCTCAGCAGTCCCTGCCGTGATTTGTTTAACCGGGCTCCGCCGCTGTCCCGTGGCTGGTCGCAGCACGCTGCTCCTTCCTAATTTCGTGTGTTATTTGGAGAACCGGGACGGGAGGGGGAAAAGTTTGGACCTCCTTTGGTTGGCACTGTGTGGTTGGTTTTTTCTTTTTTTACGGAGGAAAGTCTTTTCAGGAAGAAACGTTGCGGGCTTCTTTGCTGTATTGTCATGCAAATGATCTTTAGGTTTTCCTTGCTGTCCTTGCTTGATTTTATTTTTGGCTTTCCGTCATTGTTCTGCCCTCCGCTTCCATCTTGCCAGAGTGGCACCAAAAAAAAAAAAAAGAAAGAAAAAAAGAAAAAAAAAAAGATGGGGGGACGCGTAAAAAAAAAAATCAACAACAACAAAAAACCCCGAACCGAAAAACCCCCACACATCCACAAGAGAAACCCCAAACAGCTTTTCCAAATGAGTGACACAGCCCGTGTCCATTCACCGCCTCACTCCGGCGAAGGGTTTCTCAGCAGCCCAGACCTCCTTAGCCAATTGCTGCCAGCAACATGTGGAGGGGAGGCATCGCTATAGCAACCGGTGGATGGGCCATGTGCGGCAGCCGGCAGGGGCTGCGAGCGGCCCGATATAAGGAGGGCAGCGCCGGGGCGCGCCGGCATCCTCCATCCGCGCCCGCGCCCCGCGGGGACCGCCGGGCCGCCCGGGGCCGCCGGCTCCCCCCGCCCCGCCGGGAGGCGGCTGCGGGCTGCGAGGAGCGCTGGTGCCTGCCGCCTGCCGCCGCCTTTGTCTGCGCCGAGGAGGGGAGTGGGGAGGCGGGGGGAGCGGGGGAAGTTTTGGCACCGGAGGAGGATTGCTAGAGCCCGCCGAGGTGCGCTGAGCCCTCCCAGGGAGGAGCCCGTCCCGGCACGCCGGCTGCGCCGCCATGGCAGCAGGTAAACGCGGCGGAGGATCGGGGGGGGGGGGGGGGAGCGCCGTGTTCCGAGGCGGCCCGGCCGGGGCTGAGCGTGGGAGCCGGGTGCGCGGCGTGGGGCGGAGGAGCGGGGTGTTGGGGCGGGCGGGATGGGGGGCAGCCGCTGCCGCCGCCCTCCCCGTCGGTCGAGGCCGGGCCGGCTCCCCGCGAAGCGGCGCGGGCGGCGGGAGGGGCGGCGGGAGGGCCGCTTCGCCTCCTGCCGGCCCCGCGGCCGCCAAAGCCCCGGGCGCCCCCGGCCCGGCGCTTCCCGGGATGCTCCCGGTATCGGGGGCCGTCGGACAGGAGCGGGTGCAGCGGCCCCGGCGCGGCGAGGACGTGCCCTTGCCGCTCCCCTCGGCCCGTTCGCGGCTCGGTGCCCCGAGGACGGGTCCCCCGCGGCGGGTGCGCGGAGGCGGCCGCCGGAGCCCCGTCCCCGGGCGGGGGCGGCCTGGGAGCCGCGGGGCCCGGCCCGGCTCCCTGTGAGACGGGGCGGCTGCTCCGCTGGCGGGGCCTCGGGCTCCACCAGCGTGTAACCGAGAGACGGCTCGCTTGTTGGCACTCGGTTTTAAGGGCGCTTTGTCTAATCCCTAAATTATGTGCCTTCAGCATCAGCATTAGGTCAGCGCTGGCACTACGGCTTGTGTTTCTCTTGCTTGCTGAAGATGCTTGATTAAGCTCGGCTGTCGCTGACCGTCCTCTTGGCTCGGGCTCTGACAGTGACTTGGAGCTGCTGAGCCCTCTATTTATCTGTTTCACTCTGGCTTACAAAGCCTGGGCTGAGGAGGAAACCTGCGTCCTGGTGCTCCCATTCTGCTGCTTTCCCTTAGTTGCTCCTGAGCCCTTAGAGATGGGAATCGAAGTTTCTTCACCGTGCTGAAGTCTCCGCACCCTCCTCTTCTTGCTGCCACCCCAGAGGCGCGCTGCGCGGCTGCGGGCAGGACGGGCCACGCTTCTCCGGCTCTGGCTCACCTACCTCCTCCACAGGCATGGATGTGGCTGTCCGGTTTCCTGAGTCGTGTGTTACCCCTACGGTCTCAGTGATGCTGTAGGCTTTTGTGCCGTGCTCTTTAACTAAATACCGACTTAAAAAAATACCCAGATCCTCAGGAAAATCTTGAAGCTCTTTAAATTTCCTCTTTCGCAACCTTATTCCTTCCACGCCACAAACTTCTTTGGGGTTCTCGGACATTTTGGCATTTCAGCATCACCTTGTAGTGGGATTCAGGATAATAGCTATAATTTTCTTGTAACTCTAACCAGAAACTTCACTTCTGTTTGCCTTTAGGAAGCCAGAAGAAAATATCTACCATTGATCAAGGGATCTTTGAACTCGCTGAATTCTTGATTGTATTCAGTCATTGTTCGTGGTATTAATCCTACTAAAAGGTATAGAGACGCTCCAGAGTGCTTTGTGGTGTTGAAGGTTGTGGAAAGATCATTGTACCCCTACAGATGAATAGATCTGTGGCTCTTGCAGTGACCTTTCTCAGTGATTTGAATAAGCTGCAGTTCCCAGAAATCCATCTGCCTTTTGTGTTTGTCGATTTGTCTAATCTTTCCGACCCCTAAAAGAAGCAAAAAGTACCTTCCCATCCGATTTCATCCTCCCGAGTAAAAGCATTAAATTGACCTCATTTCAGGTGATGAACTGACATCTGCTGAAAGTGATCCTGGCATCAGGCGAGCTTTCGGGGGGGGTGAGGAGGGAGGCAGAGGACAGCAGCCCCAGAAACCTCTTACTAACTCTAAAGATAGTCCCTTAAAACACCAACAAGTAGCCCGGACCATACAGCTCGGGAGCACAGTGCTGAACGCAAGAAACATTATACGCAGTGAAGGTGAACATCCCCAGGCCCTGCTGCCCCAGTCTAACCTGACTGGGAGTGCGAAGTAGGGGAGGAGAAGCAGGAACCAAAACCGAGGGAGATGCTGCTTTCCCTTCTGTTTGCTTTCTTATTTTACTAAAGGAAAAAATTCTTATCTGTAGGTTTCCTGGGGACAGACTAGGGTAGCCAGGCTCCTCCTGATGTAAAGTATTTCTCTGGTTTTCTAGTAACCTATCAAAACTTAGCCAGCATAGTGTATCTCAACCTGCTCAGATAACCTTACAGAGGGATATTACTAGAAGTGAATTTAAGTTTAGATTTATTTAAGCGAGCAGACATACACAGATGTGTGTGTATATATATATATGAATACATATTATATATATATCTCCGTACACACCCACACACATCCCTTTCTTCATGCTTTCTATATTAAGGAAATAATACACATATCCTTTATGGTTTGTTTTAATGTCAGTGGCTGCGACTATTAGCAAAGGATCCTCCTAAAAAAAACCCCTGATGAACTAAAACTTATTTTAGTGAAGTTTATTTTTAAGAATAATTATTTTCTTGTAGAATTCTTTTCTTCTGCCTAGGCACTTTTTTCCCTCCTTGAATGGCAGATTTGCAAGTACAATTTCATCTGCACAGAGGAACAATAGCTTTCAGTTGCACAAAGGATTTCTCCCACCCTGAATCCAAACCACAATGCCTCTTGCTCTGATAATAGCTTCTGAAAAGATTTTGTAACGCACAGAATTAATACATGATTATTTCCGCCTCACTTCTCTCATTTATTAGATTCTATAGTGAATTCCAAATTAAAAATAGCACCTCTTGAGTTTTTTAACGTTCTAATATTTTGAAACAAATCGTATTCTGAAGTTCATCTTTTTGCCCGTGTTTACTAAGAAGTCTGCATTTTTTTATTATTGCTCAGAAACAAAGCTAGCTAATATAAATGTAAAAATCAAGGCATGCAAAAATTGCAAAAAATTATAATGTCAAGTTGGTTTAAAATTAATGGGAGTGATTTTTCCTTTGCAAACTGGAAGAAAGGTCGGGTGTAGTAACTGGCAAACTGGGTTTTCAATCAGGAATATCTTTTTAAATTTATGAAGCAAAACAAAACCTCAACTTCAGTTAGAGTTTTGCTTCAGCAAGGACCAGAATCAGGCCCCGTGTCCTAAAGGAAATAATGAAGTGTAATTCTGCTGAGGCATCTGGAAGGTGAGCTTTCACATCACTGCATGGGAGCTCCTCTCTGCTCTTACAAAGACTTTCTCCCACACTTCCAACATAGGTGTAAGAACTTATTTACATGAAAGCGTACATTAAATATTTACTGACATTTGCCTGGAATTCGTTTGAAATGTCGGCGGTTCTGCTGCATCATGGGATGACACCGCAGAACGGGATGCTGCTCTTTGATTAGAACAGTGATTTGTGACTCCAGAGTTATGGCTGCTCTAGTTACTGACTCACTCTTGGGTGTATATAGAATGCGTTCTGTCGAGGGACTGGGAAAGCCTACATGAGATCAGATCCTAAGCATTTTTTCTTCCCTCTTTAAAAAAAACAACCACCACAAACCCTCACAGAAGCAGTGTACTTCAAGCAAACACTGTTGAGTGTAAGTGGTAGGTGTAATGTTGTTTTGAGACAGGGTAAATCGCTGCCTTCTAGCATTTAAGCTCAGGCCGGGCTGTTTTAAAGCAAGGAAAGACTGTCTGAATATCTCCAAAGTCTCCGTATTTAGAGTCACTTCCTAAGCCATCCATTTAGGAATTAGTTGTTTTTCCTTCACTTGGGACTCTGTGATGCTACACAATTTTCCAAGTGGAAAATCATTCAGAGGAATGTCAATATATTCTGTTATGTAAAGTTTAAAAACCGCATAGTTACATGTAGCTGAGTTTAATATTTAATTATGTGTAACTTATGTGGTCTATTTATTTGTTAAGCCTCGGGGGGGGGGGGGGGGGGGGGGGGAAGGCGATTTGTTTTTCTTGTTATGCAACAGCTATTGTTCCCCCTCCACCCCAGGCACCCGCACCCGCACCGTGGCAGCCCCAGCCAGCACAGGGAGAGGTGTTCTGCTTTAAAAGACATCCGACTGTAAATGTCAAATTCATAAATATTTCAAGTCAATTTCAAGTCAAGTCTGACAGGACGCCTCTAATTAACCCTGGGCTCCGTTTCAGGCTGGGGCCTTACTGCAGGGAAGAATCAGGGGTTTAGGTGAGGTGGAGAAATCTGTGCTCGGGGGGGGGGGAGGGCTGGTAACTAACTCGTCGGATTAATTTTTACCCGTTTCATAATTTGATGTTTGGTCAGACATCAAGCAGGATGAAAGGGCAGCGGGTCTCTCCAGCTGAGTTGGGGGCAGTGGGGACTGTTTCCTGAGGCTCTCCTGATGGGACAGCCCGGGGGCGCCGGGCCCCGCTGCCCTCTGCGGCGCCGGGTGTCCCCAGCCCGGGAGCGCCGCCGCTGCGGGACCCGCAGCCGGAGCCAGGCGGCGGGGCTTGGCCGTCGGCTTTACTCGGCGCTTTATGCGGGGTCGCGCAGCCGGCAGCAGTCACCGATGCCGGGGTGTTTCCCGGGGGCGGCGTGGGGGCTGGCCGAGGTGGCCCTAAGCACCAACACCCCCCCCCCCCCCCCGGAGGCAGGGAGGGGAGAGGGGAACCCTCCGGGCCCCGACGGCAGCGGCTCCGGAGGTGCTCCCCGTGAAGCGGGCGGGAGGAAGGAGCGGGGAGAAGGGCCGGCGGCCCCCCGGTAGAGCCCCTCGCTCTTCCCCGGCAGCCGCTCCGACGGGGCGGGGTACCGCCGGGCGGGCGCGCAGGCGGAGAGCGGGGGGCTGCGGCCGTGCCCCGTCGCCTCTTCCCTCCCGCTGCGGGGCCGCCATCCCCTTCCAGGGCGCGGAGAGTCGGGGCAGGCGTTAGCGCCGGTCCCCCAGACGTGTACGGTTTTTGCAAGCACTCGCCTGCCTGGAGCCCATCACTGGGGACACGGCTACACGGCTCCCCACGGAAGATGCCTGCCGAGATGTAAACAAGGCTCAACGCCCCACGGAAGGTTTCAAACTCTTCCCCGTGTGTGTTTCACGTTCCCGGGTGCAGCCGTGCGCTGGGGACGTGCGGGGTGTCTCGGCGGTCTCGGCGAGCGCTTCTTTTGTTAAGGGCAGCCAGCTCCGGGGACGGCAGCCCCGGCTTTGCGGGAGAACTGCCTGGCGAAGTTGGAAGCGACATCTAAAATCCCTGGAACTCCAGGGGGAGAAGGGCAGGCACGCTCTTTCTGTCCCCCGTGTTTACTCGGGGCATCTGACAGCACTGTGCTCCCGCCGTTGCCATTGTTTCTCTCGCCCAGCCCTGTCCCCGGGTGTTCGTGCCGCTCTTTCGCACGGCAACCGGAGAAGGAAAATCGTTTAAACCCCCGATGGCGAAAGCAGAGAGAGAAGAGATTCAGGAGCCGTGCCCGCAACCGCCCGCCAGCCTCCTCCTTCCCGCCGCCGGCGGCGGTGCCCCTGCGCGCTCCCGGGGCCCGAGGCGGGGGCGGCGGCCCGAGCCGCGCGGGGAGCGGGGCCGGCCCGCGGGGGGTCCGGGTGGGCGGCTCGTCCCTGCCGCGCTGATGGGAGGCCAAACGCCGCGGCGAGGCGGATTAACGTCCCGGGGCGCAGCGCCCGGGGAGGGGGCGCCGGCACTTTTGCTGGAGCTGCCTATTTAGATGCAGATTGCGACCTCCGGCCCCGAGGGGCCGGCGGCCTTTCACGGAGATGCTAATGGCAGAGCGCGGCGGCCCTTTGCCCCCCCCCCAGGGTCCCCAGGGCCGAGGCGGCGGGAGCTGCGAGCGGGCGGCGGCTGCCGTCGGTGCTGCCCCTCCCGGGTCTCCTTTGCAAACCGTCCCCCGCCCGGTGCGGAGGGCGGGCAGCGGTGCGGGCCGAGGCCGCGCTCCCCCCGCCGCGGCCGGGGCAGGTGCCCGGCGGGGGCCGCAGAGCGCGGGGGGTGGGCGCGGGGAGGCGGCCCCGGAGCCCCCCCCGGGGCCGGGGCGGGGAGGGGGGGGGGGTCAGCCCCGTCCTCCTGGTGGCTGTTGGGATTTGGAGGAGGGGCCGGCCGCGGTTTGGGGGAGGGAGGCAGGGAGGCGGCGGGTCCGGCGGTGGCTGCGCGGGCGCGGAGGCGGCGGCGGGCGGCACATGCCCGGCCCCGGCGAGCCCTGCGCCCGCCCCCCGCCGCCCGGGGTTTACAAACCCGGCAGCCCTCCTCCGCCCGGCGCATCCAGGCAAGAAAATCCGGGAGTCTTATTGAACCTGCATTTCCATTAACTCTGCCTCAGCCCCGGCTAATCCGCAGCACTGAAGGCAAGGAGGCTAATTAATGACAAGCTTTTACAGTCAAGACCAGCGATAATTGCTTTGGTGGCCTTTATGATTACAAGATAAAAATGGACCGGGCCTGACATAAGAGCCACTGTGTACACTGCAAGACAGGAGGAAATTAAGAGCTGGCTAGCTGAATACGGAGCAGAAAATTACTAATAGAGGAGAGATAATGAATAGGCCGGCTAGGCATTCATGGGGAAAAATCCATTTTGTTACCACGCGAAATTAGGTGGTGGAAAGGAGTTTGCTAATTGTTCTCATCTTGTAGCAACCAGGACTGAGGCAGGGGCGTGCTTTTCAATTCATTTCCCTGGTAATTGTGAAAGGGGGAAAGCAGGCCAAATGAGTCTTGCTGCAATTTGCGCGCCTGGTCTTTTCATTTTCATGTTGCGTTTTTAATTGTTGCTAATATAGCTTATAATGAAGCTAATGAGGGGAAATTATTGTACAACTTTTTAGCACATGGAGACAAGTGAAACGCACTAGAAGGATTCTCTCCTATCGCTGCAAAAATAATAGTAATCTGGAGGAGTTTGGAACTATCGCGCTTTTTTATCCTTTTCCTTCTACAACAGACAAAAGGAAGGACCGCCACCTACTTCCCCCCCCCCCCCCCCCCCGTCGTTCCGTATTTCGTTTTTCACTCCAAGAGAAAATAATACCGGACTTTCCCTTGCTGCCCCCTCGCAGCCCCTGGCCCTGCATGCGGTCCTGCGGGGGGGCGCGGAACTGCGGGGCGCGGCGCGGTGCTTGCGCGCACCCAGCGCGCCCGCCTCCGCCTTTCGGTCGTTAAATGCAAGCCGCCGGGAGGGGAGGGGAGGGGACGGAACGGAGGGGGGGGGGGGGGCGCATGTCAGCAGTGCTGGCCCTGCCCGCCCGTTCGCCTCCATCCTTGGCTGAAAGTTCGCGCTGCCGGGTGTTTCCCCCGACGGGGTGTCCCCCCCCCCCGCGCTGCTCGGCGCTGCTCCGCCACCGCGCAACTCAGGCGCTGCCTCTCTCTCCTCCCCTGCAGAAAAGCCACGTCCCGCCGCTCCCGCAGCGCGGGGAAGAGGCAGAGTCCGCCAAATTCCTCCTCCTCACCCTCCTCTCCCTCGCCGGCATCGCCGGGGTCCTGGCGGCGTCGGGGGTCGCCTACTGCCTCCGCCACCGCGCCCACCACCGGCTGAAGGAGAAGCTCTCGGCCCTGGGGACCGACGCCGGCTCCGACGCCCCCGCTGCTTATCAGGTAAGGACCGAGCTCTCCTCCTCCGGCCCGGCTCCCCCCGGGGTGCCCGGCAGCCCCCGGGGGACCCCTCCCGTACTGGGAGCCGGGGGGTGGGTTTGTTCCCGGCGCTGCCCCCCGGCTCCGTTCATATTCCCGCGGATTCACTGGAGCGGCTTTTTGCTGCTGGGGATTAATCTTGGCTGTTCTGGTAGTTGCTGTACATTCGTGCCTAATTAGAAACATTTAAAAAAAAAAAAAGGAAAGAAGAAGCCCTTGCCATTGAAATTCTCTGAAAAATAACATTAATATCCATAATCTGTCACCCCTGCCACTATTAATAACGAAAAATCTTTAACATTTATGAGGAATGGATTGCACGGTTATCTGAAGATGTCTCTCTTTTTGAGTAATCGACTTCTTCAGGGTCTGATATGAAAAGAGCCTTTGACCCGATCTGTTGCCACCTTCTGCCATTATTCAGATAAAATGAAATCTAATGCTGATAGATGGGGAGGTAAACCAGGACTGGTTCTGGGAGAACAATGGTCGCAGATGTGTACCCAGTAATACGGGAGGACTGCACTCAGATTTCCTGAAATAAATCAGAAACCTCAGGCTTTCTCTTTCAATTTCACGAGTGTTGGGTGGAGAGACACTCTGCATCTTCCTGAAGTTTGGTTGAGATCGTGGCACTTTATTTCTTGGTGTGTTATTGGTGTGGCAATGCATGTGTTACACCACGCAGCCCTGGTCTGCTATCCCGGTGTATTTGGAGTGTGACCAGGAAAAAGAATTCAAGAATGTGTAAACATTGTTGCTGTAGTACCCGTGGCTGCTGTGCCCCCGTAGGGTCTCCCTAATGGCACTCTTCTGTCAAGTTTTATTTTACCTTCTTGTTCTGCTTAGGTTCAGACATTATGGTCTTTCTGGATTCTGGAGTTGAGGTAGATTCAAATTGGCAGCTGGGAGTCATACGGGAATCGACTCGTATTTCCTCGCAAAGTTTGGGTCTGCCTGTGCCTCTTACGTGTTAAAGATGTAACGTATTAAGTACGTCTCCACAGGCTGGGTCCAGGGAGATTTCAGTACAGAATGATAAATACGAATGTTTCTGTAACAATTAGTATCTTCAGGAATGGTTTTCAGTTTGGATGGAATGTTTACTGAAAAAAAAAAATCTTTAAATTACTTTATATCTTTAATGACTTCCAAAGCAAGAGAGAGTGAGAGCAAGAGCATTTCCAGTGGAAAAAAGGAGTGTCCTCCAGGATAAATAAAGTGTGAACAAAACAGCAGTTTGTCAGATCAGTTTTGTTGGCCAAAGAGACTGTGGCCATAAATTATTTTTGGTTGGTTTTAATAGGGAACTTGTTGTTGACTTATTTAAACCACAGAAGCAATAGGTAGTCTTTTTCTTCCGTCAAACGTGAATACAAGAATTCTTAATTTAAAAAAGAAGCCCTCCAGGTTCCAAAATCACACTTGAAACTGAATTTGTGATAATTAACAGGACAATCTTCCTACTGACAGCTCTAATTAATAGTATCTGTAATTAAAATCGTGCCCTTCCAGCAGGAAAATTGTTTGAATTTCTTGGAGTGACCTTTTTTGCCATTTCTCCTGGGAGTATAGTGGTTAAGTTGATATTGATTTTATAATGAGCTCTGGTTTGTTTAATAAGAATCTGTAATCCAGACACTAAATGAAATGTGTGCTTCATTTCTTCTTCCCAGATTTATATGTATTTTAAAATCTTCCTAGTTAGATCTGAGAGTGACATTTTCTGTTTAAAAACAACAACAATGCTTCGAGGATGCTGCTCAGTTTTTCAATAGCGAGACTGTATTAATATTCTTTGTTCCTGGCCTTTGGGCCCAGTCCTAACCACCTGACTTCTTAAACATTTCCATTGGTTTTTCAGGGGAACCGTAGTCATGAGTGGGAGGAAAAATGTTTTTCCTTAAATACAAAGGTTTCTAAGCGCTTGGCTCTCCTCCCATGGAAGTAAATGGGAATTTTGCCATTTGTTTCAATGGCAGCAGTAGGAGGCCCCAGTATAAGCAGACAAAATACTCAGGCAGTTTTGATGCTGCTAAGTAGCGTTTTATCAAAATGAATCGCTGAGCCTGGTTCTGTATATAATAAACTATTCACGTGGATTTGAAGAGAAACAGGATTGAGCCCTATTCGCATTGTCAAAATCGCCTTATGTTGAGCTGTGTGAAATGTAATGGATATCTGGTGTGATGCATGTTTTGGGTAACATCAGTTAGGTCTCAGAAAAGCATCAATTATCTTTTTCCTCATTTTGTGTGATACTCATAGGGGAATAATGTAACCTGTATTAATACGAGGGAAGAAAAAAGCAGATAGCTTTGAAAATTGTACCTACTTTGTTCTCTTCTGTTAAATGTTTCCCAAGTATCTACTCAGTTAACTCAGTGTATTTTAAAAATATGAAATATTTCAGCAGCTGCTGCCACTACACTTTAAAGCACGCTACTCCAATATGTTGCTGCTTACAGCTTAAGTGACAATTCAGATTTATTTTTTTTAATTTGAAGGGGGAAAAATTGGTCGGTATAAAAAGGCCTGGTGGCCCAATGTGATTCAGAGAGAACACTGAAATATCACTTCTATTCACATGCTTCTCAAAATGTCAGGGGTTTGTATCTTCACATAAACAAGACTGACCTAAATTTTCAAGATTTAGCAGAAGCATTTTTCATCCTAACCCAGTTCAGCCAGGAGAGTTCATCCGGGGTTTTACTCCTTCCTTACTCACCCTGTGAACTTCAAAGAGTTTTTTCCCACAGCTGCTTTTTTTTTTTTTTTCCCCCCTCTTTCTAGCTTGTGCAGTGAAATACCAGCTTGAGAAGGGGAAAACAGACAAACCATATTGTCAGGGAAATAGCAGGTTGGCTGCTAAGTCTCCCCCCACGCCGGAGGCGTAGTGCCTGTCATGCAACGTCACTCTCCCTCGGGCACTCACCTGCTAGCGCGAGCAGTTCTCGTGTGAGCCCACTTACCTGCTAGCGCGAGTGTTTCTTGTCTAAGCGTGGGTAGAAGTGACCAGTCTTAGGCAGAAGAACCAATACCGTCTAAAAGTTGAAGCAGGCAACTAAAATCTCTGCGGTGCCCTTGATAAGCTGGCAAAGGGCCCGACGCCACTTGAAGAGGTTGCGGCGTGAGTCTGGTTCTTCAGGTGTTTGGCAAGGCAAGCAGCTGGCCTTCAGAGTGTTAAAGTAAGGTCTGGGGGACTAAACCCTATTTAAAGACTAAGTAACGCGAGGAAGGGTAGATACACAATTACAACTTCATTTATCTTTGAATCACTAAACAACAAAATTATAGGCTGGTTTAATTAGACAGGGGCTAAGGAGCTTTTCAAAACTAAAGGGAATAGGGTATCGTGGAAAATGTTGCATGCGCATAAAATGCATTTTATACATAAAAGCGGACAATTTTTGCGTACCTTTTAAACACGTCTCCTGTCCTTTCAGATCGCACGTGTAATGATTAGATAAGTCAGCGTTAGCATTCAGGGCTGACTAAAAAGAGGCTCTGAGTGCCTCCGTGGAGCCCCTGCGCATGTGCACACCTGCACCCGTGTTTGTTGCTCGTGTTGCTTTGATCTTCTTTGAAAAGCAAGTTTAGCATTCTGCAAGCCCACTCTCTGGTCCAGGAGATTAGGGCCGAAGCGTTTTAGGAATTTTCAGCAGACAGTCTTTGATTTATTTCACAACACTGAGCAGATTTTCTTCGTGCACTTTGAAGCCTTTAGAACGTAACGCAGAGAAAAACGGGCATTCAGGCATCGGGGGCGGGCTGCAAACAGGGCCACTAAGTGCACATCTTACTTGTCACTGCTCCCATTAGCGAGCAATTTATTAATGTAATGAGTGTATGTTAGTGACTGCTACTATTTAGGGATGGTCTGTTTGATTCAGAGTGATGTATTTGTGAGTCCAGCTGAACTCTGGCTTTTGACCCCCGTGTGGGGAACGCTGGGTTGTGCGAGATATTAAATCATCAGCATATTTTATACTTTGCACTGCAGAACTTTGCGATGAGCATAGTCTTCTGCATCACTGATAATGCTCTGCAAAACATTGCCCATAATGGAATTTAAAGGCAAAAGTTAAAATGCACTAAAGCTGGCTTCAGAAAGCCTGCCTTTTAATATTTTATGTCAATAATGTTCTTTTTAATTTTCCTTCATCTCAGCCAAAAGAACTTCCTTGAAAAAGTGAGGGGGCAAAGACCAAGCAGTTTACAATGAAGTTCCTTCTTAAACTGCCTGAAGTGTTCAAGGTGACAGGAGCCGTGCACTGTCAGTGCAGCTGGATTACATCATCAGCTGTTTTAAAAACTTGTTCAAATAACTTCATTTGGCAGGCATATAGTTGTAAATTATATGTTAAATTCTACATTATTACATGAGTTATATTATATATAAATTATATATTCCTTTGTCAAGTACAGTCTTATTAATTACATGATCCTTCTGTATTCAAAGCCACTAAGAACTTCTCTGTGCTTTTAAAGATTTTGATCCTGCTGGTATTTGTTATTAGAGATGTTAAGAACATGGTATTTTCAACAATTACAATAAATATTTTGCTGCAAAATTTTTAAAAAGCTCCAACTGAAAGAATCCACTGGAAACATAGTCTCCACTTAACCATCATGCCTCTTTTGTGTGTTTAAATACAGATAATTCATTACCTCTAATGTGGCTTCATATTTTACACTCCAGACTGACTTTCATAAGCGAACATGTTATTATAGTATTAGACTTTAATGTTATAGTAATACTGTATATCAGCTCCTTAGAAAATGGAATTTTATGGACTAAGTGAAATGGAAAAAAAAAAAAGGAAAATTTTGCTGTTCTTATTTATCAAGCTCTCAGTAATATTCAAATTACCATCAGTATTGGGACCAAAGTAAGCTGGTAAACTGGGGTGAATCAGTACCATGAAGTATTACCTCATAGCTACGTAAAACTGTTTCATTTTCAAGGACCCTCATGACACTGAAGCAAAAAAGATATCACTGAGGATGAGATGTATCCAGTACATGAGTATTTAGTAAACATTCCGTAAGGAATACCTTTGGTAAGGATTTTGGATAGATGAAAATTTTGCCTTAAGGCTGATTACGACGACGGGCTTGCTTGTGTTTTCTTCTGGGAAAACAAAGGACATGATGCATTTTTAATCTTTTCTTTTCCTGTGTCCTTATTAAAAGAGAAAAAAAAGATCATCTCATATGACTATGTAAAGCAACAGGACAAACTGTAATTGTTATGTATTAGAAGAGTTGTTCTTGTCCATTTAAGTCTGCTTATTGTGCATTATGTGAACAATTTTCTCTATCTTTAATTAGAATTTTGTCTTAAAATAAATTCTCAGGAACCTGCAAATGCACTGTATGTAGTGTTGTTACATAGACTCTACTTTAAAGGTGAGACAGTTTCCCAATGTACAAAATACATATTCTACACAATAGTCGTGCGTAGCAATCATGGGAGAGAAGAAAGAAGTGGGGAGTGTTTGCATGTGATTAGCAGAGAGCTTACCTTATGTTTAAACACTTCACTGAAGTCAGACGGTGGATGGGCAAAGCAGAATGAGGCAAAACAGGAGGTATACAAACATGGATTTAACTTTTAATCTGTTTTTTATCTGATTAGTGTTCAGAACAATCCACAATTCGTGGGGTGCAGTGGACTGTGTAATTCCCTAACCTTGCTTCCTGTGGTAGCCATAAAATTGAGTTAAATGGTAGTAATGTTCAAAATAGCATTTCAGAATACGGTATGAATTTGTAAATCAGCACAAATTTATCAAACATGCCTGTTTGATAAATTGGGGTGTAAGTAAATAAATAAATAAATGGGGGTATGTTATCAATCTTACCCCTAGCGTTTAAAATCAACTTCAAAATACTGCTTAATGAGACATGCCCATTTTAAGTGCTGAAGCCCAATGGCCCAGATTTCAGAGGGCACTTCAGGATTTGAGCTTGCCCTGTCCGTCTGCGAGGAGCAGTGCTCTCCCATCGCCTCCTCCCCTGCTCTGCCCGGTGCTCCAGCACGCACGGCCCCGGCAGCGGGGCAGCCCCCGGGGGACCGCGCTGGCTGGGCTTGTTACGAATAGCTCTCCTCCAAGCTTTTCCTATTTAAGAAAATAACTTCTGTAAATTACTCTGTGTTGGAGAAATGGATTTGCCCTGAGCAGAGAAGGTTTTACCTTTGCAGCCCAGGTCCTGGGCTGCTGCAGCAGTGGCAGTGCAGCAACGCTTTTGAGTAAAATACTCTTTACAGTAGAGTGGGCAGGTGGAGAGAGAGGGGTTTTTGCAGGCACGAAAGGAAAATGAGTGTACACGCAACTCCTGGAGTGCTTGGATAAGAATGTGGCATGTGGGTTTAGATTTGAGTAATATAAACTGTCTTTTTCAAGTAGTTGGCTGTTTATCTGCGTGGGACTAGTGCAAAGTGGCAGAGAGGTGATGTCGACCCTCTCCCCTCACCTGACTTTGTTTATTTTTCCCTGTCTAAAGAATATGGTGTTTGAGCCTGGTGTTTTGTGGAACAAGGACAAACGTGCTCCAAGCATCTTGCAGTATAATTTCTGTGTATTTAGGATGTAAGAAAATGCTAAGAAAAAATAGTAGGAGGGGAAATGAAGTTAATGACTCATTTTTAATTACTGGGAAATCCAGAGTCCTTACCCAAACAGGCATTTCTTAGAAATGTGCTGGAGGTGCTCTGGACTTGCAGGCTGCATCTCACCCAGTAAATTAAACCAGTAAATTGTTTGAATGGCCCTGGCACCGTTTCAGGCCAAGCCACCCAACTTTCTCCCAAACAATTTCTCCGCACAGTTAGCACAGCCCAAGAAAAAGACATATATTCATTCACCGGGCAGTTTGCTTAACAGTTTGGCTGTGGCCACCCTGTTTTAGAGGGTGAGAATCACTGTTGCTTTACCTGCCCTAACTCCCCGTCCTGGACCGCCGAGGTCTGGGCTGCCGCTCCCGAGCATCCCGCTCCTGCTTCAGAGCCCCTTCCACCCGTCCCTGCCGCGCCGCAGGCTGTTTGCCAGCTGAGCGTGGGCTGGTTCTGGATAAGTACAATGGATTGTCTCCCTCTGGTAAATTGATTATGTCCCAGTGCCTGTATGTTATAAAAAAGCCAAAGATAACCACAGCCTTGCCTAATGGGCTGGAGAATATTTGATCTGCAGTCCCAGGCAGTACATCATCTCAAGTGTCCTGATTTCTTTCTGGAATAACTATACTGTCTTCAGTGGCATTTTTTTCTGATGTAATGTAGAGGATAATCAGGCCTGTCTTTCCTGCACACTTCTGCCCTTTTTTCTGTTTTAGGATTTTCCTTTTTGCTTTTGGAGCAGCTCTGTTATCATGTTTCAGGTTTGACACATTCTTCTATTGTATATTCTCTGAACGCTCAGCAGCTAACACTGCGATCTGGCTTGCTGAGCCTTTCATATTCCCTCGGAGTGCTGCACTAGAAGAAAAAAAAAATTTTTTTTTTAAAGTTTTTAACAGGGAAGTTTTTTATTTGCGGAATGAATCTTGTATCAGGGTCGTGTTCCCTGGAAGAGAGTAGAAGTTAATTTTGTGTACATAAAGAACTGTTGTAGATGGTGTTTGTCGGTTCTTGTAGGACGATGTTGCCTGCAAGCAGGAACAGGTTGCAGTTTATTCTCTGAGGTCTGTAAGGTACATAAAAAGCATTCTTCTTACTGCTTTCTTCTGGGTAGGTCTGTTCATCCTGCACAGCGGTCTCACACGGTGGGCAGTGAAAGGGGAGAGGAGTGGGGGATGCAGTGTCGCTTCCTTTCTCCTTCTCTGTGCGGGCAGGGAAGATGTGCTGTGCTCGGCAGCGTGCTGGCAGAGCAGGTCCATGTCCTGCCCAAAGCCAGCGAGGTCTCGGCTTCAGGGATCTCTTCTCCTTCCTGCACTGTGTGTTTGTGCTTAGCCTTAGTGAAGGACTTGAAGCTGACGGCAGCCACCTAAGGTTTTACCCTAGTAAACCCATACGGACTTGGCTGTTTTGAGGGACAGATGAACAAAAGTAGGTTTTAAATCCTCAGCTTTGCTCTGCCTGTAGCCCTGTTGTGCAGCTCTTGCAGGGAAGCGGATGTTGCAAAGTTGAATATTCTGGGGGGACGGTGATGTTTTTGCTCGTTTTATTGTGGTATAAACTATAAGATAAGAACTCTGGGTAGAGCAGACTGGAGCCGTACTGGGGTCATGCTGCTCAACTGGTCCAGTCTTCCCAAAGGCACAAGTGAGAGGTGGTGTCTCAAACAGCCTCGGGAGCGTGCGTGACACGGGAGGGTGGGGGACCCACGGGTGGCCTGTGTGCAGAGCTACAAAGAGTTGGAAGTCAAGGATGTGATTTGTGTTGACTGGACAAGAGGCCTCATTTCATTCCTCTCAACAGCGACAAAGCTACAGCTCCAGGGATGAGGACCTCCTATCCAAGATGCTTTCCTTTTCATATATTTACATGCACAACAGAGATCTAAATGCTTTCTAGCAGTTTAAAGAACTGTAAAAGAAAATTTGATTGAGTTAGTGCACACCAGCAAGGTACGGTACAGGACTGAGACAGCTCAGCTGATTTCTTTGCACTGTGATTTTTGCTATTGCAGGTTCTAAGCTCTCATAGTACCAGTGTATGTCACTGCAGCTTAAGTCAGCTGGGGCATTCCTGCAGCTCTTCATCTTCCAGTTCAGGTTCTCAGCTTTCAGCATGCAGATCCAGTTTTCATCACTTGTATTCTTACAAAACAACTAAATCACGACTGAAGAAGGGGACTGTAAAAGAACACTCCTTGAAGTTGAATCTTGCAAAGAACCAAAATTAATTTGGAGGGGGATGGGAGAGAATAGCTTTTGAATTGGAGAAAATAGAATTTAGTGTAGGTGGCTTATCCAAAGGAGAAAAACGCATGAGGTTTTCTCTACGCTTTGCTGACCAGTTTCTAGACTTTTTGCCAAAGACAAATGAGTGATGATTTATTGATGTTTGCTTGGGATGACTGCATTCTAAACAAGCATGGATTTTGATCAGCGAAATAGTTTGTTAAATTTTTAATGTTTCAGACTGATAAAATCCTATTCATTTTTGGTGCAGTTTTTATTTTTCTGTTTTCCTGTCTAGCTAACATAGTTGGTGGCTTCTTGATGATTCCTGCTTTTTCCTTCTACATAGGGCTGCTGCTGCTTTGCAGAACTGTGTTCTGGCAGCATCTCGGAGATCTCAGAAGTGGCTGATCTTGCTCTCCAAAGTGGGAACAGCTCATCATTATCATGATGAAACTCACTTTTGCTATTGAGTTTACAGCTTGATTAAAGCTACCCCCTTTCCCCTCATGAAATGTTACCTAACATGGAGATAGATACATGCGTTTCATGCAGGTGGGAAGGCTTTTCCTTGGTCGTGCTCTCTGACAACAGCAGAGGTATATGGTTTGGAGTGGGCTGTAGTAGAGCCATAACTACCAACCCTACCCATTTTCTGGTACTGCTGGTCTGAACGTCCCCCGAATCTTCAAAAATGTATCAGGCAGAATATTCCCGTCGGAGGAATATTGATCTTTCCCCCTAACTGTGAATAGAAGAATGAGGGAAAGATGAAAAGGAAAAATTCAGTATGCTGCTGCTTTTCTGACAGTGTGGGGAAAAGAAACTTGGATTTTACCTTTTTCCAACTTCTTAGTTGGAGTTCATCCTGGCTTCCTGGGAAAGAAAAATGCCTCATGTGGAGTGAAACGGGGTGATTTGCTTGAAGAGGTTTTGCTGCAGTGGATCACAGCGAAAGGCGTCAGTGGCTGGCTATCCACATAAGATAGGAGAAGAAATGTGATGGAGCTGAATGTAGTTTTGGGAGCAAGAACAATCTACATATGTAAATTCATGTTGTATAGTGAAATTATGTCATACAGCATCTCCCTCTGTACTCTGGGGAAATAATATGTACAGTAAAATGGGAATGTGAGCATGTAAATTCCATACACTGTCATCCACAAGAGTGAAATAAAGAGCTGCAATTCCTAATTAACCTCACTGGAAAGCTCTTGGGTGTGAAGTTAAAAGATACAGAAGGGTTGCCTAGCAAGCTGTTCCAAATTTCAGCTTCTTTTTGAAGGTCTGGGTCAACCCAATGGCTCTCCAGGCATTGTTGACTAATAATTTTGTTTGCTTGTTTGAGGGCTTTAGAAGTTAATTAAGTATAAATCAATGCTTGAGGCTTCTGTGAGTGCATTGCTGAAGGAACGCTGCAGAAATGGAGGGAGTGAGGAAAAGGTGACAAGAATGATTAAGGGCACGGAAAACTCATATGAAGAGAGATTGAAAAGACATTATTTCTTCCAAAACAGTAACAGGTGGCAGCGTAGAAAAGGAGAAAAGTATATGAAATGAGGAACTGAAGAAAGCGTGAAACTCTTAGTCTGTCTTCTGCCCAGCACCAGGGCAAAGACGTTCAGTTACATTAAATACATAAAATAAAAGACTAATAGAGGAAAAGCTATCTGCATAATACAACTGCAACATGCAACACTGTTTCTGCAGAATGTTGTTGATGCACAAGTTGTTACCAGGAATCCAAAGAAGCACGTGAGAAAAAATATTCTAGGTAATAAAATAGCTGATGATGTTTTAGAAGATGTCTGTAACTTCATGCCCCAGGTCTTAAAATAATCCAAAATTAAGATGTGACCGTTTTAGGAATGTGCCCACCTTGTATGTGTTCTCATGCACTGTTCCCGTGGTGCTTCTTGCAGACAAACTGGTGCCTGGTGGGGAGGTCTGGGGTGGCATTAACAAGCCCTGTGCTGGCGTGAGTTGGCGAAGGGAAACCCAGGAGCTTCAGTAATGGCCAAGGAACTTCTTGTCTTTGAAAGCAAACACACACACGAACGCCTTGCTGCTGCTGCAGGGTATTTATTGTAAGCGGTGCCGGGGGCAGGTCGGGGATGGCAGGGAGGTCTGCAGCTCTCCTCCGGGCAGGCAGTGCCAGGGCACGACCGCCATCCGGTTGAGAGCACAGTGGTACAGAGAGGCAGGGCAGAGCCCAGGAGAAATGTGCATTTTTGCTGTGGTTGCCGTTTTCTCCAAGATGTGAAGTCTCTCTGTACCTCTGACCATCAGTACTGAGTATAAAAACCCTCTCAGTTTTTCCAGTATCTCCTGTAACACTAATAAAGTGAATGTGTAGAAATATTGACCAATATTTTTAATTCTTTAAGACTTTTGTGTGTGTGTCTGTTCTCAGAGACACTATGGAACTCATACATACTATTTTTTCCATCGTTTAGGAGACTTTCTCTGTATTACCAAGTTTTTCACTCATAAAAACCTGCTCTGACTTACTAGCAGCTTTGTGTTTTAGAGATCCTTTTTTTTACAGTTTCCTCGTTAAAAAATTTTGCATTTGTTCTTCCTAGCAGAGTTAAGAGTGATTTCATTTTTATTTTCAGTCAGGAATGGGTGGAAAGCAATGACTTTAGTTTTCAAATCAGGAGAAGGTAATGACTGGCAATTTCAACTGCCATGATAGATGATGTTATGAAAAAAAATTTGTCGCTGATGGCCGTCCTTGCAGAGTACTTCCTTATCCCAGCATCATTTCTTACGTGTATAGCCACCTTCTACGAAAAAAAATGTATTTGAGGTTTTTAGAAGTTTTTAGGTCTTCTTTTTTTATTTCTCTGACTATTTTTAGTATCTGGTACCATGAATGCAGTTACGCAGACTTAAGGAAAGCAATAATAATTTTTGCAATGGGCTAAAATAATGTTTTTAGACATAAACTTGTATCTATACATTTGTTTCTTTCTGAGGAAGAGGTGCATGCTGAGTCCTGCTGGCGAGCTCGGAATTCTTATTTCTAGCAGAAATGATCTCCCATATTTAGTCCTGCAGGGCAATAAAATAGTGGACTACACAGCCTTAATGTATATCTTTCCTGAGAAACTACAGCTGGCTTGGGACTGCATTTTTTGCCTGCTTTGGGCCCCAGGCAACTATAAACGCTGGGAGTGGAAAAGGAAACATTTGTGGCAGTTATCTTTGAAAGCACTGGCATTGGGCTTTGGGTGGGTTAGACAAAGTCAAAATACATGATGAATTTGCACATGGTTCTGCACGGTCTTTCAGGTTAATTCAATCGTTACTACGGTTTATTTGTAACCCATACTGTGCTGTATGGCTCTCGCTGTGCTAGCGGTGAATTTACTGTGCAAATTCATATTAAGAAGCAGCTGCGCCCTCATGAGCATGTATTTGAGTTAGTTAAGATGAACAAAATATGGAAAAGGTGAAGTTTGTTTTACATGTTATTTTTCTGTCTAGTGACTCCTTAAGAAATCTTTCCTCTCCCAGCTTCATACTTACCATATACTTGTAAAACGCTACATGCAACCACAGCTGAAATGCGGGAAATGCAATTTAGAAACCAGCATTGGTTGAAACCACCAAAAAAATATATTCCTTCTTGTTTTTTCCCTTTTTTTTTTTTTCTTTTTTTGTGGCAGGTAAGTCAATCTCATATCCCGCTGCTTCCAGAATTACAGTTGTCTGAATTGCAAGACCAGTAATGCTCAGACACCGTCAGGGACACCCTGAGAAAACCCGGGGTACTTTTACACCAGTAGATCTCAGGTGACTTCAGGTCTATGGTTTGCAGATCTGTCCTATGAGAAATAGTCCCTGGTTTCTTTGGAGGCATCCAGGTAGTCTCTTTAAATCCTGAGAGAAACCACCATGATGTCATTATGAGCATGATGTCATTATGCAGGGAAAATACCAGTTCAAATCAGTTTAAAGAAACATGAAATTTCTTCGTATATCTTCTCTCTGTGAAGTCCAGTGTACTGCAGTCATGTTAAGTCAGGCATGTGTTTCGTAAAACTCTTCCCTCTTTTAGAAATCAAGGATATAAAGTCATACTGACTTACGCAGTCCCAGCTAGAGTGGTCTCTTGTATTTTTGTATAGGAAAAAAATCCCCAGTAGAGTAATCTAAACGTGGTCTTCAAATTTCACTGATCCTCTGGAAAGCAGTATTATCCCCAAAGATGCCAGTGCTTTCCTGGCACGGATAGCAGGGAAAACACTACCGTTATTTCCGGGAAATACCATTAGACCTATGCTGTCACATCTTCCTTGGCGACACGAGCCATGGAAAAGACCTCTCCCTCCTTCATGAGCTTCTGGGCTGTTTAGATGTCTACCTCGTTGACGAGAGGTTACTGAAAGAATTAAAGTAAAAATATTTCCTTAAGCTGTATTGCATAGTCAGTGTCTTCGGCTCGGTGCAAGCCAGAAATTTTCACGTCTACTGGACTTCTGGAGATGTGTACAAGACCACGATGGCTTTTTGTTTGGTTGGTTTGGTAGTGTAACACTGTGCAAAGACTTGAATTTAAAGAGAGGGAATAAAACAAATAAATACAAAAAAAGGAAAAGATAGCCTTTCCGTATAAGATACATTTTCCATATAAAGATAGCCATGTTTTCTTTGCCTTTCCCCTCCTGCATGGCCTCTACTTTCTTTGCGTACATGAAGAGAGGGGAATCATAATTACATGAGTCACCACCAGGAAACACTCGCAATGCTAAAATATTTGAAATTTTTAATTTCACAGACCATAATAAAAATTGGGGTTTTGTTAGGAAAATGAGTCTCAAGCCTGTGTTTGACTGCAATGCTCTCAAAGAGAAACAGCAGCCCCGCCTTTTAGGTCATTTAAAAACCAAACAAAGCAAAACCCCTACACCGAGACTCAGAGTTATATCCAGCTTCGCAGAGGGTGATGCAGTACGAGAGGGCAGATAGTAAACTGAACTGGACAGACTAAGGCTGTATTGACAATCAAATAAATACATTTCACTTTTTTCCTTTTTTTTTTTTTTCCTTCCAAGATCTATCACCTACAAGTCTAGATAAATATGAATTGTATAGGGTGTGGATATGTAATGATACCTTTGATGCTGTGTCTCTCAAAATATTACTCTCAAACATTTTGCCAATATCGCCCTTTGTTCCTTTTCTGAAGGCACACTGATCTCAGTAGTTGCCTTTTCTGGCAAGGATAGAAAATATATGTACAAATATTCCACATATGTAAACAGCTCTTTTACTCCTGGACAAAAAGTATGTTAAAATGAAACTAAAGCTTGAAAGTATGTTTCAATAACTCAAAAATAAATGGTAATAAAACTGTAATTATCCCCAAAGCTACAAACACAGTAAATAAGTTAAAGTTAAATTTATAACACCTGCAAGCATATTAAGTATGCAAAAGCAAAACAAAGGCAGCCAAATGACTTTAGCTTCACCCTGTAGTAACACTAAGCAAATTTAGTTAGAGAATAATGATGTTTGTAGTCCTAGATTCATTTGTTTAAAAAAACGAGCTTACCTTATTTTTTCATTTTTTAAATCTCACTGTGTTATGACTGCATCCAGAGCAGAACAGTTAAATCCATGCTGTATGTGCAGACCTCAGCTCATCCTGTGAATAATGCCTCCTTAATTTAAAGGAAAGTGAGGCTACTATTTAATTAAATGTACTAAAGCTGAGAAGAAAAGCATTTTTAAAGATCTTATTCTTACATACCTAGCATATAAAAGGTTACATAGATTCTTAGTTTTCATTATATGTTTTGTTATAAAGTATAGCCATGAATCCTTTAGAATTAATAGTCAGCATTTTTAATTTAAAATTTCTACAAAACAATTTTGTTTCGCATGTAAAATGAACACAGTGCTATTGTGATCATGCCTGCTTAAGCAGATTTGTTTCTGATAGAATATGAGGCAGGTCAGGTTGAAAGGGCTTGGTGTACCCTCAGCTATCGCTTCTAATAAACAGTAATTTCTTTGTCTAATGTCTCTGCATTTTCTTAATAATTATACCATGGGAGGGTTTATTGTGTCTCATCTTTTGTTAATTCTGAAAATAATTGTGCCACACTTGTTCCTGGACTAGCTCAGGTGATTTCCATTTGTATTTGTTAAGCAAAAGATTTTTAAAAGCGTGGAAATGTTAGGCCTATTTCCTGGACTTTATTTTTGGAATTATGCAAATTTCGGGATCAGTTACAAAAATAAATTATTTTCATTCATATATAGTAATGAAATTCTATTTATTTTTCTAAATAAACTGGAAAGTTGGAATTTCCCTCAGATCCCAGGCTCCTGTTAAGCAGATCTGAGGTGAATGTGACTGGGGAAGAAGAGCGGTACTTTAGATATGAAGCTATTTTCATTTACTTTGGACTGAACAACTTCGTTTATAATGCGCCTGGTACCAGCTAGATGAGAACAATTCACGTGCGGTGGTGGGTGGCTGGACTTGGACTACCTGAAGATACCGCGTAGTGCGTTCGCATTAAGTGGGTGTATTTTAATAAACGGCAACATCCTCGCTGGAGGCAGCTCTGAGGTGGGGTGCCTCATCTTTAAGAGTAAGCAGTGGAAAGCTGAGGTGCACGTTGGCCATCTCTTAACCTGGATGCTCAGGTCAGGTCTCCTGCCTGTGACATGCCACCCTGAGCTTTTCAGATTCCATTTTTGCAAATAAAACAAGGGAAAAGATTCAATATTGACCATTCAAGCCTCAGTTCCAGCTGGTTTTAGTTCCATACTTGCCTATACTCTTAGTCCTTACCAGGGTGTATACATAGATTTCTCTCCAAAACCAAACATTTTAGTAAACTATGTGGTCTTAATGGATTTTCCAGATACCTACCGTATTAGTTGAACTTGATGGAAGATAAACATTTCTCCAAATTATCATTTGCTGTCTTGCCCTTCTGTGATGCTGATAGCTGCTCTGCGTCACGAAGCCAAGTGGCAGCAAATGCCGCTGCTATCACTGGCTGGGGACGTCCAGAAGAGGTGGCCTAACACTTCTGGTGGTAAGCAGGTTGCATCTCTAAACCAGACCTGGACAGGTATCTGTGGGGTTCATTTCTGAACAGACGTGATGCCTCCTTGGTTGAGAGGAGAGTTTCTTAGTCATCCCTTCAAGTTCATCAACTCATCTCTTCTTACTCGTCTCTTGAAGAGACCCATCTAACAAAACATAGTGGTAAGGCTGGCTCTCCATCCATGTGGGTTGTTGTCCATTAGGCGCAACAAGTCTCTTAATGCCCTTCTTTAAATGTGGCTAAACTACATTTATGGCGCAATGTGGTTCATTCACAAGTGGACTGTACGGATTTGAAAATCCATTTGTTGTACCTGAGGAAATAATTGTTGCTTTGTGCTTCTCCCTGTCTCTGTGAGGACAACCAAGTATTAGGAACACTTTAAAACCTCATTGGAAGAGGTCCAGGGGTTTTCTGAGAACACTGGTTACGGTTTGTTTAAGGTTATCAATTATTTCTCAAATAAAAAGCTCTCTACACATGATCATTGCGCTGTACTTTGAACTCATTTAACTGGACATTATTTACAGAATATTTGTCTTGGTTATGGCAGTTTTTGTCACACAGCAATATTACTTTTCCATTATATACTGCATGTGACCACCACATAAGTTTGGTAATAAATGTTGGGAAATAAAAAACAGAGTAAGTGCCTCAGTATGATAGCAATTCCCATGTGATGGGAAATAATGTCATAAACTTCAAATTACCTTTTAAATAAATGTTTACGTCCAACCCATCCATTAGATCATAGCCCGAAGGGTCAGGAGGATCATTTCTTCATATTTCACTGTATGCATTGTGATTGCTTTTTTAGGTGTAAATGATGTTTTTAAATAAAGAATGGCACTCGAACTATACACAAACAACGGCTAGACATTACTGAGTCGCAGTACGGCAGAAATAGCCTCAGCCACTTGGCTAAATATAGGAGTGCAACAGTAAATTGAATTCATTCTTAGAAAATATTTTTAATGGTGTACGTGCTGAGATGATACAGAAATACAGCTCGTGTCATTCTCACAGTTTGCAGCTTTGACATTTTAGTCAAGTTTAAATTCTAATTGTGGTTTGGTAGATGGCTGATTTGCTAAATGCTTATGAGAGTAAAGATTTTGGAGAGTGGGGAAGAGCGTACCTGAGCGTGCAGAGAAGAGTACAGGTAACAGATATCATATTAATGAGGGTCTCAACCATCAAGGGCTTTGTGTGCTTGTGAAGTGATGCCACCTCTGTAAGTGCCCAGGGATGGTGTTTCCCCTAGAGCACCCGGTGTGAAACACCCCACACGTTGAGACCCCGCTATTCCCAATGCCTTTCCCAGGAAGGGGACATTGCTGACCATCTCAAGGATGAAGCAAACCCAAATCCCACATTTAGACATTCCCCTGCTCTGAGCTGGACCTTCCTAGTCCATATGTCCTGGAGGAACCCATTGGGCTCCCCAGAACGCCCCACGCATCAAAGATTTTATACGTGGTGGTAACTGTGTTATCCCTGCAGCACTAGGCTAAAAACCCAACCAGCAGTCGAAATGGTTGGGCTCACAGAGAGGTGGCTTTGAAGAAGCAGAAGCTGTAGGTGTCCTGAGACTGGTGACGTGCACGTGGGGCAGGTTCCTCAGCCTGGGCTGGGCTGGCTGGGAGCGCGGGAAGGAAGAGCCGTCAAGGGCCCTTAGACCAATCTGGAAATAAATTCAAACAAAAAACTTCTGTTTACAGGCAGGGGAAAACCCATTGTCTTGGAGATTTAAAACACCAATCAAGAAATTCAGTGGTGTTTTTGCTGCAACTATGATTTGACCTTCCTGTTTACATTAAACATTTTTTATGGCAGAGTGCAGTGACGTGGTTGCTTTGTTTAAGGTATTTGACAGTTACAGCAGTTCTGGGAATAATTGTTTGGGTTCTATACATGTCAGGAAAGAGAGATGTTAATGTCTGAGATCAGGTTACTTTTTTTTTAAAACTTATTTATACTTGTTGTGTTTCTCAACTTTACCTTCTTTCACGAGGACCATGAACATGTTAAACTTAGTTTTAAAACAACATTTCGTAGTAACATATTAAATACTTTATGTCCAAAACATAGTTGGAGGTTAATCTACTCCAGAACCAGTTGGCTATAATATTGCTTCTTTTGTCATTATTTGTGTAAAAATGGTATATTAATTTCTTAGAGTTCACTTGATCCCAATTCTTTTTTGTTAGCAGAGGTCTATAATCCTTTCCACAGCAACCACTTGTAAAAGCAGAGGATTATGACTTGAGGCAGGATATGAGCAGCAGGAACAGATCAACTTAAAAACAAAGATCCTGTTTGAGTACAAATGCTATTGTTAGCACAGAGTTGGGGTGAGTCAAGTGGCAGGATGTCTATTAGAAGATAATAAATTAGTATCTACGCCACATGGCATGCTAGCCAGAAGACACATCCTTTTAGCAGTTATGTGATAGACTACATATTTTTATACCTTTACTTATTATACTTTTGCCTAGTCCAATAAACCATTCCCTCTGAGAATGGCTGATATCTAAACATCTGAACAGCTTTTTGGTTTTCTGTAGATTTATTTTTCTGTCTAAAAAGTTTCCGCACTGTTATACTTTTCTCAAAATCTGCTAAAAGCAGGGATTTGAAATTACACTACCGCAAGGTCGTTCTGAGGTTAGTAATAGCCATTTTGGACTAGTGCTATCTTTTCTTGTGACATGTGTGATCCTTCAGAGAAAAGGAGAAGGAGAGATTTTTTTCTTTGTCCCTATATTTAAAAAAAAAGAAATACAATAACATTTTTTCTTTTGTTAAAAAGTCTTGGTTTTAATACTGATAGTTTAACTGACCTATCTAACACTAATATATGTGACTCGATTTTAAAGTCTTTTTAAAGTTTAATTTTTTTTCCGAATATTTTTCCTGTTAAGGTCAGTAGGAAGTAACAAAGGTATGAAGTGACAGAAAACATTCTAGTCAAGTGTGGAAAACCCCCTGCTTTTTGTAAAAATTTGAAAAATTCTTACATGGCATGGACGAAATTAATAAATATACAAAATGCAGTGACGGAGTCAGGTAGCAGTTTCACTTGGGACAGTCTGTACAGTTAGTCCAACAACTGACACCAGAAACAAGGAGTAATCTGTGCTTCCCAAACTTCTGTTGACTGTATTTTTGTAATAGACAACAAAATATATCCTGTTTGTATATGATACGAATTTTGTCTCAGTGTATCTTAATTTGTACATGCATATATATATATATATATATATATATATATATATAAAAAATGTATTACACACCATAAAATAGTAAAATTCTACATAAGCATCTCTAATGACAAGTCAAACAGAAGCTTTGGTAGAAGAAAATGTTTGGAGGGGCCTTTAATCATTGCCATGTGGTGGCAAGAGGAAACTCAATATAATGGTTTCAGTGGGTTTGTCTGAAGGCTTGCTACTGCATGGATTAGGATTCCCCCTTCAGTGTCCTAAAGTTTGCAAGATTAAAAAACCCACCATAGTCTTCAAGTTATATTTCTAACTTCTGTCTGAAAAGAAGCTTTTATTGCACTTGATGTATGGAGGTTTTCAGATCATCCTACTGATGGCGCTTGGGCTGCAACTATATTATCAACGAATAAGGAAACAGAAGCCATGGCATTTCGACAGTATGAATTCTTCAGACTGTATTATTTTGTGAGCCTGAGGCAAGAGACTGTGCTCTTAGTACTCGTCTGTGCAGAATGAGTAATCTGAGACAAATGTGCAACCACACCGCGTGTGCAATATGTCCAGATACTATGGACTAGCCGGTCTCGCTGTGCGCCACAGGCAGCCAAGTACCTCTCATGGACAATAGGCATATGTTAAAAAATGGTAATTTTATTATACTGTCTGGGATTTCACCACACATAACTGATTCTAAAAGCATTATAACGATGACGGTGTAACTGTGGGTCTGTTTATGCCATTAGAGTCAGGATTTTATACTGTAAGGAGTTGGTTTCACCAGCAGGATTTTCTGTTACCTAACCAGAATTCTGTATTTTTGCGTGAATTCTGTGCATGGGAGCAACTGAAAATATGTATTCCCAGTGCGATCTATTTCGGTGTTTTAACACGGCTTGCATTAGCGTGTGTGAGAGCTTGAATTTTCTTTCTTCGCCAAAGCTGCTTAAACAATACAATGACAGATTTCTGCTTTTATTCTTCGTTAATGTCATTCTTCATCCTCTCTGCCCCACATCAGGGAGGAAGTGTTGTGAGTTTGCTATTTTAATGAAGAGAAATGAGGCATCTATCAACTAGGATTTATACTGGAGAGCACATCAATTCAGTTGCCTTGAGCTTGCTGAGTTTGCATATCCAGGGCCAAGCAGCGCTCTCAATTACTCCCGTGCAACCCCATTAACTTCAGGAGGTTGCGCAGTTCAAAAGTGGCTTCACAGAACGTGGGGCGATATTAGGGGGAAAAAAGGCTATCTGTTAGAGAAGTCAAGCTCCAAAAAATTATTTTTGGTTATCTAAAAGGAGATGTACGTGCAGTCATAATTACACTGTTGAAAGGGTAGGGTAGTCATCGTATAGTAATGTCATTGAGTATTTCTTTGTAGATGTGCCTAACAGAACAGACAGCCTCCCAAAAATCACTGCAGTGAGGGGGAAAACACTTTCAGCCTGGAAACATATTGTAAATCATATGTCTTTAGTAGACTGTATCCTGTAATTACTCCTAACCGTAGGTTGTTTCTTCCTCTTTCTCTCTCTAGGAGCTATGCCGTCAGCGCATGGCAGTGAAAACATCTGATCGCCCGGAGCCCCTGCATGCTTCTCGAATAAATAGTGTGTCTTCACAATTTAGCGATGGGCCCATTCCCAGCCCGTCGGCCCGGAGCAGCACGTCGTCCTGGTGCGAGGAGCCAGTCCAGTCCAACATGGACATCTCCACCGGTCACATGATCTTGGTAAGGTGTTTTTGTCTTCACGGCATGAGAAATTTCGTCAGAATTTAAGGTACCTGCTCAGCTTTTGGAAAGAGATAACTTTTAAAGAAAGGGAAGCTGTCTTTTCACAGGTAAAAAATATTCCTGAGCTTTGTTGGTAATCTTAGCTTTGTATAATTAAAACTAGAGGGATTTTTCTTTCCATTTCTTCTTCATTATATCGACTTTTTTCGTCTCTGGGGAACATTGTTTTATCTTGGACATACAAATTGTTTGCGTGCTTGCTTTAAAAAAGATAAGCCCCATGTTGTCCTTTTGTCCTATTAATTCATGTTTACCTCAGCTCGGACAACTGAAGAAAACTGCTAAATTTCTGATCAGCTTGCTGCTTTTTCCCATGTATCTTCAGTGTGTGGAGGTATCTGAGCTGAGAAGGCAATGGAATATTAGTGATACAGAGCAATTTGTTTTCCATTACACTTAGAAAAGAGATTCGAATTTTGAGCCTTACCTGAATTTTGTTGTCCGTGGCTGAATTTCTTCCAAGCTGGATCTCTTCTATGTTTGAAATGATCCAAATATATTCTATTGATGGAGTCTGCATTGGAAAACTTGGGTTACTTCCAAACACGACTTGCGACCAGTATCAGTGTAGAAGATGGACACGTGAAGATCTGCGTGTGTGTAAGAGTCAGAATGCAGTGGTTGGGACTGGCAGCAGCTTGTTTCTGTCTCTCTCTGTTAGCGTCCTGCTGGGAGAGCTGTAGAGTAATCCCCCATTTTTTGTGCCTTATTTTCCTCCTTCTTTAAATATTTGCTGTCTTTGTAGAGTGCACTGAGATTAGCTGGAAGATGGTGATGGTGAAGATGATGAGTCAGGTGTTACTTTGCTTTCTATATTTGATTTCTGCTATTTATTAGTATGGTTGATCTAAAGTAAGCACCCTTTCCTGTTGGTAGTGTTGTCGTGCTTTTGGAAACTTCCCTGCTGATTTATTTATGCACCGCTGAGAAGACTCACCAGTGGGATCTCTCAGAAGAAAACTCTCCACCATGCCATACTTTTGGGCCAACTTCTTTCTCTCTTTTTCTGGACTTATATTTGAAATTACTATCTTCTCAGATATTTTTCAAGTTCTTGTAAGCCACCTCACGTAATGGAGAAAGGAATGAAGGCAAGCAAAACCCAAAGTGCTCATTTGACCTCAGCCAAGTTACTGACCTCCTTCAGCCTTGATCAGGTCAGCTATAAAACTGAGCAAAAGCAGGGCAGGATTGTAAACCAGATGCTTCATCAGAGTATGTCATCCTGAGTACATACTTCTTCCCCTGCCCTGCCTATTCCCCCCCCCAAGGACTTAATTAAGTATTATGTTAAAATCTGGTATACCAAAGCAGTTTGGAAGCGTTGCTCCCATGACAGAAAATAATTTTTTACAGTTTTTACTGTCCCACTTTTGCCTAACCGGAATTAAAATTCACTTGATTTCCTTTCATAGTTAACTAAAATGCTTGGGGGAAAAAAGAACGTCTCCAATTGCCCAACCTCAAAATAAGTACAAATTCTGGTCATAAGGTTCTAAGGCAATATATTTGTATGGAAATAAGAGCAAAATTTCCTATGTAGACAGAAGTATGTATTTAACATTTGCAAACAGTTTCAACTGCTTTAAATTGAGCAAAATTGTTTTCAGTTGTATTGTTGGGAAAAATAAAAAATCACAAAGTCAAGCTTACAGGAGAGAAAGTTGCATATGGGAACCACTTATTCTGGCTCTGGGAATTTCTGCAAAATTGCAAGAAAGAATTGTCTTCATATGGCAACAAATAAACTTTAAAAAATAGTCAGGTTGGTCAAGATCACTGTTACAGTGTGCAGTGTCCATAATTCAGTCAATCCTGTTTAACCCTGGATGAACTCATACATATGTTAGCTATCTAACAGCATATGTTGTATCTTAGATGGTGAGGGTTCAAAGAAGGGTAAAAGAAACGCTGTAGTGTCTTGAGAGTACAAACCACACAGAGAGAGTAAAAATAGTTAATTTGTTTAGTCTAAACTGAACAAACAAAAATCAGTGATTCAGGGGAGACTGCCTATGTGCTTTGAAATACAGGATGGGGAAAAATTGTTCTTAATGGATGCAGATGATACAATTAGGAAGAAAATATGGGTTAGAATCAAAAGGATGCATTTAGCCTGGATATCAGGGCAAGCCTAATAGGAGGGTCAGGCAGGCAGTGGGATGTTTACTTAAGGGAAGTAGTTAAACTGTAAATTCAAGATTTGCTGAAGGCGAAGCTAGGTTAGGTTTACATGGGAAGATCAGCATCGCTCGGCTACGGCACTGGAGCAGATGATTGGACTTGATCAGAAATGCTCATGTTTTGTGTCACCGTGGGTCACACTGAAACCAGAGAGCTGATCCAATTTATGTTCTGCTCCAAAATAAATGCACATATCTGTAATACCTTATTTGCCTGAATTTCCCTCCCCCTGGAGATGCTGTGGCTTGTTGGACTTCAGCAACAGAAGAGGCTCGCCAGAGGTGAGCTTTTCCTCCCCTTGCCCTGCAGCTACAAGTGCAGGAGAGCGAGGGGCCACTTCGCAACTTTTATACCATTCAATTCAAGAAGTTTTCCACTTCTTCCCATTTCCTGCTGCCACAGTCGTCTTATCTTTTAAATTTTGTAGATATTTTCCGTGAAGAATATCTCAGTGCCTAAAAAAGCAACGAGAAATATTAGCAAGGGGCCTAGTAAGAATGGCAAATACCATCTGCTTTGCAGGGTAAATGCACTTACAGGTCTGTAAATGTGTTTTTCAGTTCCACAGTGTGCAGCGAAGTAGCAGTTAGCTGAGCTAGGGCTCCTCAGTCTTTATTGTTCATAGGTGCCAGGACCTCCCCAGAGAAAATAAAACAATGGTTTACTGTATAAAGTGGCAGCAGGGAATATTTTATTTTGATTTATAAACAGAATAAATCTTTAATGAAAGTAGCTTAGAAGAAATGCGTCTGCGACTGCTGAATGACTCTGTAATCTTGCTCAGAGGTAGCGTTGGTCAGAAACATTTCTGTAAAGCTGTTTAATTTGCTGGAAAATGCTAGCAGGTTGTACCTGACGTGATATCCAAGCCACCTCAGCTTTGGTTTTATTGGAGTTTGTGGTTGGCCACAGGTACTGTTTTCTTGGAGGACGTGCTACTTGTGGTTAGCCCGCCGTTTGTAGTACTCAAGGTCTGGAGAAACCAGGAATCTTCCAAACCCATGTGGCTGTGGGGCAGTCTCCTCACTTAGACCTGAAACCAGTCTTTCAAAGAGAAAAATCCTGCATTTCTGCCACTTCCCTGTACAGCAAAGACAATGTCTCTGCGATGCTGACAGTAGCATGAGGTAGTTTGTAGTGTTGGCAGGAGGAAGCAGGGAGGACTCAGGAGACCCAGAAGGACAGCGATAACAACATGCAGAGCTTTTTTTTCCTTTTTCACATTCTTTTTCCTCACATTTATAGCAGGAGGATGGCCCATATGGCACTTTTTGATTCTCTTTCTAAAAGATCCAAGCACTTTGGAAAGTGTAATTAGAGGAGCGTGTTGTGTGCAGTCGTGTTTGTGGTGCTGACTGGCTGGTTTCAGCACGAGCAACAACAAAGAAGTGCCCTCATTTCGGTCACCGTTTTGCAAGAAAACAATTGTTTTTTGGAAGGTCACAGCAAGGAAAAGAGTAGGATCTCAAAAGCAGATTTCCATTCACTTTATTCCCATATGTGCATCTATATTTCAAGTGCCAAGAGAAGTCCTAATAAAGTGCAACGCTTCCCTTTGCAGTCCAGTAAGAGAACTAGGGGGGGGGTTGAAGGTGTCCAGCAGAGATTTAGTCTCCCTGACTTGGGCTTCTAACATAGCTACATTTTAGGCACTTGATGAAGTGGTGTTGTTGACTTGAGTCCATAAACTTCCCTTCTAGTTGGTAAAGTGAGTGGGTGGCTGTGAAGGTCTCCAGAGAATTAGGCAGAGAGAGGATTTCTCTTGGGAGGCCTCCTGTTGTGCCTGCACCATCCCATTGACGTTTGCAGCTTAGGTGAAGGAGTCTCTTTTGTTCGTGCTGGAGCACAAGTTTAGCAACTAAGTTAGGTAGATTGGATCCCACATCTGCTTCGTATATTGCCACGCTTGTTTGGTTAAAATAATTATAATCTTTTATGAGTTTTTAAATGAAGAACAGTACTGCAAGAAGGGAGCGTATGCTTTTGATGATAACATTTTGAGGTTGTTCTCTGAATACCATATATGAGAGGGAATTTGCAGAAGCAGAAGTGATTTTCTGTGTTTCGAGGTTTTTTTCCTTGTAAAGACAGACGTGCAAAATTTAGAGCATTATACATAAATTAGAATTTCAGAAAGTGTGAATTTCCAAAAGGTCCTCTTCAGTATTTGTTTAAGCTGGAAGTCTGAAGATTCTTCTCCCTGAGGGTATGAAACTGTTGTATGTATTGGAAATAATAATAGTCTGTGATAGTTTGTGCATATTGTACTTTTCAGAAGGAGAAGAAAGTTTCATAACTGGGCTGAACGAGGCAGTGGGAGCAAATGAACTAGAGACTGAAATCTAGGGCCTCGCATGTAGGAGGTGTAAGTCCACTTGATCCCTTTGTCTTTGGCAATTCGCCTGCAAAACCGAAAGGACTTTTCCCTTAGAGAAGTGAAGGACGGCTTCATATGAGAACTTTGTGTCAAAAGAAAGTGCTGGGACAGGTTGTGTCGCAGAGGGTGAGCCCCTGTGAGCACCTCCTGGGACACAACCTGAACTAGGGGCACATGGGATGGAGACCTGCTGCTGGGAAATGAGTCAAACCCAAGATACTGAATTTTGCATCCAGTTTAGTGTTGATGCTGAATCAGTGGCAAGGTTGCTGTGGGACTGAGAAAGGTAACAAGCAGGGAATAGTTTCCAAGGTTGAACCTGGCTTTTTTGATAACATTGGTATTCTGTAGTCTCTGCATAGTAACTTTTTGATGGTTTCTAAGCAATTTTCCCTCACTCTCATTTTTTAAAATAAACTCTGTTTGAAACGAACTCTAGGGGGTAGCTGCTATAGATTTTCTTTATAGATTGAATGTGGAAGAGTGGGGGATTGTGTGATAGAAGACACTTTCCAACAAGAAAAAATATTTGTTAAATCCTGCACCACATTTTGTTGAAATCCCTTGATTTTATTCCTAAAGCTGCAATAAAAGCATGAGCAAAAGGCATCTAAACACACTTCTCTAAATAAATAGAGAAACTTCAGCGTGTGAGGACCGATAGCACTGTGCTAGATGCAGGTGTTCTTTCCACCTTGAGCTTAATCCATATACACACAAAACATTTCCTGAGCGAAGGAGCGTGATGCACGGTATGCGAGTGCAGTGCACTGCCCGGGGACGCATGCCGCAGAAATGATTAATGCTAGCAGGGACAAAGGTGAGGACTGCAGGTACGGAAAACAAGGTCTTTGTCACAATTATAGTGTGTTTGATTATTTAGTCGGTTTTAAATTTTTTTTCTTTTTCCACCATTTCCTTCCACCACCGTTAATTTCTCTTTAGCGCTTTATGAATTTCAAGAATAGAAATACTCTGTTTTAAAAAAAGCACACAACTGAGAAAATGAAGAAAAAATCCTCCCTCACATGGGAAGGGAAACAAGTCACGGGCAAAGTTTAGCTAAAAGCATAACTCCTTACACATGTGCTAAGTGGGTCTAAATCCCAACTTCCCTTTCAACTGTGCCAGTATAAAGAGTTGTAGGAGTATCACGAAATGTAAGTCCCAAGAAGGGCTTTGGCCCTAAAGGCTGTTTCATCACGAACAGTCAGACGAGAGGAGTCACAAGGGAAAAGGCTGTTGTGTATCACATTACTCAGTGACAAGATAGCCAATATCCCAAAAAGACATAAATACTGTGGATGGGAAAATCTTTACCCCTCTCTCCCTGAGTTGTCACGCTTTTAGGGACAAGTGGAGCTGGTTGCCTCCTGAAAGATCTTCTGCTGATGAAATGGCATTTATCCCTTCCTTTTAGGTTTTTTTCCTCCCTAAATGTTTAAGTTATTTTGAAGCATTTGCCTCTGTTTGTTTAAAGCCAGGACTTGAGATATAGGAACAAAGAAAAGCTGCAAAGAAGAGTGCAAAAAATCTCATTGCATATGAAAACAGCTCTACTAATAGAGCCATAAATCTAATAAATGGATGTATGTGCTACATAGATTTCATCAATAAAACTCAGAAAAAATATTCATGAACAGGTTACCCTTTGATTCTTCCGGGTTTTTTTGTTTCATGTTCAGTTGCCTCCCTTTTTCTATATTAATCTTGTTGAATGGGCTTTAGGAAATAACGACAATTACAGAGTCAGTATTAAATCAAGAAAAACATTCCTCTTGAACACAGTATGAAATGAATTTCAAAATCTTTTTTTTTTCCCCCTAAATTCTTCCCTGTCGGTTGTTTTCCCCAAATGTATTCATGATTAGAAATAACTCGCCAAATTTCTGTGACTACATCTTGGTCTGTCGCTTGACTGTGAGGTGTTTATTCCAGCTTTGTTTAAGCTGCTTTGGTTGAACACTTTTAGCCACCTTACATCATTCCCTAAGGCTTTTAGTAGAAAGATGAAGAAAACATTGCTATTAATATTCTAGAGTACTAATTTTAAAAGCGTTACATTGGGAGAAATATATGACGCAAAACCAGCTTATGCAACTATGTGCACAAAGTAAAAAGAAAGGATCATTGCCATGGCTGAAACAAAACTTGGTGGCTATCTGAACTTTTTTTCTGTTTCTCCCAGCTTTTTTCCATTTCTAGAGAACATCCAGGTAATGTCAAGGCAAGATAAGTACCAGTTGTAGCAAGTAGCAAGAGATGCTAGAGGTCATTTAACGAAAAAGGTCTGGGTTTTGATACTTCAGATTGAAGACAAGGGATGTTACTGGGTCCTCGGCTGCTTCAGAGAGTCTCATTAGTGGCAGAAACCAGAGATGGACACTCATCCAGGAGGCTGCTGGTCTTGTCTTTTAGCTCCAAATGCGTCCTCAGTAATGAAGTGCTCTTTGCTGTATCTGTCCTATTGTGCATGCTCACATCATGCATTAAGTCATTGATAACTCACTGTAGCAGATGTAGCAGTTAATCATAATTTTGGATCTAACAGGTGGAAATGCCTATTTAGAAGGAGAAGAATACTAGAAAGAGGGTGGTTCAGGAAGACTTCTCAGGCAGGAGGCCCGAGTTGATATTACATGTTATAGAGTATTTCTGAGCTGGTGGCAGAGTTCGGATGTGAGAAGGAGGTGAGTTTTCAGTCACTGTGGGATAAAGAAATGGCTCACAAAGGTTGAAAGACATGGTGCTCCACTAAGATGAAATGTCATGTGGTAAATGGGACTACAACTTTAGAGCTTCTGAAAACACGTAACAGTTCAGGATGAAACTGGGACTTGCTTCATGATACTTAGAAAGAGGGGTCATCATACTGGCACTGTGTTTTTGCACCGTTGTACCAGTTGCAGTTTAAGATATCGAGGAGAACTCTCGTGGTATTTCGGAGAGCTCCTTCTCTTCATGTGGGCTACGCCAGCAGAAGTTATTGGAAGTGCTCTGGTTAAGACGCTACTGGCAATGAAGGCAGCTTAATCCCTCCATTGATTCAACAAAGTTAAAAAAATAAACAAGAAGATAGGAATCTTTATACTTTGCTTTCTGCAACTCTTTCTGGGATTAGGCCTTAACTTGGCAGTGTTTTATGAGTAAGGTATCAGAATTCAGGTGGTATTTGGAAAATTTAATGTGTAGGACAGACAAAATGCTCCTGTGATGATCAAATTTTGCATATGCACCCACGACGCAGCTGTGGAAACATTTTTGACTAAGGAGATAAATATTAAAATAATCTCTGAAGTTCACTTGTGGATGACATAGAACATTGCTGTTCTGTAAAGGAGGACTGTTACTTTTTGGTCAAAACCAGATAATCTGAAAGTCTACTACCCTCAAATATTACAACTACCCCACCACCCCCAGCATGCCTTTGTAAAATAGGTACTTTTGCTGTGAATTTCTCTCTTTTCTAGAAGTCTTCTTTTGTTTCAGACGAGAGTAATATCTGTTCATTTTTTTTAGTTGGTAGCTCTCCCTCAACGCTGTCATGTCTCCCTCATCCTCTTGTCCTAAACTTGTGTGCTAATGCTGCTTTAGGTTGCCCAGCTGGCCAGGAAAACCCTATTCATGGCTGGGGAAAATTACGAGTTGCCTCTTGCTTCTGGCTGCTTGCTGTACCATTGCATTGTACTAAGAATAGAAGGGAGGGGTGACAAACTGCTCACAAGCATCACCTCCTTCAAGCATGACCTGTTATTGCTCTGGGAATTATTCTCTGCCCTTTTCTTTTTGGAATTACTATGAGGGCTGGCATTCAGGTCCTAAAACGTTTCTGTCCTCAGTCTGGTTAGTAGTAAATCCATTAATGTCTGTTGAAGATGGTTGGTTTCTGGATTTGACATGTCTTTAAAAAATATTTCTCTGACTATGTATCACAACTGTGTTATTTTTAAGATGACTTATGTGAAGGTTTGCCTCCTTCTGACTAGGCTGTTTGTACTATCTCAAATATTCCCATGAACATCCAGTAACCCTACTGCACATAGCAACTAAGCTCTAGTAGCTGTCAGAGTGTAGTGAATTGAAGCAGGTTTCTGTACTTCTTTTATTAAATATGTGCACATGCAATTCATTTCTTTAAAGAAAATAAACAAACAATGACAATGTCTCCTTACTGGATACGTTATATTTATACTCTGAGCACTGAACAGAGTCTGGAAATCATAAAGTTGTTTAAGCATTTTTGTTTTAAATTTAAAAGGGTACTGAACTTGAGAAAACGAATACAGTGAGTTATTTAGTACTGGATAGTTCTTACATTCTTTTCATATCTCATTTAAGTGGACTTTAGCCGGTTGCAAATAAAAATACTAAAGGACTAGCAATGCACACCATGATTTGTGTTCTTGCTGTCATCCAAATTCACAGAAAGAAGGAAACATATTAAAGAAATTTGATAAGACCAGGTGGTCTGAGTGAATAATTTCCCTTTCATTAACATATTCCCCTTATTAACTCTGTAATTAATTGTACATAGCTAAGGAAAGCTATGGAAATTGCATTTTGAGATGTATCAAAGCTGACTTTATGCTTCAGACTTCCATGCAATTTACTATTAATGAAGCAAGAGATGGAGGCCCCAAATCTATAATTATTACTTACTATTTGAATGACAAGCAAAGAATTTTATCAGCACAGTTTCAAATGAAAGGGGATTAGCAGCTAATGTTGAAATTGTTAATCTTTCTTATTAAAATAATTTTGACGAGAGTGTTTAGCCTGAAAGAGGTTTCTGGAACATCATTTACCATTAAAACAGCTATTTTCTGAAGCTCAGTATGAATTTGTCTAAGTTTGACAGCAGGGTGCAAATATTTTTTAAATGAATGAATATTTTATGGGAGCTAAGGCTGTTCATGTGTGAGCTGATGCCGAGCTGCTTGCTGTGTGCATATTCCTGGAATGTGTAGCAGGATGGTACTTCAATATCCATCTTACCAAAGTGAAGATGTCTACTGAGATAACAACGGAAAAAAGCTACAGCAGAAAAACCTGAGAACTGAAATTACACCCAAGGCTGTGTCTGCACACGACTGATTAGCTGGTGGGAGCCCCGCCAGAATCGGGCCCTAGATCTTGGTGATATTTTTATGAGACAGAAAAAGCCTATGATTGTGTTTGGTAATAATGTTACTTCATGTTTAGGTAGGCCTTCTTACTCCTTTGAATCGTGGTATATTTTCAGTTTTCATGTATTTTTATTAGTGTGATGTACCTTAAGGTGAGTATTCAGTGGTGGGTGCTTTACACCCACATGTATGCTTGTGTACAAATTCCATGTACAGCAGCGGTATCCTCATATAAGTATAGATAAATATTTGTGAGCAGAGATATAATATACATGTCTTTTAAGTGTTAATGAAAAACTACTTGGCATTTTAAATTTTAAAACTCTTCCTTGCAACATTTGCAATTTTCATCTCTTACAGGAGTGTACAAATGAAGCTGACAAGGCTGTTTTCGCTCCTCAGGGTGAGGAAACTGCGAATATATAGTGACATAAATGGTGAAAAGCAAAGCAGTCGTAATTTACAAAATTTAATTTGCAGTGGTCTCAGCCACATAAGTACTGGAGGAGATGTATGTTAAAGAACACTATTAATTTGCCTGTGTCCCATTATAGAAAAAGCTAATGTAAGAGATGTCACATGTCTTTGCCAGTGACAAATCTTACCGGCAGAATAGATAGAGATCATTTAAATGCTTTGATTAAGACATCATTTCTGTGAGTAGATGGACTTTGTATAAAGATACCATCAACACAACAGACCCCCATGTACCTGCTCTACCATGAGATTACTCTGAGCTTTACCTCTGTGGGAACTTCATTGGGTTCACTCAGGAAATTACCGGTTACAGAACTAATCTTTGTATCTATAGTCCTACAAATGTTCCTTTGCGACAGTCTTGCAGACAGAGTGGTATTGTAGCAGAAAGCGCCGTAGACTGTCCGTTCGCTTCATTCATCAGACAAAATCAAAGGGTTTTTAGCTTAAACATAGCAGTTGTTAAATAGCATGCAGTAACAATACCTGAAGAAGCAGTTTCATTATAAAAGCATGTTTTGTATATATTATAATTATGTGTTAAGTCAAAGACATCAAGGGTTCTTCTTACTCTGTAAGAGTCATAATAAACCATGTAGACCACAACCGTGAGAGACAGTCACCATGCCAGTGTGGTAGGCTGGTGTAGTTAAGAGGTCGAATTTGTCAACGAAGAAGCTAATGCAGAATCCAAACCCAAAGCTTTTCTAACTGCAGGAGTATTTCTGATGCAGATATTTACCTACCGCTTTAGTAGGAAGGCACCCAGAAGAGGTGGTTTGATTAACCACAGCAACCACACAGAAGCAGCAACATAAAATCCCCAGGGCAGTGGTGGCTCATCGTGGGGGGATGTCCTGCTGCTGCTCAGGTGGGCATGTGTGATACCTGCCTGAGAAAAGCGCTTTCTTCTTTCCTCATTGCCTCCTTTCAGCTATTAGCGTCTTTGTTTGCATTAGACCAGTTTGACTAAAAGCATTATAATAGTGTCTAATTGCTATTAATGTAGTGAATATACTAATGGTGCCTAATACGTTATTTCTTCTGGAAGTCCAGAAATTACTTTTGTGTCATTTAAAGTTCTGGTGGAATCAAGAAAACTGCAGTATCTGAGGGTATGCACCAGCCTTTGACTTACCATATGTGTATCCTCGCAACTGAATTTTGAGAAACTTTGTCCTTCAGGTAGGGTTCTGGGGCCTGATATAAGAAATTTTGATTAAAGTCACTGGGAGCCTTTCAACTCACTTCAGTAACCAAAATAATAATAAGCCAACTCTTACATGGCACTTTTGATCAGTAGGTTCAAAGCTCTTTTTAAAGGTCAATATCATTATCCTGTCTTTTTCGTCCAGGAAGCTCAGGCACAGACAAGGAGCTGTCTTGACCAAGACTAACCTTAAGGTCAGAAGCAGAGCCAGGAGTAGACCCCCATTCTCTGGTGTCCCAGTGCTCTGCTCTCACAACTAATCATACTGGCTTTAATAGAAAAAGGATCGTATCGAAGGGTAATATTTTTGCCCTTTTTTGTCCCTCATTAGTCTTTTTTAAGACGTGAAAGTATGACATGAAAGTATAAAGGAGTTCTGCACCTGGGTTTGTCAGATTTGATTCTGCGAGTTTAGTTTTGGCCTCATTATCTAAGAGCAAACTATTCCATATTGGGAGAGCTGGCTGAAAGATATTAAATACACATTGGAAAAGCTTGTGAAAACCAAACTGAGGATGTGCAATCTATAGTTAGTTACCTCTATGATGGAGAAGGATGCCATCTACTCATTTTCTGAGTCTCTTCTGAATTGATAACAGCTTTCGTCAAGAATATATTCCCAGTCTGCTAGATCCTTAGCCATTGCACACATGCACATGCACACATGCACTGAATTTTAGGTTCTTTATTTTGCTTTTTCCTTCTGTTTAGCAGTAAGCAGTACTTGCACTGTCTACTCAAAACTACTACTGTCACTCTCAGTGTTTTCTCCTTGGTTCAGCATGTGAAGGGAAGTGTTCCAAGGAAAAGAAACAGCACATGAGGAAATGTTAACAGTTACCAGTTATGACCCAAATCCACTTATTTCCATAGCATTTTCTTAATTTGCTGTGTTCTGGTTTTTGTTTTTCTCATTTTCTTTCTTTGCAGTACAGTGTCTTCTTCCATCATTTCACTTCTTTGTTGACCTCTGCAGTCTGTTCTTGGCTTCTTTTTCTGTCTTCTTTCACATTGTCTTTCCCTTGTTCTTGTTTTGCCCTCTGTCACTTCAAATATTCTCATCTGTGGATTAGACCAGTGTTCCTCAAACTTCTCTAAAGTGTTATCCCTTACTGGCTTCCATGGAAACCCAAGAGTCCCAGGAGTAGGTAGGATGTCTTCAGCTTACGCACTTCTAAAGCTTTTCTACCATTACTTCACAACCCCTTTTGAATGCTTTCATGAGAAAAATATTTGAGAATCTGAGAATCACTGAGCTAGGCCAACCTCAGCTGAAAATCCCATGGAGCATGCATGAAAGGTTACCTAAAAAATGAGACACTTCCTGTAGATTTGGGGGCTGGGTAGATGCCAGCTGCATCTTTCTCATGGCCAGCATTGCTCAGTCTCCTGCTGCATGTTGTTTCGGCTGTGGCTGTGAGCGTGACATGGAAGCGATGGGGCAGAAGTCAGGCATGTCTTCTCCCACAGTCATCTCCATTAAGTCCTGAAAGGAATTCTGTGGAAAAAGAGTTTCTTCACTGCTTACTGTCCTCACTGGCAGTTACTCTAATTGGGTTACTTCTCTGCATCCTAGGTCTGGGATGTGGTTCCAAAATGGTCTTGAGGGCTAGGATTTGACCATCGAAGGTGTCTATGGAGTTTGAAGTTTCCTGTCTCTGGCCGTTACGGGAGTTTTCTAAGGAAAAGGCTGATTATCCAGTCTCTGCTTTCCCTGCTTTTTCTCACAGGTGACTGTATGTTCACTTGTCCTTATGCATGTTCTGCCGCTAGGCTGTGGGTATAGCATGGATTGCAAGACTTCTTGGATTTCGTATTGCATATTCTCAATTTTCACACAAACCTCTGTGTGTGTTTGTGTACAGAGTCTCACTATCAATTTTGATACCTCCCCCCCCCCCCCAAAAAAAAAGCTGATCTGCTCCTGGAGAAGCACCTTTTCACTTTTATTCACATATTTAAGAAGAGTAGTAAGAGTATTACTGCTTATCCCTTTGCTCTAGCGGGGATGTTATGTCTGTAGAAATAATGTTTTCCTTTCTACCCTCAAGATGGCCACTGTCTAGCAGAGGCATAATTTGCCAGACTATCTATAAATCACATCATGTGCTGTATCACTTTGATGTACTTGGTCATGGTTGCCTGGGTTTTCCTAGTCTCATTATCTCTGAAGAACTTGACCACGCTTGAAGAGAAGATTATTTTTAAGTATGATGTTTTCAGAATTCTATATTTATCTCTTGGTGGTTTTTATATATAGTAAATGAAGATGACTGTACAAGTGCTCTGAAAAGAAACACAGACTTTAATTCATTAAAATCTAAATTTGCAAATACAGTACCCAACCGGGAGCCCAAATTTAGATGCTTAATTGAGTTAGCGGGGCTTGGAGAGGAAGAAGGCAGGGAATTTGGTTTTGTGTTTTCAGCTAGGTAATTAGTGTGTAGTAATATATTTTTAAAGTTTTCATTTCAGGCATACAACATCATTAGCAGGCATATAAATGAATCACAAATATGTCTGAGATTGTGGTATGATGTTCAAACCATTAGTAAAAAAAATAAAGTGAGAAGAAGGGATCAGCTGAAAAATAGGTTTAATGTGTAAGAAGAAAATAGCAATTTCCTGTGAGAATGGAATTGGGTGTCAATATTTATCACAAAGAGTTGAAGGACTTGATTTGGGGTTTTTTTGGCAGTTTTCTGCTACTTTTTTATTCAGCTGTGTAGCTTGTGCTTTTGCGTTTTAACAAAGCTACCAGAAGCACTTCCCAAAGTGTCTCAGTTGACGAATTCAACTGACACTAACCTTGCCGTCAGTTCCTATACTGCAGAGTTGTCTTTAATGGAGAAGTTTGGGTTTTTTTTGTTTTGGATTTATTTTTGTTTTTAAGAAATGTCACAACATATCTCATGCTGTGAAATGGTATTTGGCTAAGAGGTCTAGCCCCCCATTTTTTGAAATAACATTCTTCCTTTATTTAAAGGCTATCTATTATTTAAGATTTTTATTGTGAAATCTACCGTAAGAAGCACAGAAAGCCTGGAAACTGATTTTGGCTAATTCATCTTTTAAATCTTTATTATTTAATTTGGCGTGTCTTGTATAAACAGAATCTAAGGTGCATAAATTAAATTCCTCTCCTCATCAACTGCTTAAACCCTGTACTTCTAAACAAAACCCCCAAACCGAAACCTGTTCTAATTCCGTTAGAGTCAGGACATTTGGTATGCTCTAATTACGAAAATGTTATGAGGTATGGATTCCTGAAGGTTGCACAACCTTTAGCCCTGTCTATAAACATGATCATGGGAAAAGGAAAGAACAGCGGTCAAGACGACTGATTTCTGAATTTCCCTGCAAAATAAGAGGTTTAGGAGCATATTCTGTGACCCTGGGAAATTTACTTCAGTGTTTCTGCCCTTTCGTTTCCCATCTGTGAAACAGCGATGCTAGTTGCCTCCCCTGCAGAACTAATGTGGGTACTTTCAGACAGTTGGACAGAAGGAGCCATAGAAATACAGAGATTGTAAGGGAGCAAATTATATTCCTTTTATGGTAATCATATGCTCCTTTCTGTTGAGGTTTATTTAAAGCAAATTAATTGCAGGTGTGAAACTTCATAGGCATAATTTAGATTTCAAGAAAGGGGGTAAGGAGGAGGAGATGGGGGTGGTTGTATTTTAAGACCTAGAAGACACCATTAAGTAGCTGATAATCCTCAAGAAGGATTCTTTGTAGAGTGAATTTCTGTATCTTCTGCTATATTTAGAGAGCCAGGTAGACTAAATATTTCATAATTAAACATCCTCTTTTTTTTTTAATGTTTGATGCTATGTTTCCTTTCAAAAGCATACCTGCCTCCATCATTCCTGATTCAAGCAATGGTTAGCATCACGTGTGTTTTCCAAGATTTCCTCCAGAGCTGAAAACCTACGTCAGTCCACACCAGGTTGTACCCAGCCATTTCCCTGGGATTTCATTGAGCACCTTTGGCAGCTGGGAGCTGTAAGAAAAAGGATTAGCGAGTATTTGTCTGACACACACTGATCCCAGCACCTGCTGATTGGATTGAAGTAATCCTTTTACAAGTTACAAAACTCTATTATCAGAGCATTAAGAGAGGGGGAGGCAGTGATATACACCACATCAAGGGTATATTAATTTAGGTAAACAGAACATAGGTTGCCATTTAATGTACTTGTGAATTACAGTCATTCTTGCAAAAGTTGCACGATAGTCTAGTTTGATAGAGAATGTCATAAACTGCTCATGCAAAGCTGATACTTCTCTAGAAACTCAAGGACAATCATTTAAAATTATTTTAGATGGCATGCTTAAAGCACGACTGTGCTCTCTGTGTACATGCTTAGTTGTTTACGATAATCTTTACATCTAAAAATATAAAATTGAAACTATGGAATGTCCTTTTTTATTGTTGGCTGACATCACCATGGAGGTTAATTTATTTCCGAATAATACAACCTCTTTGAAACAATCTAGGGATATTATTCTCAACCAGGCTGAATGGTTGCTTTGTCAGAGAATTGCCTCCCTCTGGTTTTTTTTTTAGTTTTCCTTCATCACCTACCATATTATATATGATATTAGTAGTATTTTATGCCAAATTACTATTAAAGCTTCACAGTAGTTTAAAATACTGGATTGAAAATGCTTCAAATGCTCTTTTCACTGGTGTAATCGAGTACTGAGAAATACGAGAAAAATTAGATCAAAACACGTTATGGTAGTAACGTGGCTGCAAACACTGAGGAGGAAAAATAATTTCTCAGTGTGTTTTACAAAGACAAAATACAAATTCCCAGGGTTTTATTTCCTAGATTTTTTCATTCGTGGTTACCTTAGACAGTTCTCGCTGATAAGATCAGGAGATCTGGGATGGCACAAGACAAGTTAGAAAAGAGATAGGAGCCTTCAGCCTGAAACGTCTGACTAATCGGATGATGAAATCCTGGCTCCAGTGAAGTCAGGAGTGTTGCCACTGACAGCAGCGGATGCAGAACGCTCCCCAGGATTGAAAGTATGTGAGACTTTATAGCCAGATGTTAATTTACTGGGATTTCTTCCAGATACAAGTTCTGTGAGATACTGACAATAAGTTACCACAACAGAATCTTTATTTTTTATATATGTGTATATATATATATATATATATATATATATAAACTCAATGTAACTAGCCCAATAAAGTCACACTTCTCTACAGTTAACATTGAAAACTTGATTTGCCATGTTAGGGCTAAAGCTAGTGGTTTTAAGTTATGGAGTTAGCAGTTATGGAGTGACATTTCAGAGGTGGAGCTGGTCTCAGTAACAGCTATAGGGTCTACATTATTGCGAGTTGGTTGGATCAGAAACATCTGTGGTGCTTCAACAGAAGTATAGCTATTAGAGAAAACTGTGATTTTCTTACTGTGTTAGTTGATTGAAAGACTTAAATTGGTTGAGATAGTGCATCCTCTCCTTATTGAAGGTCTGCTTTGTTAAGGAAGAAAGGTAGGAAAGGTATGGGCATAGTTTGGCTCTGCTCCTGTGTTTTCTTCTACATGGGGCACCACTGAGAGCATTCTTCATGGAAACGTGTGGTGACCTCCCAGCCTTCGGTCTCTGCAAGACCACCACAGAAGCTCAGAGAGAAAGACCGACCTTCTGTAAACAAGGGAGAGCCCAAAGTAACTTCAGCACTACTGTGAACCTGTGTTAGGTGATGTGAGAAATGCTTAGAAAATGTGAAGAAATATTGTGGTGCTCTGCATGGTCTGAATACGGCTCAGGATTCTCATAGTGACACTTATCTCAGGGAGCTTTATTTGAGCAGATCTGGACAAGTGTGGGTGCACCAAAATAGAAGAATAAAGTAATCATAATTTCATAAAAGAGGAGTGGAGAGAAGGAAAGAGGAGAAGAGAAATGAACCTTTCTATTGCTATTCCCTGAGTCCAGACTCCAGCCCTAGAAAATAATGGAGCATATATTTAAAAAGAAATTGCTGATTATCTAGTGAGACATTTTTCAAGGGCATAAAAGGGAGATAAGTGTGAGGGTCTCATTTAAGAGGATGGGGAAGGCTGGTGTCTTTCCTTTGTGCGTTTGCTAATCTCCTCCATCCTTTCCATTGGATAGCTGCACAATGAGCAAGAATGTGCATAATTTTATAAAGAATAAATCTTGCCTGGACAAACTTGATTGCTTTTTATTTAACTAAAACTACAAAACCAGTAGATGAAATGAAAACAACAGATGTAAAATATCCAGATTTTAATAAAGCCTTGAAACTGTCTCATGAATAGTTAATTGAAAAATTAATGTCAATTTTTTAGAAGACAATTATGTGGATTGAAATGTGGCTAAAGGATGATATACAGAAAGTAATGATCAAAAGCTATGTATGGGAGTGGCTGGGAGAGTACAGGAATTGCTGTTAGATCCAGTTATATTTAACTTTTTAAATAATGATCTGGAAGTGGATGGAAGTGACTTAATGACTTTTGCAAGTGGTATCACAGTGTAAAGTTCTGCACAGAAGTGATGACAGAGGAGTAATTCAAAAGTCTGAAAACCTTAAACCTGAAAACACATACAACAAATAAGGTTAAATTATCTTTGAAGAAAAGAGTCGCAAGAAGAGATGTCTATAGTTTGCATAGATCCATTAATTCATGATTTGTGAAGACACTGAAATATATACAAGCAGAAATTATACAGAACAGCAATATTCTGTGTAAGCAGAGTAAGGTTGAAATAAATGGATTGGTGACAATGGGTAGCAAATTAAGTTTGCAACAGAAAAGCAATACTATTGGCATCCCTATGAAAAAGCCATCTCAAATGAGTACTACTATTCCTTATTGAAAATATTTGAGTATTTCCAGAAATACAATGTATCGTTCAGAACAGTTCGTGTCCCGAGCAATAGTCATGAGCTGTGTTTTAGGCTTCCATTTCAGATACAGGGCACCTAAATGTTAGCAAAGTTTCTTAGTGAAGTACAAGACACAAGGCATTATTTGAAGGCCTGGAAATGTGTAATCATATGGGCTATTTCTGTCTCTAGCTTCTATAGCACTTCAAGTAATATGAGTGGGAACAGAGAAATTTACTGTGAAGCCGCTAATGATAAGGTATTAAGCCAGAAAAAGGAAGGAGAAAATCTTGTGCTGTGTTGAAAGTAAATTGGATTTACGCAGAAAAGTTTTCCTCTTACATCTAGTCAATGCAATATGTACTGTAGAAGACAAAGAAGTTTAAGCAGAATAGCAAAAATGCTGGGGTGTCCTGTGCCAGAACAATGTAGCCTACAAGTTAGCAAGGAACACAGGCGAAAAGAGCCTTTACTTAAGTCAATTGGAGGGAATAACAAAACAGATTGTTTCGAGTATGGTCGTTTAGTGCACAATTTGCTATTTAATAGCTAAGGCCAATTCTCTCCTCTCCAAATTCCTCTGAGGAGCCCAGAGAAGCACCACGGCATTGCCTGGCCCTCTGCATCTGGAAGAAGCGGCAGCAGTTTGAAAGCCGTGGCTCTCACGCTGTTAGATGAAAGGTGTGGATTTGAGTGGTCACCGTTCACGAGGATTAAGATAATGTCCCATCCACTTCTTCAGCTGACATTTGAGATTCGATTAGACCTGTCGAGGTCTGTCAATTTAACAGTTGCCCATTTTTCATTGAAAGAGACATCCTCGGTCGTGAAAAGAATGTCTAATCAAGTACCATTTTGGAAGTACGTTGTCAAAAATAATTGCTTTTTGTAATAGCTGAACATCAGCTAATAAAATAGGTGTTTTTAAAACAAATATCTTGACAGATGCAAACCATACTATCTCTGAAGAAGGTATTTGGAGATTGACCAGACAATTAGAATGTAATTGTTATATTTGTTAACCTTCATTTAGTCACAGAGCATGCACTGGATGCCACTCCTTGAGTAGAGAAAAAAGCAAAGAAAAACAAAGTGGTTTGACACCATATTAGAACATCAACCGAGCGCTCAGGAAGCTTTACCAAAGGCAAGCCAGGCTGCTGTGCTCTGTCTTTGTGCCTGCGTTCAGGCACACTGAATCTCTCTTAATATTTGCCACTGGCACTGGTTCTCTTGGCCAGCGATTCACTGTCCCTGGGACAGTTTTTCATCTTCTGGCTGAAAGCTCATCTCTTGCCTTACGACTGGCATGTCTCACACAATAATGATAGAAGTTACAACACATCCGCCCTCTCCACATAACATCGATGCATCCTCCTTATCCCCATAACATGTTTGGTAGCGAGAGTATCTCATCTGTGCATACAAAAGTATGAACTAGGCTATCAATTGTTCTTGCAGGTGAGGCCCTGTGGAAGGAAAGCTAAGCCTTAATGAAATTTAAGGTACATCAGGAGATCTGGCCAAGCAGACAGTGTTTGTTTAAATAATAGCGTATACTTGGGGTTACAGGACTTGTCTTGATGTGGGCATATTGGTGAGACTAGACCTCTGCCTTTTTCAGCAGGCTTTGAGGAGCATTACAGTAACAGAACAGTGGTGACAACCTCTATTTATTTTACCTGCTGCTCTGGGACAAGGACAATCACGTGCATGTTTGACATGTTGGTAATGAATTTCTTTTGTACCAGGCAAACGCTGCAGAATGTCTCATGAAAACATCCTAATTAAGAGGCGGATTTGAGTAGACATACAATCGCTAAAATATCAGAAGTTCCACTCAATTTAATGTACATCCAGCAGCTCCCAAGAGAGCGTTTCAAAATCACTAAGCTTCTGTTTAGCAAAATGGGGATGAGTGTAGGGGCTCTGAAGGACTGTAAATGAAAGATTACTTAAGTCTGAGGGAATTGTCTGACTTCTGAATGTTTTAAAGCAAGCTTCTTTCTTGGTAGCTTTTTTAAACGTGCATAAAGCAGATGTTTATATTGCACAGAGCCTTCCATGGGTCTGTTCAAATAGTCAAACACCTTTTCAAGATCTGTCAGGAAGTGCCCTGTGAATCTGATCCGTGTGTTCCAGGTGTTGAGACTACACGAAAAGTGGTTGTCCGGTTAAAGTAAAGATTTCAGTTTGTTTTCATTTGAACATTCATTTGTCTTTACAGTCAGGATTCCCTGACAAAGGAAGGTAAAAGTAAAAAGAGTATTCCTTTTTAAAGAGAGATGAGTTATTTAAAAATTCATGTGCACTAAAAGCAATCAAATTACCTTAGCTGTGTCACATTTGACCATTTAAAAAGAAAATAAAATTTATTTTTAAAATACGATCCTTGAAATCATCAAATAGGCAAGTTGGAGCCAATGGGAAACTCCTTGCTACGTACAGCCCTGCCTTAGGAATTAAATGTTCACAGCCCTTTTCCTACAGCTTCGTGGATCTCACAGTATTTTGGAGAGATTCAGTCTTGGCAGATCTGCATATCTGCATAAAATGTCCCTGAAATCTATGGGACATTGGTGACGGGCATGTCAAAATGAATCAGATTATAAAACTGTGGTTTAAAATGGGAAGATGCTACGGGCTGGTCCTTGACTGCCTGATCTCTGCCTGCTGCATGCTAAACAGCTTCTCTGAAGCCAGGAGTCTTGGCTCACTGTTATTGTAAGGTTTTGCTGTTTTTTCCCTTTGCCTCATAAAAATCCTTATATACCAACTATTCTCTGCTCAGGAGGGATTATCTTTTTTTTTATGTTCAGTATACATGTCCAGGCACAGATTTACTAGGAGACGAGAACGGGATCTTTAGCCTCCCTCCTTTCCCCAGTAGCAACAGCCTTTCGGCAAGGACAAGCAAGCTATCAGAGGATGGTTTTCTCTCATTAACTTGCAGGTTAAGGCTGGGAACATGTTAGCTGACGCACTCCCCTAGCACACGACGGGGCCGCGCAGCTCTCCCAGCTCCCCATCCGTCAGGTCGCGGCTCCGTCCACTGCGGTGCTTTTTCCTTCATTATAGAAAAGAAGCAATCACACAGTAGGTGTTTTGATTGTATCTAGGCCACCACTATTTTTTACCTCCTTTAGAAACCTTTCTTCTAACGCGATATATTTCTATGTCCTTAAAGATATTCTTTCTGGAAGCGTCGCTTCTTGAATTGCTTTTCAGTAACAGGTTTGATTTACAAATCTCATCTAGGGACACCCACACCCCACAAACCCTGCACAAAACAAAGCTGTGTGTCAGGGGCTCTTTTGTAACCAAAAAACCATTCAAGCTGCAAGAGAGAGCAGTCTCCTGCCTCGCTGGTGGGGCGGGCAGCGCGGTGGAGCGACAGCTTTAGCAGCATTCCCATTCGGTGGAAGACAAGCTGCAAGCTTTTTGCACCTTCTGTTAAACCCGCTGAGAGGGCATGCGAGCCTTTCTTCTTTAAAGCATGTTTGGGAAGAGCTATTCAACATAACGGAGATTGTCTAAGGAAGAGGTTTTGTAAGCAATTAAACTGCTTTTTATACTTTTCAGTGAATCCTTTCCAGGAGCTTTTTCTAGATGAGTGTTGCTACAGATTGGGCTGTATTAGTGAGTGCTCCAGCGGGAACCGCTTTGACTGCTGTTTGGGCCAGAGGCACCCACCGCTCTGCTCCCAACCCCTGTGCAGACCCTGTGCCTCTCCCCTGAACAGTCTGTCCCTTCTTTAATCGGTTTAAGGATGTTAACTTCAACCTACCTTGTAAAGGTAGTATGGAGTTTAATTTACAAGTACGAACTGGGTGTAATGTGAGATTCTCCTGCTGCTCACTGTAGGAGAAGGTGACAGGCTCTGACAGGTAATTTGGCTGTATAAGTAGGCTTACAGTACCAGGTGATCACTTTCTTCATTTTCATGTTAAAGGGAGGGGACGATTTCTGGTTTTCCCCACCCTTCCTCCTGTCTGCTCTCTTCCCCTCACCTACTTGGTTGATTTTCAGGTCCATGGGGTGAAGGAATAGGGTTTTAGTTCGCTTTTGGCAAACCTTTGGAGCTGCCATACTGAATCTCTAGCCTCGGGAGATCTGTAAAAACTTAAGACCTGCACCAATATACTGTGATGGGCCATCGTTCCTGCCACAGCCAGTTCATTTTTCTTTGGTGAGGCTTCTCCTAACACTGTTGACTTTACTGAATGCCAGGTACAATCTTTAACAACCTATATTAATATTAATTTAACAGCACCTTCTCAGTTCAAGGCCCTCTCTGTGCCAGTCCATGTGCAGGATGAGTTCCTGATGACCTGGTACTTGAGTCGTGACACTTCAGCCTGGCAATTTTTTAATTCTCCTCAACAGCTGTATCGTTGTTGTGAGTTGCATATGTGCTTGAACTTTACTTTCAAAAGCCTTCGGTTTGACGTGAGCTGTTGTTGTAGTAATTTTTATCAATGGACTTTGGTTTCTTTTTCATTGCCTGATGAAAGAGACATTTGGGCTTACATTTTCTAGGTACTGAAGCAGAAATAGTTTTCTCCTGAAGCTCAGTAGCTGGGGGTTTCAAGCATTTCTTCTCTGTTAGCACTGGTACATGTTAGCGTTCTCATTTTGTATAGCACAAATAATCTTGAAGTTAACTCTCTTAAGTGAATTAGTCATAAGACTGATTGTGTTTTGTGTTTTATCCCCAAAGCTCGGGATTCCTGTGCTTTCCATCCTGAGATACATCCTTTTAGCTTAGCTTTGAGCCTAGCTAAGTCAATGCTTAATACTGTATTCTTTTAATTCCAGTCCTACATGGAAGATCATCTGAAAAACAAGAATCGTCTGGAGAAAGAGTGGGAAGCTCTGTGTGCTTACCAGGCTGAACCCAATGCCACCACCATTGCACAGCAGGAGGAAAATGTCCAGAAGAATCGCTCACGGGCTGTAGTACCATGTATGTACACTCTAATTTAGATGATTGCGTTTTAAGTAAGTCGTTGATACTTTTCTCAATATCCTTTGCACAGTGGTTTGAAAGCTAGAGATGACAGGCAAACAGAATACAGAGTAGCTCATATGTGTACCAGAAAACTGTAGCTACAGCTATGGGTTGGGTGCATGTCCTGTTGTCACATCAGACACTGTTTATCTCCTTATAAGTTGCATATATGTTACAAAAATGCACAACTATGTCACATAGCACTGCTGCTGCAGCTGTGCTGTCTCATGAAATTCAATAGCCAGAGTGCTTTTCAATGCTGGAATATACTTTCTGTACAAGAGTGGCATCTGTAGCCATTCAACAGAAAGAAGTTTGGCTTGTGTTTAGACAAGTTGGTATCATGTCCATCCAACAGTAATACCAGCAGTCTATAATCAGAGCTAGATGATCTGTTTATCAGATACTCAGCTGTACTGAATGAGCCCCTTTAGGCTTCAGTGGATAAGCTTGCAAACTGGCTTCTCTCTCTGCTAGGCTTAGGATAAAAAGAGAAAAAGAAAAAAAAAAACAACCAGCCAGTGTTTATATTCCTAGAATCTGCTCTTTCCTGTAAGCAGCCACCTTTCTGAGCTTGAAATAAAGCAACATATTTTTCCTATGCAAATATATGTATCTCATAGATTACATTGGTAATCTATGGCCACACATTTTATTAAGCAACCAATGAAACAAAACTGAAACTGAGAATATATGCATAGACCACAGCAACACAAATGCTCTCAGTCAGTGTGCCCACAATCCAGCTGGGTAGCTTGGCAAAAATACATAGCTATTTTAATTTTTAAAGTGCCCTGAAAACATTAATTTTCCCTGTGAGGGCCTTGAGTAAGTTCTATTCCTCCTTTAGAAATGGGGAAATGACAGGTAACACATTAAGTAAATGTCAGAGCCAGATTTAGAGTGAAGATTCTTTGGAAGTACATGATAATTTAACTGAGCCCATCAGTCCTTGCATATTTGCTTCAGCAGGGTTTGGCTCTGTTGTTTATGTACTGGCTCTGTCTGCAGTACTTTGCTGTCGAGGAGAGGAGTACAGTAGCTTGGCGATACGGATTCTCCTGAGTAAATATGGTGCTGGTCAAGAGCCTTTTGGGGCAACAGCAACAGTTTGCTGACTTCCATGTGTTGTGGGATCAGGTCTGTTGAAAAGCTCTAAAGAGGTAACCATGAAAGTTAAAGAAGCGCAAGACTTCTGTGCTCTTTTCCATCCTGAAAGAATAGCATTTAACCGACACGATAGGAAGTAAAAATCGCTCCATGATAATGTGTATTGATCCAAATTGATCTTCCTGCTTAAAGTGTTCTTTTCAATATGGACTTATAGTCAGACCATCTTAAGCTGTTCCAAGTCTCTGCTCATAAATTAAGCCAGATTGTTTCTGGTTGCTGCGCTGGAGACAGCATGGGCGCTACAGGTGTTGCCAGCAATTGATGCTGGTTGTTCAGCCGATGTAGGAAACGTGTCTGCGTGATACAATGAGCAATAAGATAGGGACCCTCAGACTAGACCGTTCTAGCTCTGAATCCGGATATAACATAGCTGCGGCAGTGCTAAAGAGCAGAGATTTTTAGCTTGGGTGTCATGCCACACTAAAGAGCTGAACTATTTTCAGAGCTAAGATAGTCTGTCTCTTTTCATTATATTGTACCATGATGAATCATCCTACACTGACGAGCCTTCAGTTGACAAGTCTCTGCTCATTGCTTCTTCCATGGCATGTTGTTATGCCTGTTCTTCCCATCGCTGAGTCTGGACTGAATCAGTACTACCTGGGAAGGTATTTGGACATGGACAGGGTGGCTGCAATTTATCTGAAGCTTTAATTAGGAGTATTTTAGCACAGTTAAAATCCCTTAGTACTTTTATGAGAGTAAAATGCTATTTTTTGGCTTTGTTACAATGTGGAAACTTCTATTATAGCTATTAGTGCACTGGGAACTTTCTTTTTTTGACTGAATTGCACAAAATTACCTGCCCTCACTTTCTGAAGTTGCTGCGCACTGGTAAACAGCTGTCATGGTGTACCCTTAAAACTACTTTGATGATGGGTAGAAAGTGTGGCATAGAGTTTAAACAATATTAAATTTTGATAAGGTGATGGTTATTGTAGGCTCTAAGATTAGACTGAGATGAGAAAGAGCCCAGTTTGCCCACTTCTTTTTGACTACGTTTGACATTAAAACTATAGCAAAAAGTCACAGATTTGCTTCATAATAAATTAAGAAGCAAAGCTGATACAGTTTTGATATGCTACAAAGTTGTTATGCTACATTCAAAGTATTCTCACAGAGTAATGCCTTGTTAGCATTTCCTTACCCCTTTCATATTCATCATCACCTTGACAAGGTAGAACAAGATTGCCAATTCATGTAAAAAATTTCACCTTAGGAAGCCTTCAAAGAAGCTTTAATATTGTGTTGTATTTACTTTGCATTTTCCTTTCTTAACCAGTCTTAAAATAATATGATATTATTTTTTACTGATTACATAACTGATGTAATTTCTAGATTAACATTACCTTTAATCTCACAGATTTATCAGAGTTTACTCTTATACCTTCTCTATTTACAAACAGCTTTTAAAATACTTGGTAGCAGAACACCTCGACATGGCACTTAATTAATTACTAGTTTAAAAATTCTAACAATTGAAGTAACTCGGACCTTCTAGATTAACAAAACTGCATCCTTTTATCCAACCAGCAAGCAGATTGCTATAATTTAGGGCAATGGGATACCTTTTTTTCTGTATGAACACATGAGCAGCTCAATTTGTTGATGTCCAAAAAAAAACTTTCGAGACTTTATTTTCTCTTCTTGCATCTCTGCAAAATAAAACCATCTCAATGGGGTCGATACTGTATGTTGCTATTTATGTATACCATAGATACACATGGGTATTTTAAACATTTGGCAAACAACTTTGTGCAGTGTACATCTGTCAAAAGCTGTCTACCGTAGCTGTGTCCGTGGGTCATGGTGTATATTACAGCAACCTGCTTACCTCTGTGCTTTGATTTTCCCCCAAAGGAAAGCAAAGCGTTCGAGGGCAGAGTGTGCACCCAGCTCTGAGGCTTGTGTGCAGTGAGAGCAGAGCCAGGGGATGTGCACCGAGGATGGGCACACCTGAGCAGAGGGTACTTGCTCTGGGCGTGTGCATTTTCCCTATCAGTAATGCGCGTACAAATAGTGCTTTGGAATAAACGAACTTGCTTTCAGTTCAGATCTAAGAAGAGTTCCAGTTTGTGCAAATAACCTATGGGCAAAATAATGATAATCAACAAATTATGATTCTTCACAGTCTTCAGACTGCTCCACTTTTGCTCCTCAGTAGTTCTTCACTTTCTTACTTCAGTGTGGTTCTGTACAGTGCTTTGTATGGAAGAAAAAATATCAGCCTAAATCTAGAAGGAAGAGAATGATGATCCAGGCAGAATGTGCCAAGTTGATTGTTGTGAGATTCACTCTGCTCTGTGATGCTTGGATTCAGTCAACCCAAAGTCGCCCATACTCCTTGTGTCCAGCCTTTGTTTGTTGGTTCTGTTCCTTCAGAAGTATCTGACTAAAAGGAAACAGAAGACAGAGGGAATTAGGTAAGATGGGAGTCTTATTTTTCCAAGCTTTCAATGCCCATTGGAAAACCAGCAAAAGTAATAGGTCTTCATTAAGTCACAGGGCCACTGTGAGATAAATAGAAGACTGTGAGATGGCATACCACTGTCGTATTGGTGGCTGTTTCAATAATCCAGATAGATACGACATTTTGCACTGAACTCAGTTGTTTAAACACAGGAATCTGGTGCCATTGGAGATGCCTAAAGTATTCAGGGCACCCACGCAGAGCTGGTAGGTATAACACAGGCTTTATGGGAGACCCGTGCCCTCCTAGCTGCTAGCCTGAGCGTCCTTAGCGCACCTCAGATCTCACTACAAACCTACACTGAGGCATTGAATCAAGTTCTCTGTGCATGATTCTGTGATATCGTAGATTAAGATGCCTAAATTTAAGTACCTCCATGTAGCTGCCTCCGTGCAAGCCAGGTATCAAAGCACCCGTTACAGCCAGTGAAGAGCTAGTCAGTGCAGTGGCATCAAGAGATCTGTGCAATGACCAAAAGTAAGTTTTTTATTTTCAGTGAAATGAATAGCTCTACGATGCCCTCAGATATCCTGTGTGAGCTTCAGATGCTGGTCCAATAGGATACAAGTCGTTAGGTCTTGTGTCATATCTGTTAACGTTGTGCAATGTCTAATCGACTCTACAGTTTCTCAAATGGTACGACATGTTTAGCCAACTAAATCAAGCCCCATTAACTGTAACCTAGTCCAGATGAAGATATCTGTCTGTAGACACCAAAACTTAGATTTCTGTCTATAAATTGAGTTTTTATATACTACAAACTCATGTGTTCTTGTTTTATATTTTATCCTTTATCCTCTATCCTCTACCCTTTATAATTTATACTTTAATTCATATTTTATACTTTATATTTTATATGTATATAAAATACAACATTGTGTTATACTTCTCCTCAGCTATAGGTTAGTACTAGCCTTCTTGTTCAGGAAGCCTCTCTCTGCCACGCATATCCATCTATACGTTTCGCTTTTCTTTCAGCTGTGGCTTTGCTGGAGCAGTAGCAAATGCAAAGTAGTTCAGCATTCAGCAGTAGCTATTGTAGATATTTGAAATGATGACTACTTGTAGCTTGGCCAGATTGCAGTAGTTAGTAACAGCATTTGTCTTTTCTCTCACTTCCTTATTACCGTCCCTCTCCTCTCCTATTTCTTCATTCATCTTTTTTTCTTGCTTTTTAGATTGATCTTATATATCTTCCTTTTCTGTCATCCCCTTCCTTCCTTTTATTTCCTGCTTCTCCTGCTTCTCTTTCCTTGCTTCTAACATAATCAATATGCAGTTTACAAAAAAAAATCTTGTACATTTGGCATTTTCCCCATAGTTGCTTAATGTTAACGTAACAAACTGGTGTCCATGGTATTCTATTTTTTTCCCCCTTCTTTTTCTGCCTGTTTCTGAAGAGCTATTATGCTAGTTCCTAGAAGCTTTGAGGTGATAACAGGCATAGACAAGCACAATCTGTTCATTGTCAATATGAATGCTTGATGCTGCCACTGAAGCACACATGGGTGCAAACTCTTGATATATGCAGAAAACACATGTACAACCTTTTTTGCACCCTTTTTTTTTTCTGAGCGCAAATACAAAGTCTCACCACCTTTTCGCTACCAAAGCCCTAACATGTCTCACCCTCTGATAAACCGTCCAAGACAGCAGGATAATGATATGGTACACTAAGTCAGAGGGTCTGGATAAAGCATTATGTTTTAAAAAAAAAGATCCTGAAGTTACTGATCTGACACTTGACTTTTATTGGAGAGTCACACTGACATCTGTTTGCTAAATACTAATGAATCACTGTCTGCTCTCTCTCCCTCATCCATTTGAAAACATTTCACACATTTTCATTGGTGATTAGTTCAAACACTTTTGCAGTCCAATGAATGGGACTTATCCTGAGTGCTTACTTAGCTTAAGATACATGAGAGACCACATTTAGTGCATGTAACCTGCATATCTCCTGCATAGCCAAAAGGTTTCAGAGCTGTAGTTCTTCAAGCACTCTGTGACAATGCTCATTGTAAAGCTTTCTATACAAAATCTTGGGTAGCCAGCCCCAGGATCTCAGATGTCACAAGTTCACTTTTATGTTTCAGATTTTTTTTGCAGTGGTGCCAAAGTAAGGTGGAAGTGAATAATGTGCATGTTCACGTGTTCCCTTTCTCATCTTCTTCATCCTCCTATTGTGTTGAAACCTTACCAGAGGAAATAATTTTATGTGAACAGTTAAACATAGAATCGTCTAGGTTGGAAAAGACTTTTAAGATCATCAAGTCCAACCGTTAACCTAGCACTGCCAAGTCCACCACTAAACCACATCCCTAAGTGCCACATCTGCACGTCTTTTAAATACCTCCAGGGATGGTGACTCAACCACTTCCCTGGGCAGCCTGTTCCAATGCTTGATAACCCTTTCAGTGAAGAAATTTTTCCTAGTATCCAATCTAAACCTCCCCTGGTGCAGCTTGAGCCCATTTCCTCTTGTCCTATGGCTTGTTACTTGGGAGAAGAGACCGACACCCACCTCACTATGGCATCCTTTCAAGTAGTTGTGGAGAGCGATAAGGTCTCCCCTCAGCCTCCTTTTCTCCAGGCTAAACAACCCCAGTTCCCTCAGCTGCTCCTCATCAGACTTGTGCTCCAGACCCTTCACCAGCTTCGTTGCGCTTCTCTGGGCACTCTCCAGCACCTCAATGTCTCTCTTGTAGCGAGGGGCCCAAAACTAAACACAGTATTCGAGGTGTGGCCTCACCAGTGCCGAGTACAGGTGGACAATCACTTCCCTAGCCCTGCTGGCCACACTGTTTCTGATACAAGCCAGGATGCCATTGGCTTTCTTGGCCACCTGGGCACACTGCTGGCTCATATTCAGTCGGCCATTGACCAATACTCTCAGGTCCTTTTCCGCTGGGCAGCTTTCCAGCCACTCTTCCCCAAGCCTGTAGCGTTGCATGGGGTTGTTGTGACCCAAGGGCAGGACCCGGCACTTGGCCTTGTTGAACCTCATACAACTGGCCTCAGCCCATCGACCCAGCCTGTCCAGATCCCTCTGCAGAGCCTTCCCACCCTCAATCAGATCAACTCTCCCGCCCAGCTTGGTGTCGTCTGCAAACTTACTGAGGAAGCACTCGATCCCTTCATCCAGATCATTGATAAAGATATTAAACAGAACTGGCTCCAATACTGAGTCCAGGGGAACACCACTTGTGACCAGCCACCAACTGGAGTAAACTCCATTCACCACAACCTTTTGGGCCCGGCCATCCAGCCAGTTCTTTACCCAGCAAAGAGTACGTCCGTCCAAGCCATGAGCAGCCATTTTATCCAGGAGAATGCTGTGGGAAATGGTGTCAAAGGCTTTACTAAAGTGTAGGTAGACAACATCCACATCCTTTCCCTCATCCACTAAGCAGGTCACCTTGTCATAGGAGATCAGGTTAGTCAAGCCAGACCTGCCTTTCATAAACCCATGCTGGCTGGGCCTGATCACCTCGTTGTCCCATACGTGCTGCATGATGGCACTCAAGATGATCTGCTCCATAACCTTCCCCAGCACCGAGGTCAGACTGACAGGCCTGTAGTTCCCCAGATCCCCCTTCCGGCCCTTCCTGTAGATGGGGTTTGGGGTTTTTTTTGCTAACTTGCAGTCAACTGGAAAGAATGCCTCTTCATTCCACATGATTTGTTCACCTCTAATCTTATTCCAGGAGAAGGTTGCTCACATTGGTGGGTTAAATTTTGCTGATGAGACTGAGTGACTATAAACAACACTCGTACAAGCACACCTTTGTCTCGCTCACATATTGAACTGCCGTGACATTACTGGTGAATAAACCCAAGCAGAGTTCAGACCCTCTGTCTCTACTTTCCTGTGTGGTACTTACATTTATTGTTGCTCATTATTAAAATAATGATTAGTACTTAATAGTTTAAAAAGCCAACTTGTAATTCTGCTGTTAAGAATGGTGTCACAGGCCACTAGACCAGATACAAAGGGGGACAGGGTGTATTCATGTACTCTTACTTTGTCTGTTTGAATAAATGGTGGAAAGATCCTCTCAAAACATCAGTATCCATGTTCAGCTGTAGAGGGTTATAGAAAGGGCAGCTCCAGGACCTCTCACCACAATATACTGTGCAGGGTAGGTTTGCTGAGAAGTATGAATTGTGCTGGTTATGTATCAGGTACAAGTTGTTTGAGATTCATATGTAAGGACTTAGACATCTCTCGCATAAATTATCTGCGTGTGGCCTGGTCTTTCTTTCTTTAGTCAGTGGAAAGAAACGGGCACTTCTCGAGTGCAATTTGGCCTGTTTGAGACAGCTACATCAGGGCGAGATGATTCATGACATCGAAATGTTTCTCTTCTCGTAGCAGAAAGTGAGTCTGGATGACTGGAACAGATGCAGACATCTGCATTGTCACCGTCTAAATGCAGACAAATAAAACACATCCATTACATATGTCCTGAAGTAAAAAAAAAAGGACTGGAGTTTGAGGTGTACCTGCTCTAAACATACTTGAGCTAACACCAGTAAAAATACAAGGTAAAAAGTGATAAAAGAATCTTGATAGTGGGCAAACAACATGAGTAAGTCTATGTCCAGAGCTGCTGTTTTCTTTACTAGTGGTGTCTGAACTAGCGACATTACCAGCAGTGTAAGATGTCTATATGTGCTCCAGTCGTACTTTTAGATGCAGTTCTTATTGGCATTTTCTCTCTCCCACAATCATCCCCAAGTCATATCGTCTCCCCTCATCACTAACGTAGCACCACACAGCACTTGTCTTTGATCAGGACAGATTAACTTTCTGTCCAGCTCTGAACTGTACTTTGATGTTCCTGCTGTTCATTTTCTAGATAAGCTTACTACCCTGCAAACACAGGAGTGTTTTCTATAATACTGTATTTTCCAGTGATTTGCCTAGTTTAAATCTTAAACTCTCTGAGCAGTAGAGATTCCCCTTTTTCCTACGAGAGGTCGTAACACATTATGGTGCATCTCATGAAGACATGCTTTCTGGTACTCAGCCTCTGAAATATCCTAGAGCTTCATTCCTGAGTCAGGCTGTGACTCTGTGGCTGCATCAAGTCTATGTGCAGTTAGGAGTCAGAAGGAAATATCCTTTCTGATATTTACCCTGCTTGCCTGTCTTAAAATGCACATTGATCTGACTTTGAATTGTTTAACTTAAAATGGGTAGAATACTTGTATAGAAACTTTCTTCTCTTTATTTCTCCTTTGCAGATGATCATTCCAGGATATGTCTGAAAGCTGAAAATAGCCACGACAATTCAGACTACATCAATGCTAGCCCAATTGTAAGTATGGTAACCTATGAGAAATAATCCAAATAGTGAGCCCCTGTCTTTCCTTGTTGTTAAAATATGCTTACTTGAGGGACCTCACTGCTCAGGTTGTGCAACCTCAGGTTGTGAGCACCTCACAACACTGATGTCTCAGGCTGTCCTCTCAAATCGAAGAGAAAGAAATCTTCTACATGTGCATGCAATACCCTTGAAGTTTATGTGCTAAGAAAACAAAGTCACTAGGTAGTCATCGATCTACCTTGTGATACTGTCAGGGTTTCTGTACTTGATATTATTAAATTACGGATTATAAATTCAACGATAGGCCCTTAGCAGAGCTTTTCCTTCTCTGAGGAGGTAGAACTTGCTTGGTTTTTTTTTGCTTTGTATTACTATCTGCTGTCGTAGGAGGAATGGTTTCTGTAGTTGTGGAGAGCTGAGCTCCACAGGCTTCTGAACTTCTGCAGCAGGAAGTGACATTTCCTCTTACCGCTCTTCCTCTGTTGCCCTACAGATGCATAGCTTTGTGCTTCTCTAGCTCTCCCAGTTCTTCTCTGAGCTAGCTGTTCTGAAAGCAAGAACAAGATCCCTTACCACTTGTGTATTCATTCAAACTGCAAAATAGGTCAATCCAATTTTTGCCTCCAAATACTCCAGCGTGGCCCAGCTGCCCTTTCTCACCCTATGTAAGCTGAATATGAATCCTTTCTTGTCTGTGAAAGGTGATAGGGAGAAAAGGTCTCTATTCGTAGACACAAAACAGGTATGATAGAGCCAGTAGCATTGCCCTGTCATAGGGTCTCAATGGAAGTGTCATGATACCCATTTGAAGGGGGAAAAAGGCACTGTGTCCTTGACCTCCGTGAGACTGCTAGTATTGGAGTCACTTTTACTCATGGTTCTTATTCACATTAATTAGGCACCAAAAAGTTATTATAGGGAAACTATGAGAAAGAACCTAGGATGGAGAATTAGATCTCACTGCAGTGGGCTGTGTATGCCATTACCGGCTCATTTTCCTGGGGAGTATCACTCCCCCAGTTAAATCACTTTGTGTGGGCAAGGCAGCTGACAATTTGCAACAGCATGAAATTACAGGCTGCTTCCTTCCAATGCTGTTGACAATACTTTTTTCCTTAAAAAAACCCACAACTACATAGAAACTGTTCTCTGAGCTTTGTTTTTGTTACTTTCATCAGAGTTCAAAAGCTTCATTTCCTTGAACGTACAAAAAATGTTTTATTCAAAGGGTTAAAAGATGCACAGAACCCAACAAACATCTTCAGGATGCTTTTGTCTTTGGCTTGGGGTAGAGGGTAAACCAAAGCACCTACATGCTTCAGGGATTGCCAGCTGCCATTTTAGAGAACAGGGGTAGATTCGCACAGATTAGAGCAGGTTTTGGACTACTTTTAAGTATGTCTCTGACTAGACCAAGCTCTAGCTGGCCCCGGGATCGGGAGATCAGAGTAACTTGGTGCTCCAAGGAGCACCTTGCTTGTATCCTGCTTGTAAATCATGCACAGAGGTCCAGCTTCAGGGCTTCACTGCTCTGTTTGCCTGTCTTCAGGGCACATTCAGTCAGCTACGTTCGGTCAAGCCTTAATTTGATAGTAGAAGCTGAGATGTTTTGTGGCAAGCACGGGAGTGGGAGGTGTTAACTGGAAGTGAGATATTGTATTCTTGTAAGAGCTTGGTTGTAATTCGCATGACTACAAAGTGGTGCAGAAGCACAAATACAGCATCTGTAAACAATGCTAAGCCAGGTTCAGTGCTAGCAACAGTACAGAGGCTGTGTTTTTACCAAATAACCGAGATGGGCTTCTGCACCCTGCCCAAAAGTCTGTATAGACACAGCTTAACTGGTTTTAGTACACAAATTCGGTTGGGGGAGGGATAAATTCTTGCATGTGTGTATATGCCTTTTGCAATTGTAATTCTGGTAGTTAATTACACTGATGAGAAAAGTATTAGATTAGGTAGTGTTGGGTGTGGAGAGGCAGGACCAAGATGGCATAACTGGGAAGAGATTTGCTTTGTCAGCATGCCTGAAGCTAATGCAGGCAGAGGGTCTCTGCTTCCACGGCTTTAACTCTCATGCTTTTACAGGGGGTTGTAATCTTGCTTTTCCATCCACCACTTAAGCGTGTTTTCTTCTGGAAAGTTAGAAGATATTTATTTTTTGTTGCTTTCCCAGACTCAAGAGTTTTGTCCAATAAAACAAGTCACACTGATGAAGCAAAATGCTTATGGTTGTCTCTGTAGCTCTTACAGAAATATTTCTATGCCCAGAGATAAGTGAGTGCACGAGTGTTTCATTGAGTTAGGACAAGCACCCAGTATCTTGCATAGCCATGAAAAACTTCCAAGAGCAACTCTTGAGTTCCTCTTCTTCATGGTAAGATAGGGACCCTGCTGTATGGGAAGGAGTGCCACAGCCCACATTTGTGTAGACGACCTGTTATTCCAAGGAAAGAGATATTCCAGATGGTTTTGTGAGTTTGTTTCACTTAAGTCAATAGTCATTTTGCTATTTTGAAAGCAATAGATAAAATGTGTGTTTCCTGAAGGTGATGCAGTGGGAGATTGGTAGGAGGAAATCACTACTGCGCAAGCCCATAGTTTGAAAAGATTCCCTGCAAACTGTTTCATTTCAAGACAAATTAAATATTTTCAGGTTAGTGTAAACGTATTTGTTAATCTGGTATTGCTTTTGTATGAGGTAGAATATAGGAGTGACAGAGACTTTCAGTCCTGCTTCCTGCCTCAGAAGCCTACTGGAATATCATGTTGGGCACTGGATTCTGCAGTATTTGCTGTGGCTGCGCAGCCACGGCAGCCTGAGCTGGACGTACGTGCTATTGCTATTGCTATTGCTGTTCATTTGAGACATTTAATCAACGTCTTTGTAAGTGTACAGTGGATGTGGAGTACCAGTAAGTCTGCCTTTATTCGCTCTTGCAAAAATCCTACCATTTCTTTCCTTCAGTCTGCTGCCTTTCAACTTAAATAACCTCAGTAATTATCCTGTCAATACAGTGATGTTTCTGGTGCATTTGCGCCTTGCAGCGCTTGGGCTACGAGTGAGTATTGTAGTGAGCTGCAAGATGGGCATTAATAGCCCAGGATCAGTATGGTCTGAACTGACTGGAAGAGGATTTTTCCTCCCTGCGCGTGTGAGCTGTCTGGTGAGTGAAGAGTGTAGAATAAAGTAATTATATTTGAGCTTCGGAAAGGGAGGCTTCCAGTCGTGTACACGTCGCTGGGTATCTCCAGCTTCTGGGTCAGTGGTCCAGCCTCCAGCTGGGGCTCGCTCAACCTTAACTTAAGTCTAAATGAGTGCAGCAGTACACCATGAAAAAATCCCCGCGCTAGACAATGAGCTGGCCACCTGCCCACATGTTTCTTCCTTTTAAAAAGTGCTACCCCCCTCAAGACCTCCTTTCCCTCCAATATGTTGTGAAAACTGGGGTTAGATTGATGGCCTCACCACGGTTGGGAGTGGGTGAGCAGAATCAGCAGAGATTTAGTCCAAGTTCTTCCTGTAGGTCTTTAATTTCACTGTAGAGTGAGGCCAGGCAAAATGAGTCCTTAGGAGAAATTTGAACGGTAACAGTGAGGTAGAAATCTGTTTCCTTCCTCTCTGAAATAACACAAAGTACTATGATAATAACTCTGCTATCGGCAGCTGAATGAAAGGCTTGCAATTACAGCACAAGGAGACCCTGACTGTGCAGAATAAAACTGTGATAATTACATCTGTCATATTTGTACTTAGTCCTCATTAAATTTCGGGAAAATCATCCAGTAGTAAATAATGTGCAAGCTTTGCTTTTAAATCAGAGGTCATGAAAGTAAATGGGAATTCTGTTTTTCCTCATAGGGTGTCTGAGAGAGAAAAAAATCCCATCAACTACATTTAAAAACTCAGTTTGCTTATTATTGAAGACACCAGACTGAGGAATGTCATTAGCATGACAGTTTGTTCAAACACAGCATACAAATTTCATCACCAATAATAGACTCTGAAATTCATAATGGCATTCACAACCAGATTTACTTCTTTCATTCCATTAGGGGTTTTAAAGGAAGGATTTAAAAATTGTTTTAAATTTTAATTCAAACATGAAGATGAGTACTAGTCTACCTTTTTAATTTTAATGCTGAGATGAATGTGATTACAAAGTTCATCTGCATTTGCTGGATATGCTTTCTTTTACAAAAACAAATATACTTTTTTACTTTTAGAGACTGTCTATACTCTGTGTAATAAATACATGCATGAAATAAGATTTTATTGGTATTATAAACACATTAAATCTGGAAACTACACAGTAGCTTGAATCCGTATGAATTTTTAAGGTGTCAGTCAGAGTTCAACTTTCTTTCTGTCATATTTGGTCTACACTGGGTCTCATTCTGATCTCATATGATTTAGGAATATTTCAGCTGGACTCAGAGGATTTAGATCAAGGTAAATATGGTGTGACTGAGGCCACATCTCACCCAGCATCTTTCTGTGTGGCAAGTAAGGATCTGACAAGCTGAGAGGGAAGGTAAAGGGCAGGAAGGAATTGGTGTATCATTTACATGAGATTGCAAAATGGTCATTGATGCCTATTGACACTTCAGTTTACGGTTTTAGAAGACTACTTAACAGGAATCTATATGTACCACTCTCAAGTCCAAATACAATAAATTTGGGGATTTACTCCCAGAATGTATTGATTTTGCTGTATTTCATCAGCATTATCAGTGAAATCATGCAGCAGCACAATCTCTATCTAAAAACTCAACAAAATTCAGAGTTCTTCAGGGATTCCTTGCAAAGCCCTAGGATAAGGCAACTGGATGGTAGAACTCTTGCAGGAAAAACTAACGGAGTAGCTTTTATTCTCTAGTAAAGCAAAGGTGGAATTGTGGTCTGATATTAATTTTACAAAGGTGCAGCTAACTGCGATACTGTGTTCTTTATATATTTTCCTACTTTAAGATACCGTAAGTCAACTTTCATTACAAAGCCCTGTAGAAAAACACAAGTTGTGCCACTAACCTATCTAACATATAGGGACTTTTTCATTCAGTTTTCTATAGTATTTCTTTTCCAACAAGAAATCTGAATGCTCCTCCTTTTTGTTTCCATTTGCTTTTGACATTGGTAGTGACGGAAATCACCAGTCAAGTGCATGGTCAGTTATAGTAATCCTTGATTCCTTTCTTTCCCTGATACAAAATCATGGAAAAATAGATTGAAACATTATCACCAGAATTGCTTTTGTTGTACTGCAGCAGAAAATGAGAATTCCACCATTGCAGAACAGTTGTAATAACTGCATCTTTTTCTTTCCAAAAATGGCTGTTCGATCCAGTTCTGATGTAAGCCTTGTGAACTTTGTGCTTTGATGGGGACATAGAGGGAAAAATCCTGTTCTTTTTGAACAATTACTATTAGGGTGATTTCTGAAGGTTGTTCCAATGTAAAACGTTAGCAAACAGTCAATTTTTGTTTTAATGCTTGATAGTATGGAGCCTGCTGTTCTCTATTCTTCTCTGGAGAATACACTCTCTGTTTTGTTTTCATGAAGTGAGAAATCTGAGGGATCCTTGAAAGAAGATAATGACTACTGACATAAAAAAAAGCCTTTTACTTGATCCTTGATTAGTTAGTTTAAAACCCATTAGTGACTTTATTTCTTTATTCCAACTTTTGTTAACTTTGATAGATTAAGATGCCCTTGGTGTTCTCAGTGACCTTGAGAGAATAAAAAAGAACATAACAAAAACATTCAGGAACCGTCCCTTGCAGTCACCTACTCACATTAAATCGAATGTGACCGGAGTAGTGGTTTTTCACACTTTTCTTGAAATATGTGGCCTTTAAAACAGTACATATAATAGAAAATTGATGAAACCAGGAATTTCATTTAATTAGTTTAATCTTTGCTTTTATTTTTGTTCAGTTAAAGATCATTTAATAGTGTGATAGGGCTTTCTGCCATCTTCTATTTGCTCCAAGCAAGAAGACTTTCTGCTCATAATTGTTTTCTGTGCAACACAATGTGCTTGGAATGTAATAATTGTAATTGTCTTTTGAATTATTGTTAAACTGCTGATACACTTCACTACTCTGTGCTTATTGTAATGTTTGCCACGTTCCAACAGCACCTTTGTGACAGAGGTTGATTAATGCTGAAATGCCAAGATTGGCCTATTCCTGATTTATCAGCTGAATGTTGAGAAGTATTTCCTCCACGACAGCGCTATTTGCATCATCCTGGATTTCTTCTGCCTTTGTTTTCTGGCATGTCTACATACAAAAGAGTTTAGTTTAAGAAGAAATTCAAAGTAAATTACTATTTTTCTAAAGTTTGGTGTGTTCACTGTCGGTTACATTTCCAAGTCAGGCGCTCGCCTGTGAGACAAGTGACATCATTTTCAGGTGGATGCAGCCTACAACAGTTTCCACTGGGAGTAGCAAGTCCTCCGCAGTGCAGGTCGATTTTTCTAAGCTAAGATTTTTAGTTCCAGCATAGGAAAACATTCAAGCACATGATTAAATCCTATAGATCTCTGTGGGATTCAAATCAAAACAACAGAAATTATTTCAACTATAATGGAGCCAAAAAAACCTTTAAGCCTGACTTTGCTTAATCACATTTGGTGTTTTCAGCTGTGTTTAGTTCAGTGTCTCAATTCTTATGAAAACAAAAAAAAGTTGCCCATTTTGAAACAGTTCCTAAGGTTTTTTTGCTAATACTGCTTTCTGAAGAAAGCTAGTTTTTCCCTGATCACAAAATACCCACAGTAGTAAATGTCCTGCTATCAGAATTGCTTTTGTCAAAAGGCAAAGAAAGCAAGGTTGAAATTTGTTGTGAGCAATTGCTTGTTGTGAAGAGTTATTTGCTGATAAGAGAAGCATCTCAATGAAGCTCAGAATAAAATGATGGTATTATAGACATCCTGGTCAAGGTTTTTTGTAACTATGGGTGGTGAATCAAAAGTAAGCTTTTATTCTAAATGGATTCAGTGACTTCATTCTACCTGTGTTGTCATGGAGAATTTTAATATTAAGTCCGGCTTAATTATACATCAGAAAATTAGAAACATAAAAGTGTTCTCTTCCTTTTTGCAACATTCATCATATTGTTGTTCTGTTAGAATAACTTACATCTGTTCTTTTATGGTTCTTCCCTCTTTTATGTTGCACATAATTATGAGGTGCCTTCTTTTACGCTGACATGTACCATCACTGAAAATTTTGATAGGCTATGAATAAATTCAGTAGATGCCTCTTAATGCAAATGTGACTCACATTCATTCTTATTCAGATCTTTACTTATGGAACAGAATCGTGTATTGAGACAAATTCTGCCTTCAGCTACATGGGTATAAGTTAACTCTCGCCGACTTCGGTGTCACTGAGTCACACCCACACATCTGAGAGCTGAACTGGGTCTCTTTTCTTTATGTTCAAAGTTTTGTCTTGCCCAGTTCAGGGTTAGAATGAGTTTGTTTGGGTTTTAATCCCATCAGCAGATCTTCTTTTTCAGCAGAATGGGTCCTAAGATTTAGAACCAAGAAAACCACCCATCAGTTCGAAAACATTCATTGTAACACGCTAATCCTATTTACTCTTGATGGTTTTGTTTCTTAGATTCTTTATTTTTTCTGCTCAGTGAATTTTCTGCTCCTTGAATTAAATGTAATAATTAAGATCTTTAAGCAGAACTTCCTCTATTGAGGCCAAATCCGTGCATTTAGATAAATCAGCTAACCAGAAAAAGCCAGAAACTGAATTTGTTCCCCATTTTTGCTGTTTTTTAGTTACATGTGCCCTTGACAGGCACGGTGGAAATGGAGAACATATTTAGATGTGTGGCGCATTCTTAACACTCAGTGTAGAAAAATGTTTCAAATGGCTCCTAGGTTGCTATGAAACCACGAGTACTGATCTCAAATAAATGCCTTTGTCAACCACCATAAATGATCTTACGCTGCATATTGAGGACATAGGACATTGCTCATCATGTGTGCTGATAGTCATCTGGTAGCATCAGTCTTTTGTGAAAAAAGGTCTCCTCTGAGCTTATAAATAGAAATAAAATTCTTTGCTTGCCAATAAAGGATGGAGGGACGTGGCAGTCCTTTAGGAAGTCCCTTGTTTCTGCCCTCGCATACTTTCTGTCTCTGAAACAGCAAGGGATTTTCTTTTAAATAAAACCAGTCTGTGTTCTCTCTCCTTATTCCAGATGGACCATGACCCCCGAAACCCTGCATATATTGCCACCCAGGGCCCTCTCCCTGCTACTGTTGCTGACTTCTGGCAGGTAAGTTAAACATTTCATTGAAAACTGAATTTATGTTACAAGTCAAATGTTTTCCTGTGCTTCTAGAATTGTAAGGTGTATAAAAATCTGTTGTGCTTGAGTCACAATAGGTGGAAAAACCATAGTTGAAATGTCTTCTTAAAATCTAGTACATGGATATTATGTAGACATTTATGTATATGACAAGCCCTGCTAAGAAATAGTTGATCTGGAAATTATATTGAAAACCTCAAGCCAAAGTATTCATATTTTAGAGCCAAACTTCAGGTCAGATCTCCGTAATTAAACTGCTGCCAAGGACTGGATGATTTTCAGAGGGCCCGACCTTCTTAAGAGTGTAGCCAGAATTCATTGTCATTCTCCAGATCAAAAAGGACCTAACACTACGTGCCATGAATTTTTCCATTGAAACCTACTTCTCACATGTCCCAGTTCCCCAAAATGCTTAAATTCTTATGTATTTTCCCTACCACAGGTAGCTGAGTTAAAGGCTGAGTTAAGACCCTGCTGCATAGTTAAGTAGGTGCATAATTTTTTGCAGGACTGGGGCTAAAGGCAGTAGTTACTGATGCACAAATATGAGCATACTTTGCATACAGGCTTTTTACGTGCTGGTGCAGCTCTCAGATTTGCACATACACACACCACCGGGCTAGGTGTGTGCGATTGCGTGACGGATATGCTGCATTAGATATTCCTTTGTAAGTGTAAAAGTGTGCCTGAAAGCTTACCGAAGCTGTTTGGAGAGGAGGTCAACTGGGGCTTACTATCAACAGGAACATATGTTTTTATTTTTTGTTTTGCATTATGAATTTAAACTTTTGTTCTGAAGATAAAGAATATCTACGTAAAAATTTCAGAAATGCCATTGTATTTTAGGAGCTTGCATCAGTTGAAATAATCTCTCTTCATCTGCAACACTTGGTCTGTGATTAGAAAGTGTTAACTGATCCCTATTAAAGACATTTCTCATGTCACAATTTCCTACTGTCTCTGATAGGGAATCAAGATATTTTCAAAAAGTTTGTTTGATTTTGGGTGCCTGGATATTTAAATGCTCAGTCTGAGATATTTTGGACCTGGTTTTTAGAAGTCCGGAGCAAATTCTTTCTGCTTGAAGTCAGTTGAGCTGTTGTTCTGGCTTAAATTTTCAAGTAACTTGTGATTTTTGTCTTCAATATCTTTTTTCCTTTGGTGAGTGGATTCCTTATATCAGGCATGATATTTGAAAATGTGTTTCTTAAGTTAAACATGCAAAATCAAATACCATGTTAGCTATTCTGTAATGATATTTTATGATTACTAAGGCCCAGGGTTTTTAATCGTATATTTTTGTATATTTGTATATTTATGGTTTGTGTATTTTTACCTGTAACTGCACCTTTACATGTCAAAAAAAAATGTATGTTCTCATTTTTAAAGGAGGTATTTAAAGAACAAACTTTGTATAAGCACTGCTGCTGACACAGAAATCAGAATTAATCATACCGCCATAGTATGTATGATATGTTTTGTTCTTCTCCCTTCCTAATTCAAGCAGTTAGGCAAACTGTTTGCACAGACACAGAGCAACTAGAACCAAAACATTATTTCTTTGTTCTGTGATCCAATCATCTTCATTTCAACGTTGTACTCAAAAAGTCTCTTTCTTGACTTTCTTCATGCTATTTGTGAGTGGAGAGTCTTCACTTTCCTTCACTTCCCTTCTGCTCTTTTTAGCGATTTCTCCTCCCGGTTATCTATCAGTGAAAGTTCACTCCATCTCCCCACCAAATTTGCTGTATACATCTCCACGGAAATCATTTGGCAACCGTGGTTCAGCTTCTGCTCAAGTGTGGCTATGTGTCCATTTTTGATGTGATATTCTCTTATTGTTTCTTCTGTTAGGTTCCATAGAAAAGTTTGTTTCTTACATTTATTTTGATGATGTCTGTTACCTCAACATAACAATCTACCAATGTCAGATTGGTCCATCACCCACTTTTCTTAAACTTAAACTTCCTACAGACCGTGTGTCAATGTGCCGGTTCCTGTCCCAAGCTTTTTACATGGCCCAGGGTATCAACCAGGTGTAATAAACAAGCCAGGAGAGATTAACTCCTTACAGAACACTGCATCCATAACCGCTGAAATGGAGTAGGTCCATTGTACAAATCAAAAGCCGTGGTTTGAAGTTGCTGCGGTTTATGCCCAGATGCAGGAGCAAAGTTTATATCCATTTTTCACCTAATAGTGCCTATTTTAAGGTAAAGCATGGGAAACCTGAACTTGCTATGGAAAATAGAGTATTAACTCCTGTCAGGGCAGAATCCCTTGATGTTTACTTGAATACAATCTTCTGTAGTTTATACAGACCATGGTGCTGCCACCGGGGATTGTTTAAAAATTCAATTATTCATTCCTGATGCATCTTCTCAGTGGTTCTCCTCCCTTTCCCTCCTCCACTTAATACCAGCTGTTGCTGAGCTGTGTTGCTTTTTCCCCCTTTTGTGTGCTCAGTGAAGCAGTTTTCTGACTGAGAGTAAGAAGAGTGACTGACTCCAGAGAGACCTGGGACTATTCTGCTGTTCCTTGTCTAAATGCACAATGTCATGCTTTAGCAAGTCCAGCAGAAACTCTTGGAGCTTGGCATCACCTTCTATGGCAATGTTTACTAGATGTATTGCTTCCTATTTCTGCAGAGACTTAGCTGCTAGGATTCCCAAGAGCCTAGCTGCGTGGTGGGCATCAGCCACTCCGTTTTATCTTGGCTGAAAGGCTACCCCAGCAAGAAACTGTTATAATTGTTTCCACTTCTGTAGTCATTTCAAGCTGATTTCTAGAAAACACTTGTCTACAAAGCATTTGTTTTACTTGAAAGTGTAAGACAACTTTCTTGGCATTTACAACACAGCTGATAGCCGTGATGAAATCCAAACTGCTCCTGATTTGTCCTGACTATCTAGATTTCATGCTCAAATTCCAGAGAGACAGTTTCTAAATCCAGTTTCCCTTAAACTTGCATTAGATTCTTGCACCCATCAGTGACTGTGTCTACATTAGCAAGCAGTGTGGCCCACTTGGAATGGATTCGTAGAGTGTCACAGTACTTACTTTGTAGGTTTTACTTTAGACCGACTGTTCAGTGGTCCAGTGGACCAAATGCCTGTTGGCGGGGGACAAGGCTACAGATGCATCTGGAGGAAGCTTCTTCCAAAAGGAGCTCAGTTCCTGAGCTCTAACACTGCTCTGCAGTGTCTGCTGCTCTTCATGGCTGTCATCTACATGATCATGTGGTCACATCCATTATCTCTATTTAAGACCAAACAGATGATTTAGTTGTGGATAATCTTTTTTCCTAGTTTTATTGGCAGGCCCCTCTAAAACCTGTTATGTTGATCCAGTGCCCAGTATTTTTGTGCAAGTGCTATTAGACACTTAGCAATCAAATTCCCATTTACTGTTTTCAAGTTGCCCAGATCTGAACAAAGATCACGGTCAGCTCAGTGTCTTCTCTTTCCCAAACTTGGCAAAGCTTTTTCATAAAACATCGATGATGCTTTGTCCAGGCTCATCTTGTTTAGCGTTCTTACTACTGGTGAGCAAATCCATGCCTAGTACCACTATGGGACTGGAGCAGGACCAGTTTCCATCATCTCACTAGTGACCGCTTCTTGGAAGATTATGTCCTTTTTGGTAAGGTGAGGAAGAAGAGCAGGTATTGTTCTTCAGTACCATCTAACTTGAGCCACTAGCGCTGGCCATTAGACTCAGGATTTTCTGTACACCCTTCTGTTCATTTGGGTTTTCATGTTGACCTGAGACAGATCAGCTTGATGGAAGTTTTTCTTTCAAAGACACAGTCTTTGAGCTGGAGATAGTCCAAACTCCTGTATATTGTTCATTTTCAAATGGTGTTCAAATTTGTATATGTTGTAAAAATAATAATGGTAAAAAAATGCAAGAGTCTTACTCCGGCTTTTCTAATGGCGTAAGACCACTTGCAGGCATCAGACTTCCACAGTTGTCTGTGTCCCTCCAGTTTACTTCTCCAGCTCCTTACATTCTTGGCATAGCTCCTCTAAGTCAGCAAGTGCCAAGTTAGTTAGAACTTTCCTGGCTTACCTATTTCTTTGAAAACTTTCTAGCCTGCAGGAGTTGTGTTATTAGTCATCTCATTGATCTGTTTTGCCACAGGACTTCCTAATCTGTCTGGATACTCTGTGTTTGCGGCTCAAGCAGAGATTTCATCTCTGCCTGCATGTCATCTCTTAGACCGCTCTGGAAATTTTCCAGCTACTACTTTAATTAATTTTGAAAAGCCTCCAGCTGATTTAAGTCTTCTTTTAATTTCATCTGGTCTTGTTTTCATCTCTTTTTACCAATTACTATTTCTGAGAGATACCCCCTTCATTGATTCTATTTTGGTTCAGTGGGAATTCCACCTCACTATTCCCTTTCTTGAAAACTGGATGCCTCTCCTCACATGGTATTAATCCATTTTTACCTGAGTGCTTAAACAATTTGCCAGGTCTGTGGGTTGTTTTCTTCTCAGCTGGAAAGAGAATTCATCCTCAGGATAGGGTTTTGCTTTGATATAGTTCCATTTTATTTACAAAGAAAGTACAGAGTTTTATTTCCTTGAACAAAGGCAGAATCAAATAACAGGCAATAACTTCTTTTTTCCAAACCTCATTCACCCAGTGTTTTACCCCCAACCTCTCTTTCAGCTTTTCTTCTACCAGGATCACAATGCTAGTTTGTCGAGCTGTGCTGGTGGTTTCTTTATTCCTTTTACACATTTTTGCTGCTTATCTGGATTAATCATCTTGCCTTGATTAATGCCTCTCTCTCTACATTAAGCATATCAGTTTCTAGAGAAACTCATGGGTCCATATGCTTCACGTTTCACTTGGTTTTGATGATAACTTCTGTAATTTCAGTTATCAGGCTCCATAAAAGAGTTTGCTTGTTTCTTACATTTATCTTGAATGAAAGGTGATGATTTTGTCCAGCAGCTTCAGTGAGATTTCACTCAGCTCTTTCACATAACGCTATTAAAATTCAACATCTCTTTGAACATAATTCAAAAGAAAGAGGATGTAGAACATTTCTGATCTATAACAAGTTTTCGCAGCAGGAGTTCCATATTGTGAATAATTCTGGAGGCATAAAATTTTATTATTTTCCGTATGTGCTGGGTTATAATTCCATGAAGTATTTGACATGAAGTACATGTCTTAACTTGCAAAGTATTCTAAGAAGCAAGGGATGATAATATGCAAGAGACTATTCCTAGGAGTTAGGATATTTAGAACCAACTGTCCTTGCACTGAAAAATTGTTCTTAATTATGCCAGTTTTATAAATTGCATGTCTGCTTAAGGTTCATCGTCTCCAAATGGAGATTTCTGTAGGAGGCCATAATCTTCCCCTCTGGAAAGGACCCCACATTATGCCTTGCTTTCATAAATCTACACACATTTGCCCTTCTTTCCCGTCCCCCTTTTTGGAGGGAAGTGCATTTTCATGGTTTTTTATTTTACCATGTTAAGTGAAATAGAGGGAGGGATCAGGCAGTTCCTGCTAAGGGACTTAAGAGGGTATGCTTTAGTTGCCTTAGAAAATGAAATCACATATGATGTATATTTTCATAAGTATTTGTTGTCTTTCTGCAATGTCCTGCCTCCATGACCAACATAATTAATAAGTATATGAACATTCTATAACTTCTACAGGAGTAGAGAAATACTGTTTTTCTCATTTTGCAGACGTTCAATAAGGTTCAAAGCACCTACAACAGTAAGTCATGAGATTAAATACAGTCAACCCTTGTAGTTTGGACCAGAAAATTCCCTGGCTTTTGCCTGAATAGGTCTGTAGCTTAGGCTAGATCGTTCCCCAGATGCCTTAGTCCCTGAAGGGCTCCAGTCTGGCAGGGATGACAAAGCAGATACCATTTATGGGCAGCACTGAGGCAGACATAGGACGAGGAAGGCAGACTTCAGGTGCTGCCCCTTTGTGGTTAGGATGCTGCTCCAGGAAGCGAGAAGGAGCTTCATCCTACGTGTTCTGAATCAAACCCATGCTCTTCATTACCCCATCTTTCCTCCACTGTTTGCCAATACATGAAATACTCTTGAAATTTGGAATGCTCTTCACCCTTCTTGTTAAAGCTGGGCATCTATTGCCAACAAACCAAAAGAAAGCTCACTGGAGTGGAGGTTTACACTGTTGTGATAATGGGAAGTGGGGAGACCTCATCTCTGCTCCTTTGATTATTTTCTGTTTTTATTGTAAGACTATTAAATGTAAAGTGCAGAAAGAGCCCCAAGAGTAAAAACTAGAGCCCTGATCTGAGCCAGGGAGTTCGGTTGACATTTGCTTTTCATTGCCCTCGATGCTGCATTTCTTAATCTAAAACTATTTTTAGAATAATTTTTCTCTACCCATATTCAGGAGTATATTATCAGACTCAGTTCAAAAACTGACTATTGTTTTCCTCCCAGATCACACCAGCATGTTAAAAACCCAAATCTGGAGTTGCAGTCTTCAGGACATGATAAATCTTTGCATTTCTGTTTGGCAGCACTTGCTTTTCTCTTCCAGTTTTGGAATTCAACAAAAGAAATACAAAACACTGTCAGTCGATTGTTTCCTGTGTAAAAAGGATTAGTCATCAGTGATCTCCAAGGGCAAATCCCAGTGGGCAGAAGACCATGTCCCTGTAGCTGAATGAGTCTCCCTGCAAAATCGGTGTTCCAAGCCCATGGGCTAAGTAAGAACAACTGTACCAAACCTTCCCCTGCTCTAATTGCTGGTTTCTGTGCTCCCAGTTCAGCATGTTTTGTGAGTGCTGAAATTAATTTACAGACTAAATTATTTTTCTGCATTTTGTTCTTCTGTGCAGAACACAGGGCTTTCAAGCAGTCTTGATTCCCAAGTTTTATTTTCCTTGCCTGGAATGGGACTTCCTGCATGTCTAATCAGTTCTCACCTTCAGAAAGAAGAGCAGATGAAAAGCGACACAAAGCAATTCAATGTGTAAAATATGCATATTTTAATTTAATAAAAGAAAAACAGCAAGGGAGAGATAGGCACAGAACAGTAGCCCCTAGAGCTCTAGTAACTTGTCAAGCCATGTGAAATAAATATAGCATTAGGAATTCCATAGGCGTTCAGTAAAGGAGTGCGTATTTACCATGCTTACTTCTAATTATGGCTCCAGTTGGAGAAGGTACTTAGAAGTGGTCCTTTTAAAATTTCTGCCCCTTTATTGTGTAGGTTCCACCTTTCCAATACTGAAGTGAAAAGCTAGTTACTGGTGATTTTGGTGGACTGTCCCTCCTTAATGTGGTTTTGTCAGCACTGCAATACTAAGTAGCGCTGATATTTAAATTATTTAATAATAGGGCTTGAGTTAGGAGTCTGCTGAGAAAAATAAGAGCAGTTTATGTCTCTCTGAGAAAGCAGAAGTTATTGCAACACGTACAGTCATCCTGAGTTTGCCTTTCCCATTGACTTCCAAACAAGCGTTGCTGCAACAGCAGGGCCATAACACATGGAGCCAGTCTGACGACCACGTTTTTATATATGGTCCTCTCTGAAGCTGTCTTTTCAACTGCAAAAGTCAGATAGTTTTTTTAATTAAACAGAGATTGTTGATCATTAATTTTTCAATCTACAGATTTGCTTAGCTGTCTGGCACAGCTCTGACTTTGCAAATGGCAGCCCTGACTGCCAGATTTGACCCATTTCATATCAAAATGATAAGTCATTTTCAACCAAAAGGTTTCGCAAAAAAGGTTGCTTTTTGACTGGCATACATTGTGAAGTTCTAGTTGATAACAAAAATCTAAATTCCTCCCCAATTTTTTTTTTTTTTCAGTTAAAAGCTCCCCCCGCTTTTTTTTAACCCATTAAAACATTGTGTTTTGCTTTTAAAATGTTCCAAAAAATATAATTTTCTGGCTGTCTTCATTCAATACAGTGTTTCCTATTTCCAATGGAGAACTTGAGAGAAGTCACAGTTGAGTTTATTACTTTCAAGATATGTAATGGGATGAATATTATCTGATCCAGAAAGGATTAGTACCTTGCTTTGTTGTTGTTTTAGGAGTTGTGTTTATTCATGTTGAGTTTTGACTGTCATTAGGAATTATTTGGGGTTTGTTTGCTTGTTTGTTTGCTTTTCCAAACAGTTGCATTTACCAACTATTTGGGAAGCCTAAAAGACTGAAAAGGTGAATTCTTTAGTTTACTGGAGATCTCTCCCAGAAAGCAGCTGCTATGATTAGCCTGCTATTTTTAGTGAACAGGCTGGACTTAACTGATTATCCCATCTATTTCCTACTTTTAAATCATCACATTTTAGAAACTTCTCCACCAGTCCCTGTCAAAAGAAGAGTGTCAGGTCGGAGCACATGTCATTTCCCCATCACTAAACTAAAGAAGAAAATTACTGAAAAAGGGGGTTGGGGTGGATCATTCATTATAAAAAGAAGCTTAGAAATGATAAAGTGTCTGAAAAAAATAAAAGGATTCATATTAACTATTTTATTTACAAGCTAGTAAACAAGGAAATTTTAAAATACAAGCTTTCAAAAACTGGCGTTATATCGGATTTGTGGCCGTGTTGTGGCACTGATTCTCCTATTTATGACTTTCTTTTTCTCCTTACTTGAAAAACCAGTCCTGTGCTCCTTTGCAAGTAGTTCGTACTAAATACAATTAATCCCAATGCAGAAGTCCTTTGTATGGGACTGGCACACTAGATAACCACAGCGTGAGGTCTCTACATGTGGTGGATTTCATCAACAGGAAATCCTGCGGATGTCAAATGCACTGCTCATCTTTGGGTTGCAGGATTCAGCCTTTAATTTGCAGTAAATGGAGAGGGATGGTGTTATTCTTGCCTACGAATTGTTTTGAGAATGATGCATACGGCAGAACCTCATTAAAGATCATTAACATGTTACTGTCTAGGCATATAGGCTGAAGGTAGACGTGTCACATAAAATTACACACTGTCTTCCCTTTTCAGCAAAGCATGCATTGCAGAGCTCTATAGTGAGCTCCTATACGTAACTCAGCCTTTATCACTTCCATTCAGAAGACTCCATTCAACATTTCTTCTTCTCCTGGAAGTATTACCATAAATTACAAACATGAAACTGCCTGTGCTAAGTGACCGAAATAAGTTTAGTTTTATATATTATATAAATAATATATCTATAATATAATAATAATATAATAATATATTATATATTGTTATGTGTAATAATATAGTATAAATAATATATATAAAATAATAAAAATATATAATTTTTTATATATATATTTCATTTTCATAAACACTTAGAGTCTAAGGCTTAATATTGCTGGGCTCTACCTAAAAAGAAAAACCTCTGCCCTGAAGACCTTATATTCTCTTTATTCCTATATCACATGCATTGACTTACTTTCTATTGTGCAAGCATACAGAGTTCAGAATTACATGAATTACTGTGAATTTGCAACTGAACCTTCTCCTTTATTCTCTAACCCCAGCTGAAATGTCTGTTTGGTAACCAGAGGCGCTTCTCCGAAGGCTGTACTGGGATTGTGCAGACCAGGTCTGTGCAATCTCTTCCTTCATTAATTACAAAGACACACTCCTTGGGGCCACTTTCTAGCACGTGGCCATGTCTGGATGCTCTGAGCACAGCAAAGTGTTAGGTGTTGGGAGATGTGGCTTCTGAAAAACCCATCGCCAAGTTAAAGATGGGGCGGTGGGCAGGCAACAGTATAAAACTCTGTGAACTGCCTTTGAATCATCCCGCTTCTGCGTTATTTGGAAAGACATCCAGATAACAGCCTGGTGGTCTAATATTTAAGTTATCAAGGAAACAAAGAAAATGCTGTAGTCCTCCAGTCACAGGCTGTGAGTCTTAGTGAAAATCCCATCTCAATGGTAAGCACAGGAGATGCAGTGACAATTGCTTGTAACAGGGATGACGGCACTAGATTGTATTGCCTTCTTGATTTAGTAGATTTGACTTCTACATTTTCACACAATGACCTAAAAGAAATATTATACCCCAGAGTAACTTTGAAATTGTTTGTTTAAATTAACTTTCATTTGGATTTATGCTTAATGAAATCTTCAGAGATGCAGACAGCCCCTCTCTAATGAAATGCTGTATCTTTGAACCAATGAACAGGGTTGCCAAACTGTAAGGATTCCTCTCTAAACGAGTGGGCTTTTATAATGTTACACTTGGGTGGCACAAGCAGAGTGCTAGATGATTAGTTTATGGTCTACATCATTGTATTTTTATTACACTCATAAAAACTGTGTTTCTCCTCATTTTCGTAATGGCTTCAATGAGCTTCTATACCTTCTAGAGGCACATTAAATCGTTATGTGATGAAAGTACTGATTTACTGGGGCTAGTTTTAAAGTAAGATACATGTTTTGAATTCCTATCTTAGTCTGATCGTTGACTGAAAAAGGTGAAACTACGTTAGAACGAATGAAATCTATATCATCTTCCTTACATACAAAGAAGGTTCCCAGTTGCGGCCTAAAACAAATGCAATACAAAAAAGATACAAATAATAAATCTACGTCTGTCTAGAAAATAAATTATCTATCAACTTAAAGTATTTTTGCTGGTTTTGTGGCATTGTGAGTTTTTAACAGGAGGATGAGTGGATTACAGATATTTTTTGTTAAAAAATCTTTTTAAGGGGGGAAAAAAAAGAAGATAAGAGGTTATTTTTATTCCTTATATTCAACTGTAATTTTTTTCCCCACTTCTGTTCAAATTATAAATAACCCTATTCTGTGCAAACCCTAGATTCATTTCTCTAAATAATTCTAAGCTGGTTTTAAAAGTTGTTTTAATTATGTTGCAAAATGAAAAAAGGAAGAAAAATGTTATTTGTTTCTCTATATGCAAGCTATTCTTAAAAGAGAAGACAACATCATTATCCATGAATGGGAAACCTTTTTATTTGATATGTAATTAAAAAAAATAATCCTTGAATTGAATGTATCATCTCATCTTTGCACAGTTTAGACAAAGGCCTTTTTTGTTTACAAAATTTACATGTCAATACAGTTGCTTATAAATATTTCTGTGAAATAAACATAACCCTTCACAAAAAGAGCAGTTTACTCTTCATTCAGTAATTTTATATGCTAGCAAAAAGACAATGAAAGTTGTATGCAAATATAACATCAATGTACAGCATAATAATAACAGTTTTTAGTGATTATGCTGCTTGGTATTAATTCATAGGAGCCTTTTTGTTCAGCCATGGGCTGTGTTTGGAACAGAGATACGCCAGACCAGAGCATCTCTGCTTGTTCTGCTGTATGTGGGAGACATCCACAAATCCTTTAGTTGAGGATGCGCTGGATTCCGTATCCTACGCTGTAGCTGGTCTAAATTATTAAGCGCTCATGCTGGTAGCGAAGATACGCTGCGTACGCCGTTTTCCTCTGTTCCTGCTGTACCTGTGCTCCGTGAGCGCACGGGCTGCAGCAGGAGTTGGATTTGCCTCCTAGCTCCAGGGAAAGAAAAGGAAAGTAAAAGGGGAAAAGAGAGAGAGAAAAGAGGGAAGGGGGAGGGGGGAAGGAGAATGAAAAAAATTAGGAAAGAACATTAAAAGAAAAAAAAGGAAAAAAGACAGGAAAAGAAATTAAGAAAGAAAATAAAAAAGGAAAAATGGAAGGAAGGAAAGAGAAAGAAAGAGAAAGAAAGAAAGAAAAAAGAAGGAAGAAGAAAGAGAAAGAGAGAGAAAGAGAAAGAGAGAGAAAGAGAAAGAGAAAGAGAGAAAGAGAAAGAAAGAGAAAGAGAAAGAGAAAGAGAAAGAGAAAGAGAAAGAGAAAGAGAAAGAGAAAGAGAAAGAGAAAGAGAAAGAGAAAGAGAAAGAAAGAGAAAGTAATGCACATTTGCAACAAATCTTTTATAAATGTGCTTTTGGAGGGATGTTCTCTCCATCTGAAATGTTTCTGGAAGAACAGATTTGGTTTGGGGTTTTCCTGCCTTTTCCTCATTACTGTTGTTCAGATGCAACTTTTCTGATTGTTTCAGCAACGCAGCAGTTTAGTAGCTTTTGCTACGTGCTGAACTGTAAAAAGAAATAGGGCTGAGGACACAAACAGGTTTCAGTACATGCAACTTCAGTAGGTCCATGCTGCTTTGGTATTAAATATCAAAACCCAAATAGCCGTGTGTTCCACCAGCATCGTTCAGTGTTCCCTTTGTGGGTCTAAAAGTTTGCCAGAAAAGCAGCTGAACACGGTACCAGGAACAAGGAGAGATTTTGTGGAAGACCCGAATTGAAATCGCTGGAAATTCTTTAATATTTCATGGACGCCTGCAAAATATGGTGCCAGTTTATTCAGGGATTTGAAAGCAGCTGCAGAGTAAAAGTGTCTAATGAAAATGAAATAAATTTCCTGTGAATGGAATAAATTTTGATTGTGTGTCTGAGTGCAGTAATTATACATGTCACGCAGTAATTAGGCAGTCACAATGTGGCCACGGTGTCTTTCTTTGTCTGCAGATGGTCTGGGAGAACGGCTGTGTCGTTATTGTCATGCTGACACCCCTCGCGGAAAATGGAGTCAAACAGTGCTACCACTATTGGCCAGACGAAGGGTCAAACCTCTACCACATCTATGAGGTACCTAAACAAAATATCTGGTTGTAAACGTGACAGTAAGTGTACGGGTTGATTTCCTCCGGGGCAAAATGGGGTTTAAGCCGACCTAACCTGGAGGTCGGCTCTTAAGTACTCTTCGTGTGCCTTCGAGTAGTTTTAAATTTGTGAGAAATTCAAGCACACTTTTAATAGCGAGGTAGTTTCCGCTGAATAAAATCTAGTAAATAATCAGCCAAGTATTACAATGAAAAAAGGACAACAATCTGGTTTTTCAAGCGGTTTTGCAAGTGGTTGAAATGTGAAACCGTGTATTTATATTTTATAGGAAAATAATATTTTTAGGACTAGTGAATTTTGCCTTAGGAAAACCATATGTATATCTTTGTAGAAAAGCCTCTATATAGCTTTAGTAATTAATGCTATCTATTTTTACCTCTTGCCTCTGTCACAACAACAAATATATATTTTTATTTTCTGCTTTACATTTCTAACTGAAAATGTCGTATCACCAGTTTTGTTGCAATGTAACATCGATAATGGCTGTCAGATTTTTCCAGTTGTCCAGCTGAGTAGAGGAAGAAAATAGTGCCACAATGCCAAATACGAAGAATAGGAAAATGTGAATACAGTTATTTAAACCAAAATGTGAACAAACTTTTTTCTGCATTTCAGCATTTTTGATGCTTACTTTTCTAGGTAGCAGAGGAAACTGACTTTTCACTTCTCGTGTGAATTCAACTCTGAGATTTTTAAGACCTCTGAGCATGGCCTGGGCAATGCATCGTAGGCATTTCCGAGTAGAAAGCGACTGGCAGCCTAACGTATTTTCAGGCAGTGTCTTTTGTATTCACGTAACGATATAAAGTTTCAATTTAGTGATTATTCCTTTTGCATTAAAAGTCTCAAGAATTTCTTTTGTTTTCAATAAAATAGCAGTGGCAGCTAACGCCTTCCTGACAACTACGCTGATTGCTAAATCAAAAAGAAATATTTTGCCAGCGCTGGCCAATTTGCTAATAAAAATAAAACTTTCATGCAGTTCCTTCATCCCAGCTATCTTACACCTGCAATCCTGAAGATGTGGCTTGCAACCGGAATCGCTGATCTCCGTTTGTTCCTTCCTGCGGGGTGTAGGTAAACCTTGTCTCTGAGCACATCTGGTGCGAGGATTTCCTCGTGAGGAGCTTCTACCTGAAGAACCTGCAGACAAACGAGACCCGCACAGTGACGCAGTTCCACTTCCTCAGCTGGAACGATCAGAGGGCTCCTGCTTCCACAAGATCACTGCTGGATTTCCGCAGGTAAAGCACAAAGTATGGCAGTTCATTTAAGATGATACAGACCTGAGGAACTAAACTAGTCCTTTTAATTGTCCTTTAAATATTTCTGGTTTGAAAGGGGGTTCCTCAGCCTGTGATGCCACAATGCTCAACTAACACAAAAATCTGCAGTAGGTTGATTTTTAGCGTTGTCTCACACATAGATGTTGCCTGGTTTTAAGACATACTCATTTCCCATTTAGAGATCGATTCCTTTCCTCCCTTTGTACAGCTCTTCAGTGCTTCTGTATTTCTTTGTTTTCCAAGTATTTATCCATTCTGCAACTTCCAGGCTTTTTGTGTGGCTGCCCTATGATCCTTATTGCAGGAATCTCACAAATAAATTATGTACTTTGAGCACGCTTGAAAAAAAAAATCACAATGGAGTCATATGGCAATAACGGCATTCCCGTGGGAGCGTTTGCTCGTAAGGATCAAACAGTGAGGGCTCTAGACTTTCTTTGGCTGCAGGAAGGTGGAAATTTGAGAAAGCAGATGAAAATGTTGACAAAGCATACCCTCTGGAATTTTAAAGAAAGTCAACGTGGCTTTAAAATACAAATATACAGAGGCAAAACCTGTGAAAGTCCTTGCCACCTTCTCTAATGTTTGCTGTGTCTATCTAAATTTTAATTTGAAAATTAAAGCCATGCATGATAAATACTGGAGCGAAATAATCTTCATTTGATTGCAAACCGTGCCCAGTGCATCATGTGTAGGTGTTAGTGTGTATCAGCTAATCCACAGCGATATGCTTATGACTAATGAAAAGAATCTCCGGGAGGTTTGGGGAGTTGGTTCTCAATCCACAAGCGGCCTGTGGGATCGCGTGTTTCCCTCTCTGTACTACGATATTATCTACAGCCCCCCGAAGTGATTATAAGGGGCTCAGTGCTCAAAAGGTCCAAAATTGTTTCTTTCAGTAAGTGCCGGGAGCTCTGACTGATGCCAGTCGGAGTTACGCATCTGCACCCGAGGGGAGAGGCTGGCTTGTGTCCAACGGGAGCTGGTTGCACAGTTGTCTGTTGGCAAAATTTTACCCTTTAAAAATTTCGGACTAAATGCCACCCTTCATCCATCAGTATTCTTGTACGTATTGCAAGGCTTTTCAAAGCAGAGAGTCATCTCACACGGTGCAGGTCAAGTAACGGAGTACAGCCGTACTGAGTCACTAGGAACTATGGCTCGGTAAGAATATAAGGACATGCTACAGAGTCGCAATGCAAAAGCAATAGCGGAGGAAGGAAGCACGGCCATAGGATGGAGTTGAAACTGTAATTGAATTTTCAAGGTTTTCTTGCCTGGGTTCAAACTTTAATGTGATTTTTATAGGTTGATTTCCCTTTGCTTGTGGAAGTTGCCTGTAGTGAATTTCTGTACTGAAAATTCTGAATTGGTTCCATTAAGTCGTGCGAGGCTGCAGCACGGAGCCAACACAGCGTCCGATTTTGCCCTTTTTGAAGTTAGTGGGAAATTTGCTAGCAATTGTAACTAGACTATAAATGAGCCTGTACAGCCAGGACGTCTGAAGTTCGGAGCACCTCGACTCCGACTTGCTTCAGTAAGAATTGAGGTCCCTGCGTGAACTGCAGGATTAGGTCTACAGTAAGTCGCAGTTCACATCACCAAGAAAGCACTGCTTAGAGTGACATTGTGTAAGGGTTAAATAGCCATGTTGAAGAAGTGTTGTGCAATACTTTGAAAAAGAAAAATTATAACTAGGTGAGAAAAGTAGTGGAGCTGCCATTCTTTGTATTTAAAGCCAGTATGGGAATGAACCTGTTAAGATTTAATTGAATTCTGAGTGTTCATTTAATATGTATTCACAGTCCAGTGTAGGGTACTGTAATCATTTGCTACGTGCAGATTTTGTACAATGAACTCATAATACTGAATGCATAGTAAAATTCCGCCCGAAAAGGAATTTTGGCATGCACAATAGCTGGTCTATGAATCTCAGTTTTCTTGGTCATCTGATGTTGCTGGTTTTTTAATGACAAAAAAACCTAATGCACTATTGCTAAAATAATGTATTTGGAATTCATTTATACAATACATGTTTTGCACCTGAAGCGTCCTATTTAAAGTACAAACTCGGCTGGATTACGACAGCTGAGTCATAAAGCCCCCAGAATAAGCGTCTGACAGTGCTACCATACTCGTAGTAGGGTAGTGCTAGGAAGGGGCTGCTCTCATTCCTTTTAATCTATGTTTTTATGTGCATTCAGTGTGTTTGTATATATATATGGATATGTGTGTATATTTATATATTCACATACATATATGAAATTAAGCATATACATAACCAACCCTCTATTTTTTTATAATTCATCACCAAGAAAAATTGGATTCCCAAAATTACCTTGCCCAGAGTCTGTGGAAATATGGACCTTAAAATTTTTATTGAAGTAAATTTTGCAAGTCTCTTTGAAAACTGAAAGCTTACATTTCTCTTACTATGTATAAGACAGCGTTTTAGATGATCTTGCATTTAGCAGATACATTAAACTTTGCAGAATAATCTATCATACTTTCATAATGTAGGTATAAATTGCCAAAAAGAGATTAGTCCATATATTTAAAAAATCTGTGCACAAGACAGTCCCTGAGAGGTGAGGCTACTACAGAAACCACTGGTCAGTTTTAAATGCTTCTGGAGTCCTAATTTCATTTTGAACAATAGACCAATCATTATTACTCTGGACTAGCTTGTTAGTCATGCACTGATATGTGTAATTAAATATTTCTTGAGCCCAGAGGGAGCACATTTACACTTTAAAGAGGGACTGCTAAGCTAAAAGATAATTAGCATCACATGTGAGGGCTTTGCTTAAAATATATATCTATTATGCTATCACTTCTCGCTGTGTGCAATGGCATTTACTAACACTGCTCACTTTAAAAATGGACAAATTCTTATTTTGCCAGCTAATTAGCGGTTGCCAGTGTCATTTTTGTGATGTTGCAGCTAGTAATATGAGCCCAGTTGCATAGTCACAAAAGTGATCATTGGAAACTGTGACTCTGCTGCAGGGACAATGTGGGAAACCCCTTTTCTGAGCCTCTAACGACCTCTGACCTTTGCTTGCTGATGGTTTGCATGATGATTTCTTTTTCACTCAATGAGCCAAGGGTTGGTTTGTATTACTAATCATTCTTTCTAAGTAAATTCTTCCTGTATACGTGTGTATATATATATATATAAAATATATATTTTCTTCAACATTCAAGAACTTTGCTTACTGATGAATTTTCAGCTCACTCTCATTAGCCAGAACTAAGAATGAAATGAGATGTTGTTGCACTTCTAAATATTTTCATAAACTATATATAGACACAGCTATGAACCAGCTGGATTGAAACCCTTTGTTTTAATGTGTTTTCTGGAATGTGTGATAATGAAAACGCCTTCAATAAAACTGACAAACATAAGATGTCTTTCCCTAACATGTGTCTCTGGCTGTCTGATTTACTGATAGGTCTGATTTACTGATAGGTTTAGATCCAGTTTGTCACTGAAATTATATTAGGACTTTGGTAGATGGCTAGTCACAACATGCAAATATCAAATTAGTGGTGCCATACAAGGAACAAAGGAACCACACAAGCAGAAAGAGAAATGGTAAATACCCCTCTGTAGTTATTAGCTTTTAGTTAATGCTGTAAATGCAGAAACGACTCTTTACTAATGCACATGATGGGGGGCGGGGGGAGGATGACCAGCTGCACGTAGGGGAATGCAGACTGCCTGTATCAGATGTTGTTACAGGCATTTCACGTATAATTTACTGCACAATACGAAGAAAAAATATCAGGCTTTATATTGTATAGAAGGAGTTGAGCCTCCGATACGACCATCAAGAATTGCATGATTCATTCATGTGAAAACTCTGCTGCAGCTTAAGTCATTGAAGTTTTGCTTGGTAGTGCCTGCGTATATATGCATTTATGGACATAGAAATGGTCCATCTAACTTCTAAAGTCAGGTGCTTCTCAATGGCTTACCACTTATTTCATAGAACGTTGTTCTACTGCATTAATTACTTACATCCAAGGACTATAAATAGAGACAGAATGTCTCTGCAAGTATGATTTACATCAGTAAGCAAAAGAGTAAGAATTGTGAAAAATTCTCAAATTCTAATGTTTAAAGGGAATCATTACAAGAACTTAATATTGTTATCAAGTTTGGTTAGAATCTTAAATAATAAAAAGCAGAATGTGAAAACACGGTTTCATGGGACATCACCAACATCTCTGTAGCCTGTTTGGGTTGAGTTCCAGGTATCCCAACTCCCTGTCAGATTTAGAAGTTTAGGCATCTTCAGGCTATACTGTAAGCAATGTTTAAAGATATATGCATGTTTTCACAGCACAGATGTTAGTGAATAGATGAACAGCCAAGAACTAAATGATTCAGTAGGTTAGTTATGCTTTAAAATTCATAATAACATCGTACCACAGTTGCCAAATTTCAGCAGCTCGCTTCAGTTTAGCAGTCAGGATCCTATGTAACGCTTGCGCTGAGCTGGGGACTATTAGAGGGTCTGGGCACCCCTTGGAAGCTGCCCTGTGAAATGGTTTTATAGAAGACCTTCTAGTTCCAGTAAACTCAAACATCTTATCAAGGAAATGGAATGAAAGGTTTTGATTTCTTGAAGCAATGCTTTCCCATTTTGGCCTTTATTCAGCTTGCCTGGTTAACATATGTGTGCATATTTTATGGTTTTTTGGGCCTGTAACATACTTGACATGCAAAATATATCCTAGAGCAGAAGAGAGGGTTTGGGATTTTGTTTTTTGTAAAGCAATTTAAATAGATTTAAACCAATTTTGTGGGCTCTATTCTTAGACTGAGTATCTGGCTTTGCTTCAGCACTAGTTAATTCCTTCATTGAGTTTACATATCAGCAGACCTGTTCTGTAGCTGTACTTTTATTGATTGACTTCACATATATTCTCTTGCCACTGAGAATGTGTAGCCAGGAAGCTGTAGAAAACAATAATGTCTAAATATTAAATATATAAGACTTCTGCACTAGAACCAAAGCAGTAAAGCTTACTGATGGTTTTAGTTATTTTTACCACAATAGATTACATTTTAGAATTTTGTGAGAAGCTTTTCAGGAGATTTGGTATTTGCCTTTCTGGGGAGAACTGGTTTTACAAATCAGCACACATCGTACAAAGTGTACTGGAATGACCATTTTTAATTTTGGATTCAGTTTGATGTCCCTCGAAGTTTCTTTGAGCAAGCTCATGAACTCAAAGTTGGCTTTAAAATTAGAGCATCTCAAGAGAATCTTCGTTTCGGAGCTAAGACATGAGACATTTGAGAAAAGAGATCATTTATTTTGCCTAGCCAACAGCAATAATGGGATGTTGTCTGGGATTTCTACAGCAGCAAAGCAGAAGCAAACTTTAAACAAGATTATGTATGTAACAACTGCTTGTTATATTAGAAGATTATCAACCTGACTGTTTCTTTAAAGACTGCAATATTTGCTTTTTCTTATTGCTTTTTTTTGACAGTTGGCTAAAGAAACAGTATGTAATATGCTTAATTAATTTTTTGTGTCTGTTTTATTTCAGAAAAGTAAACAAGTGCTACAGGGGTCGCTCTTGTCCAGTAGTTGTTCATTGCAGGCAAGTACAATTTCTAAAATAGCTTTAGAGAGATTTGTATGTGTAAGAATTTAATATAGATATAAACAAAATGGGCAAATTAAAGCTTTAGATGAATCACTAAGCAGATAGTGAGGTAGGCTGAAGGTATTAAATATAATCCAACTGGGTTTTTATGCTAATTAATACTTAGGATCTGTTTTCATAATAAAATTATCCTTTCCTATGATTTCATAGATGTTGTGTCATGACTTAACAATGTATGGCCACCCTTTCCGATACAAGTAGCACTTCAATTTCATAAATCTCCTTGAAAATGATAGCGGTTCCTTGCATTCCCTCCCAATTTAGTCTTCTTTATTTTATTAACACTCAATTATGTTTTATTTCTCCTTTGCTTGCTGTTAGTGATCATGGTAAGAAGAGGGCAATGTCAGGGAGTGGAAACCTACCCAGAGATTGAGTAATCCTTTAAACCCAGATTATCTTTAGGCCCGACAGTCTGATAGATGCACACGAAAGCTATTGGGCAGCCCAATGGAAAACTTTACCGTAATAACGCTAATGTTTGGTTTTGCCGTTGGAGGTTCTGTGTTATAGGGAGAATGTTGCATTTATTTATCAACAATATTCTTGTAGATAAGGAAGACAGAAAACCAGCCCTGCTAAGAGGCAGGTTGTTGGACATGTGGCACTCCACGCTGGGTGGGAATGAGGAGGGGGGGACGTGTTTCTCACCTGTGGCTCGGCAGAGCCACCTTCCACTGGCTGCGAGGGGGCCCTCTGCAGAAGTGAACGCTCTGGAGCAGGCTTCTTTGCATCGCCTTCAGGAAGCCTGAGAAAAGAAACATTTGATGGAGAATGAAGAGCCTTCAAGTTTCTTGCTCTTTCCTTACTGCGATGGATGGAAATGCCTACCATCCGCTCAGTAGTTTTTGTTTTTATTGGGCCTGATCGCTGCCTTGTCTCTCATTATTCAGCTTAACTAATAAGATTGTGTCTTTGTTCCCTTCACAGACATAGAAAAAAAAATTATTACCATTACCTCCTTTTCTCTAAGCAGTGATCTTGTAACTGAAAGAAAAAAACCTCTGTCTACAGAGACTTAACAAAAATTAAGTTTCATAGCCTGCCTGTAAACAAAATGCAATAACGTGCTTCACGCTGTTCTATTATTTTTCCTTTCATTAATTCTTGTACACAAATTGAGCTATCAATAAAAATAATGGCTTAATTAATAAAACTACATACCAGCCTAATTGGTCACACATGCACCTTTGTAAAAATTTTGGGGAGGGAAAGAAAAAAAGCTTTTACTTAAAGTCTTAATTATGTTTGCTAACAGCAGCTCTAAAAGAGCATCATGCTGGCAATTACACGTCGCTCTCTGAAAGGGACACAAGCTGCATTCAGATTAGGGAGCTTTCCCCCTCCCAAGGCTTGGTCTCACATCTCTGAGGAAGGGCTGATGATACACAGAAGTTAAAGCTGTTGCTTAGGAATTACATGATAACATTGTTTCTGGTCATTGCAACTAAGGAAGAATTAAAGGAAAAGGTAAACAGAAAAAACACATCACTCGTGATGTATAGATATAGAGGAAAGACTGCAGTCCCTCAGTAATCAAATACTTGGGTTCTCAGACCGGTCTCTGCATGCGTTCCCTCTGACCGCTGCCTTCAAATGCAATCCGCGACATTTTGGGACCCTTCAGGATAACGTTCTGGTCTAGTTTATTCTGTGGTTCTTGATCTCATATACAAGTGACTATAAGCTCCTTATAAGTACACTTGTTGAACAGAAATAGTATCCTGCTTTAGGGTTACTGACTTTTCCACTGTTGTTTAAAATGCTTTTATTGCATAAACACAACTCGGCTTAAAAAAAAATCAAACCAAATCCCTCTTATCCATGCAGGCTAATAGTTAATTTTCCACAAACAGCTTGCGTTAATTCAGCGCAAGCTTTCCCTCCTCTCTCAGTACCCTACTTTAGCCCCTGGTTCTGTCCTCTCCCCCCATGTGTAACAGCGTAACATTAAGGGTAGGTACCTTCCTGTTGAGTCCAGATGCACATTGATAGGCTCTATTTTTTTCTTTTTCCCTTTCTGTTGGCAGCGATGGTGCGGGAAGAAGTGGAACCTACATTCTAATTGACATGGTTCTCAATAAAATGGCCAAAGGTGAGGATCGAAAGGCTTGTTACTTCCTCGGTACTGAAAGCTGTGCTTGTGTTGCCATGGCAATGCGGGGAGCAATATTCACAGAAAATCTGAGAATAAATTAGAGGGAAATTGTACTCTTTCCTCAACGTTCTGAAGTTTTATTTTCATAGCCATTTCAAACAACAAACCGGAACGCAAATGCTTCGTGAATGAGGAGGTGGGGTTTGTGCTGTTGAGGAGCAGTTGAATGTTGGACTTTATCATTTAAAATAGTTATTACAGTTTTTCGAAGAAGATACCGTGGGGCTGTACAATCCTTATTTAGTGGTGACGTGAGTTAGGTCCTGGGCTGCTTCGTGGCTGTTGCCCACTCCCGTCACCCACCCAGCCTCGAGGGTCAGAGGCGATTACTTTTCTTTTTGTAGCTGCCCATTGCCACCAACGCGCCTGGAAGAGCTGGTACCGGACAGGGCCCCGTGTGCTGCACAAATTTGCCTCTTAGGCGGAAAAAAACTGTAGCGAACAGGACAGAGGACTGAAAATAAATCATCTCATGCTCTGTTCCCAGCTCTGCCGCTGTCTGTTCAATATTGAACAATTTATTTAACTTTTCTGTTCCTTTGTTTCCTTATCTGTGCGATGTAATTTTATGAAGTGCAAAATCATCTGTCAACATAAATACATACTGTTGTTTGTTTAAAATGAAGCCTATGGATTCTCTAGAGATTGGGACCGTTCCTTTACTTTTTATTGATTGGTAAATGGTTCATGGTTCACTTGAGATACCCTGGAATAGTCTTTGCATGTTAGAACTCAACCAAATTTCTGATACTGATGCTGTCTTCAAAAGGAAGGAGGGTAAAAGTGGGCATGTAAACCTGACCGTATGTTAAAAAAACATAATAGTCAGCTTTGTTTATATATTTTACCCTTTCCTCATGCCTTTGGCCACGTTTGTATCACAGTTTCACAGAACCGCCTTTTAAAAGGAGGTTGCGAGGTTGAAAATAAACAAAAAATAGTTATTTGCCTTTCTTAAGCTGAGTACTTAAGCTACCTTGGTCTGGCATTATGCACATAAGTGTATTTAAAGAAAAAAGATTAATTGTAAAAACATGTATTAATTTATATAGAGAAGCAATATTTAGCTCTTTGAGTTCTAATCACTTTACGGTTGTTGTTTCAAATCTTCTAACACAGACATATTTTTGTACATAGTTTAAAAATACACTCAGTGTTTTGCGGTCATCTGTTGCATCTTGCGTATCCCAGTCCTGCGGGACATAGTGCCGTCCTGTCCCTTGAGAAAGAAGAGTTTAGCATTTTTTCCTCTCCGTATTCTGGCTGTTAACATGTCTCGTCGAACATGGACTTACTTTTCTGCCCACAAGCAGTCTGTGGAACTTGCTGCCGATGTTAAAAGAAGTTGTGTGTTTGCCTTCTCCTTAGCACTGTACTGAAAATAATTTTTTCAGTGGGATGAGATTAGTTTTTCATGCTCATTGGAAAATGGGTTTTCACTCTGTGAAGGAATATGGAGATATTTCCAAAGCTTGTTACGTGCCACGTGACAACCTAGTCTTTAAAAATAGAAGCAATGGTACGTCGTAAAATTAATGTAGACCTTTGTTAGGTATTTGTTCGGCTCATTCCAGTCATCAGCAATGAGAAGCCGTAATGAAAACTAGATTTAAAGTATACGCAATTTACTCGCATAAAGAAGTAAATGAGAAGTATTTTCTAGCTTGGGGCTTTCAGCCACTTAAGGGAGGGTTGACTTTGTTGTAAAAGCACTGAAGAATGCCATTTATTGACTCCATTGTACCATGTAATGTCAAATTCCATTTTAAGTGTGGGCTTAGCGCTTCACAATACCAGACAAGTCATGTGAAACTGGCCAGAGAAAGGCGTCACAGGGCTTTTTGGAGATCGGTCACCCCCATTTTGTTCTTGACCTGCTCCCCTCTGCCCACGGGGGTGTGCGACGCGAAATCCCCTGACCTGGTGCTTTGGCTGGGGTTTAAATGAAAGATCAAAGGGCAGAGCGGGCATCTCAGCCCTGCTGAGGTGGGCCTTTCCCAGGCTGTCACACTGTGCGGCCGCCAAAGGTTTTGTTCGGGCGGGAACCGAGGCCCAGCCTATGCGGCCGGGGCCCTCTTTGTCTGGCCTGAGAAGCTGGAGGCCCAGGTTGAGGATCCAATGTTCATCAAATGATCAAAGGCCTGAAGCCCTGGACATGAAATCTTTCTTTCCATTTCCTTTTCTTAGAGAATGAATTGCACGAGTGGCAAAGAATGCCCTTTCCAAAGCTTTTATGTGGAGTGCGAGGGCTAACTTCAGAGTCCTTCAGCGCTAAACATAAAAATGTAAGTGCACTTTCAATCTGGGCCCAGCTGCAAGGCCAGCATCTAGTAACATTTCTTTCAAAAAGGCTTTTAAGGATTAAGGCCTTCAGTCTTTCAAAAAAAAAAAAAAAAAAAAAAAAACGGACTTTTAGGAATAAACTTAGAATAATTTGAGTTTCTTGTTCCACTGTCTGGTTTATTAGAAAGTAGACAATAATGCATTTTTAAATCAAAGTAAATAGAGGAGTACTTAGTTTCGGCAGTGGGAAAGTAGAAAGCAATCAATAAATGCCTTGGCTCTTTAGTGGGGTTTTTAATAGGGTAGGTTGAGAAAAGGAGCTCCTTTTTCATGTAATGATTTACTTCCCTGCATTCTCTTAGACAGTTAACTGTAAATGCCTTTGTCGTTTACAATTTCTTCTCCTACTGCTCATTGAATTAGTGCTAATACTTAGTCTGTTAAACACGTTATAAATTCATATCTTCTACTGTCTTGCCTGTTGCCATCCCTCATGCTATTTTAGATGCTGAAAACCACCAGCAAGGGACCTGTGGGACCTGAAAAACCACCAGCAAGGGACCGGCAAAGCCTAAAGCAGGGGAAAAGAAACCAAGTTGGGGAGGATTTTGTGCCCGACACCTGCCACGTCAGTCTGACCGCCCCAAACAATTCCAGAAAGCAGGAATGAAATTTAAAAACAAAAAGGCAAAGCACCCTATTGTAGTGCACTTGCAGAATGGTGTGAGTTGGTACCGAGGGCAGAACCGCCCCGTGGTGTAGTTTGGGGGTGCGCCGGCGGGAGGGCACGCCGGGGCTCGCAGGGAGCTCGCAGGAGCCCTCGCCCGGCAAACGCCGGCCCGGCCCCCCGCTGCCTTTGGGAGCCAGGCAGCCCCGGCCTGCGGGACTCCCTCCGGCTCTGCGCAGCATCCGGAAGGCTTCCCGTTGGGTTGGGGTTTCAATGACTTTCACTGGCCTCTGTGCAGTAAATGTAATGACTGCATCTGTGCGTTCACTCCGAACAGCCACGTTAAATAATCTTATTAGATGCTGGAACAGGCAGAGAACAAGAGTGTCTATTCAGTGCTATCATTCCTGTGTCGTGTCAGCAGAAAGTTTTAAATGCAAGTGTATCCTTTTGTTTAGTTGTTCCGGTAACTTAGCGCTGCTATTTATCATGTAGTTTATTACTATAATTCTTTTTCTTGCTAGGTTCATATGCCGAGCCATTACAAAACCCTGATCCTATGCCCATCAAAGTAATAACAAAAACTAAACAGTGTTGAATCTGACCTTACAGTAACACATTTAAGTACTATTTAACGTGATTTAACTGTGATAACTGTGTAACTATGGTACTATTTTTACGTGGGTGTTACAATTTTGAGACAGTTACCAAGTGACCTCTCATTTCCCCAACAGACAGCTTAGGACAAGCTCTAGTGACTGAGAAGTTGAGAAGTGATTTATTTCAACTCCATGTGCGCTTCCATGATTTAAATAAATACAGAAAATGATAATGGGTTGTTTTTGTAGATAACAATGCTTGCTGGATTTTTGACAGAGACTGTTTTTCTGAGGCTGATTTCTGCTGAGAATGTCAGCGTTCTTGACGTATTTACAAGTTTTATCCTTTGTTACTAGGGACGATAAACTGATTTAGATTAGTCTGCTTGATATTCCTTCCTCACCCCAAACTCACAGTAACTCTGAGCTGATCAGGTTTTTTCTTTTTGTGCGATCTAGAGAAAAGTTGCAAATGTTCTCATTTTTTGTCTTTCCTGCAGGCTTATTGTAGTGACTAAAAGTTTGATATATTGCAAGACATTTTTATTGAGTGTTTCTAGCATGAAAAAGAAAAAGTATGAGCTTATGAGTCTTCCCACTTTCATTTTTCTGAACTGAGAGGCTTGGATAGTGTAGATAGTAGTTTGATTTTTAGATATTAATGCAGCTAGCAGCTGCTTGGGGTTTGCTGACCATCCATTTTCTTGTGTTTGAACTAGCTGGAATGAGATGAGTCAAAGGGAAGGCGAATATGAATTTTAAAATCCTTTTAAAGTATTGATTTCCGAATTCTAAAACCCAGCAAAAAGATTGGATTTAGCAAAGCCAAACCAACGGTTTATTCTCTCACATTCAAAAGCTTGGATTATAATTGATGAGCACACACGCTCTGGCCTGGGCTGGCTGCGGAGGTTATCTCCCCAAGTCCTTTCCTTGCCCCCGCTACCCTATTGTCTGAGGGTCTTGTGAGTCAGCTCCTGAGCAGATGCAGTTTATACCGTGACATTTTAAGGCAAAACAAAAGATTCCTTAATTCGCCTTCTGACTCATCGCGATCAAATGATTTGGGCTAATCTGAACCCTTGCTGAGGTTTTGCTTATCTGCTGTGTGGATTTAACAATCATAATGAAGTTGTGGGGTTAGCTCCTCTCTGAAGGGGTTTTATGAAAGAAAATGCTTGCCCATATTCATGTTAAAATGGCTTCAATCTGCTTATTTTTGAGTCCTTATGCAAAGTCTGAGAAAATGCTATTGTTCGGTTGTGCTGATACAAGTCTAGAGCAGAGTATTTCTGACATGCTCTTGGTGAACAAGGAAATATTTCTTCAGCCCAGGATCCAGCTTCTCCCATGAAAATAAAACTGAGCATACTCCATGCCATACAGTGGTTGAGAGAATATAGAGTGTAAAAGAGAGATTACTTTTTTTTAAAGTGGTGTTTAATGGTAAGAGGGCAAGAAGCGGGATTAGAAATAGGTGGTATTCTGGAGAAAAATTTATGGCAGAAAAATTCAGGACTTAAAAATGTAATTGTTTTCATGTTCTAAGTTTGAATCAGTGGCATTGCTGGTCTTTGAGAGCTGGGTGAGATAGGTTGTTATCTCTAGGAAAAAGGAAAAAAGTGCAGGCCGGTAAAGCCAAAAACTTAGATTTTGCTTTATGCACTATGGTACCATCCACAAGAATGCCTCAATTCTCAGCAGCAACAATGCTAACCCTGTAAATCTGAAATGTGGCTGTTTCGATTTCTGAAGGATGTTCTTAGTGTCCATGTAAACATGTCATATGGTGTAAGGCCGGTTTTTCAAATGAGCTGCATTTATGTATTGTAACTTTTATGTAATGAGTTACCCTGGAAACACAATTAGGCAAACATCCTTGCAGCCTTTCCCAGCAGATAATTAATCACAATGAGAGCTGGGCCCCCAGCTACACGCAAAAGTGTATAGGGAATGTATAGGACAGTTTTTTACGGTCCAGCCTGTGATGCTCAGGGAGCTCTCGCTATTTAGAACAAGCTGTTTAAAACAGTGTTTATTTCCTTTGCAAAACACAGATTGACATATAAAGCTTTAAAGCTTTTGACACATTACTGACGCTATAGAGTCATCGATTAATAGTTCATAAAATGAAGGTTAAAGAGTAGCATGTTCTACAAGCTTCTGTGGTGAAATGAATTAGTGACCATGGGCAAGGTGGTGTTGGTTGATGTTTCCTAGTGCATGTTGTATGGACTGCATTTTTTGATGGTTTCCTTTATGGCATATAGAGATTTCCAACGAAAAGCAAACAAGTTATTGATGTAATTTCTTTGGCTTTTTTCTTTTTTATATAGTTTAGTGCTCAAGGATTACTCTAAAAGAGCCATATTTCTTGTTATTTGCTGTTCTGGGGATTTTATTGGCAAAGAATTGGGACTAGGGAAGTGTGGTAGAAAGCAATCCTAATTATTCAGGGTTTGGGGCAAAAGAATTGTGAAGAAAGACTGATCAGACATGGGCTATTCCTTGGGAAAGGGAGCACGAAGGGGGGTCCCCATAGAGCGTTAGAAGACCCTGAAAGGAATGTATTGATGTCAGTAAGCAGCTTGAGATAGTGACTAATTTGAAAACAAGAGGTCATTGACTGAAACTAAGGAGGAGACAAGCAGATAAGGAATTTGGGCGGCATTTTTTCACACAATGGGTAGGTTAGAATATGGAAAAGTGGAAAAGCTGGTCATAGAAGTACTGTGCTATCGGTTTGAGAAGCAGCTGGGCAAATGTTTGGAAAAGGAGGTTTATATACAGAGTGAAGAACTACTTTTTTTTGTAGCTAATCTCATGCAGCAGTCCATAGAAGGATTTGAAGAGAAGTGTTTAATTGACCAGATGGTAGTCTTCTGGCTGTAAAGGGTACAATGTACATTACCTAACTAAAGTGTAATTATTCCACAACTTCTATAGCTGGACCAGTTTAGTCATTTTTAAGGATAAACTTCGTTAAAGAATGAATCCGTAATAGTTGCATCTTTTATTCAGGTCACTCCATGTACTGTCTTGTGAAAGCATTGCCACCTACGTGCAACATAAAATGAAAGTAATATAAAATGTAGTTCTTCCAATTTAATAGATTCATGTGGGTGAGCTACTTCTGTGTCCCCTGTAAAGAAAATTCACATTTTCCAAAGGAGACTCCAAGAATTTAGGGCCAACTGAGGCGTGTTTTCAGAAATGTCACTTTTGCAATCAGCATCTTAAGTTTGTTCATGTTTCATTCAGCGCGTGGAGATGAACTGCCTTCCAGGTAATTCGCCGGCAGTTTCTGGAAGAGGTACTAAAAGAAGCAAATTGTGTAGAACTCTATAGGAGCTGGTACTGGGGAACACCTATAAGTAGGCAGCAGCAGCACATCCACAGTTCTTGCTATCATTACCCTTTGCATGTGCGCGTGTGTGTGCGCGCATGTGTGCGTGTGTAAGTTAAATTTAGATGTGTGCACTGATATTTTCTAGAGTGACCATAGGTGATTACGGGTTATCTTACCCTATATGGAATGCAGCCCATTAACTTCTATTTCTTGCATGTAGTAATTTAGGCATATTCCTTTTACTTTTAACTTCGGGGGGGAGCTGGGGGAAATCTAGATGTAAAAGAGAAACAATTCCTAGATGATATAGAGTATGATGTGACGTTCTCATGCACAGTGGAAGTGAGGAAGGATTGGGCCTCAAATTAGCATCCATTTGCATTCAGTTACAGTGAGTGGTTTCTGCATGTTTCTTCCGCATTGACAAAGGATATTAGCTTGAAAGCTGACATGTCAGTAGTGAATTTCTATCTCTGCAAGATTGTTGAAATCAGTGAAAGCTTAGAAGCATTATTTTCCTGTAGCAGTTTTTAAAATATTAGGCTGTTCCTACGTGTTCCGTCTTCCTTTGGATTGTGTACTGACAAAGCCATATCACTTACATTTATACATTTACAACATGCAGTTTTCAAGTATTAATATAAAATGTGTAAACAGTAATACATTATGTAATTTATACTCTGGGTGTGTATGACTGTCACAATAATTTTCATTACTTCACTTCTATTACTTTAAGTACTCCCTCCTCCATGTTGTGGTTGTTTTGTTGTTTTGTTTTGTTTTGTTTTAATAAAGGTAGTGAAATTTTAATTTGGGTCGGTTTTAGGTGTATAGAAGCCCTTTTGTATTTTGCCTTAAATTACAGTTCACAGACTCAGGTACACGTTGGGTCCATCCCTAACTGCATACACGCATGCACACAGATTTTGTTCATCTCAGAGAAAGAATAAGCTTTTAATGAAAATGCCAGCCTGAATACATTTATCTTTTTTGTTATCTTTAAAAGTGTCCCCCTCACTAGGTTTTTGCTGACGCTTTTCTCTTTCCATGAAAAGCATCAAATGATCCTCCTGGCCAACAGCAGAACTCCAGCAGCTACAGCAGCAGACATCTGGATAACTACGAATGAAAATTGCTTTTATTTTTGTAGTTTCTAGCTGTTGTTAAGCTCCCTTTTTTAACTCTAATATTTACAAGTGTTTTTATTTAATGGGCACTCAGACAATGCAAGTTGAAGGAAGAAAATACTCTTGTTTCTTTGCAGCAGAGCACTATACAAACAGCAGTTACTCTTACAATGCGTTTTTCACTTCCATGGCTGTCCTGGTTGTAGCTAGGATAGAGTTAATTTTCTTCCTAGTAGCTGGTATAGTGCTGTGCTTTGGATTTAGTATGAGAATAATGTTGATAACACGCTGATGTTTTAGTTGTTGCTAAGTAGTGCTTACACTAAATCAAGGACTTTTCAGCTTCCCATGCTCTGCCAGGTGCACAATAAGCTGGGAAGGACCATAGCCAGGACAGCTGACCCCAGCTGGCCCAAGGGCTATTCCATACCATATGGTGGCATGCTCAGTATAGAAACTGGGGGAGTTGGCTGGGGGGCAGCGATCGCTGCTCGGGGACTGGCTGGGCGTCAGTCGGCAGGTGGTGAGCGGTTGTATCACTTGGTTTTTTTCCCTAGGTTTTGTTCCTCTCTCTCTCTCTTTCATAATTTTCCTTTTCATTACAATTTTTTGTTGTTGTTGTTATTATTATTATTTCAATTGTTAAACCGTTCTTATCTCAGCCCATGAGTTTTCTTACTTTTGCTCTTCAGATTCTCTCCCCCATCCCACCGGGAGAGGGGAGGGTGAGTGAGCAGCTGCGTGGTGCTTAGTTGCTGACTGAAGCTAAACCACCACAATGGCCTTCCCTGCACTGTACTGCAACTGGTTTATCTTTCCATTGTGGTTCCATGTTGCTTTTTCTTTTGCCATTTCCATCAAAATTGCCAAACTGGGGAGTGAGGGAAGAGGGGAGGGCAACAGACAGAAAACACAGATCTCAAACGCTGTTAGATTTGGCAGATTCTAGCATTCAGGAGCCCAAAAGTGCAGTGCAGAATCTCGAGTCTTTTCGGCCCAGGTTCATTCCAGCTAACTTTAGCCATATAAAGCACCTAGCGCTAAGCATCTCGCCTAACCTAGTTGTCTAGGTCTCCTCAGCCATCAATGGAGAACGATACGCACCTCTGGAGGATAATTCTCAGGCAAATGAATTGCCCATCAGAGCTTCCCCTGTCTCTCTTAGCTGTTGGGAGAGGAGATGACTAACTCCAATTCGAACTTCAAGGATGGCTGGAGTAGATGAGATGAGGCTGGGCCTTTGAGACTAAGCTAGTTAGTAAATATTACCGGTATGCCATTAAAACTAATGGTCAGTGAAGAAGTGGTGTTACACTCCCCCTAGTTATGACCCTTTCTTCTTTAATCAGATTGAGTTTGCCCCTCATATGGTGTGATTAAATGTTTCGCTGCAACATTAAGTACTCAATGGGGCACACGGTCGCTGGAGCAGCTATGCGAACTGTCCTTTAGAAGTTGCCAGTAGGAAGCTGGAGGCATCTAGGGCTTTAGGAGCGTTGCAGATCTATAGCATATCTGTGCTACGTCCAGCTAGCTTGGGCATTGGAAACAGCATAGCTATGCCAGTGTAATAGTCCATGAGTGCTGATTTACCGTGCTAACTCCCCAGAGAGCCCACTTCTGTTTCTATACACTATCACAGCCAGCAGTATAGATGGGTCCTTTTGGTATATTAGCCTCCTGGCAGACCTGGATCTAGTTACTGTCTGTCCTTCTTCAGGAGGTTTCTGTCCTTGGGTCTCCACAGTTCATTGTCTGCCTCCTTGCCAAGGCAAAGCTGAATGCAGAAGAGGGCCAGAAAATGTTGTACTAAACCCAGAAAAGCCTATTTGTCAGGGTCCTCACATGGGGAGGGAAGACAAGCAGCATAAAGCCGCTGTGCACGAGTTGCTTTGACCATGAAGCATCATTTTTAGGCATGAGTCATGCAGTCATCACCCAAACACGAAAACCACTTGTATTCTTCCTAAACACAGACACGCTGTGATGAGACAGCTGATTGTCCTTGCTGACACTGTGGTTTTGGCCTTATTTTCTTTCTCACGTGTATTTTTGCTATTTCATAATATTACAAGTGATTCTTCCACAGCACTCCCGACTGCTTGCAAATACTGCGCTGTGCGTGACTCTGAGGGTAAAAGGCTGCCGATCAGCAGCCTCTTGCAAATATTAATTGGATCTTTTTCAGCTTCTAGCAATGGCAGTGAAAGAACTGTATTAGGGACTCTTCCTTCGAGATTTTAACGAGCCAGTTTTTAATCTGACCTAACAAGTCCCTTTGCCCTTCAAGGCCTAATTCAAAATCTATACAATATAATAAATATAAAAAGATGCATTAAGCAGGTAATATCTGACTAGAATGAAACTGAATACTTACTGCTGCAAAAAGAAAGGCACTTGACAGGTCATTTCGGTATTCCCCTTAGTACTCCGTTTTTCTTCTGTTGGGATAAATGCTTATTCCCACACAGATCATCATCATCTCCTTAAGGAGAAATGGTAACAGTGCTAATAATCCCACATTTACAACCGCTCAGCATGACTCCTACATCATATATTCAGCTTTGTGATCACTTTATGATCAAGGGGAACAGAAAGGTGCAAAGGGTATTGGAAAAAAAATAAGAGTATCTATCTAGGTCCTCACCTCTCTAGTGTCCAAGTACCTTGTAATCATTAATGGATTTGCCTTCATAACTTATTAGGTAGGAAAAAGATGGTTCGTTTTATAAATGATGGTGTGAAACAAGGGGTGAATTTAATGATTTAGCCAAAGTGGTGCAGGAAGTCAGAGTCTCAGTCTGGAAGAGAATTCGAATGTATCAAAACATAGCAACCTAATGACGAAGCCATCCTTTAGGACTCACAGTAACAAATTTATAGCCGTTCTGCGGAGTTATAATCGTATCTTTTTGAGGATATATGCCAGTAGATCTGAAAGTTGTTCCCAGCTAGAAAAATCCTTTTTAATGTAATATTTATGAGTGATATGTATTTGTGAAACATCACAAAGAAAACTCTTCAGTTTGGGTTATTTAAAAAGAAACCCCCACAAATAACTGCTTTGATGAAGTATTTAAGGATCATTTTATTTTTATAAATACACAGAAAATTCAGAGCATCTAGAAGCTAAAATATTCCTTTTAATACAGTCCTTTAATATAAAATTCTATCAGTCTTACAGAATCTACGCTGCACTTTTCATTAGTAATGAATAAAATAGAGCTTTTGACTTTGCTTTCAGTGCAAGTATGTTCAAGCCTATTACGTAAAAATAAAATCTCAAAGCTTGCCTTAATTAAGCCAAAATTTTCATACATTTATGTAACAAATGCTGATTGTTCTTATAACCAAAAAAAAAAAAAAAACCAGCACGTTTTCAGGTGCATGAGCTCTGTAGTTTGCTGAACCTGAAAACCACTTTTTAATGATACGCCTTCGTTTTTTCTTCCCAGCTGATACATTAAAAGATGTTACCCTTCTCAGCGAACTTTGTCTGTCATATTCCCGTACCATCACAGTGACAGCAATGCTGCTGCCATGTGGAAGGGATTATCCTCCACAGAGTGCTTCTCATGTTTCTTGTGCTTATCAAAATGGGTCCCCTGCCATGGTTAGGGGGACGAGAAGAGAGGGAAGATGTCCTTATTATAGTCATAAAACTAACATTAGGTAATTCATGATGATTTTAAATATCGCGAGCTGCTGCTGGTCACCTCATGGAGCCTATTGCAGCAGAATTTGGCTAGCTCGTTATTTATTGCAGGAGGAAAAGGGAATTCAACTTTTACCCATGTTTTTATGACATGCTGGATACTCCATTTATGCGGCTATCTAAGGGCAAACACTTTAACCCCTTGAGATCTGCTAATCAGGAGCACCAGCTGTTAAGTGCCAGCGTGCATCCTGCATTGGTGCCTGCGGGGAGAGAAAGGGTCGCAAAGGATATGACCCTAAACTTCAGAAACCGCTTCTCTCCTTGGGGGCAAAATATAATTCAGCTTGCATCTTCTCTTGTTTTCCTTTAGTTTATCCAGTTAATGTTCCTGATGTGGGTTGTTGGGCACTCACTGTGAATGCTTCAAGCCTTTAGGAAGGTGATAGTTAATTACTGAAGTTAAAATCTGCCTTGCAGTGGGGTGGAAGTGCTTTTGGAGGTATTTACTCAGCTAGCTCACTGAGCTGCTAAGGGCAGGGGGAAGGCTAGTAGTATCTGGCTCAGTGAATTACTGCAAATGCATGTTCTGTTTAAAAAAAACCAACCCTGCACATTGCACAGTCATTTTTCACAATGCTGCTGGTACAACATTAGCTCAGTCTCACACTAAGTTACGTTTTTACGTTTATTTAAAAGAAGCAATGAAATCCATTGTGAAAAAGGAACCTGTCACAAATACGAACCAAATTTATTCCCTGCAGAGTAAAATACAGTCAAAAGGTGAAAAGGCAATTCTTTATTCTTTAAATGCTTCCTTTTTTATCCCACTCTTTATTTTCCGAAACCAGTAGCACTGTTAAGCAGATATGTATTGGTGGGGAGAAAAGATAGAAAATATTGCCTTTTTGATGCATTTTGTGTTCTCTTTTCCAATTGTCAGTGCTCTCCAGCCTAGTATTTTTAGCCCTTCCTCTAGATTATTTGTTGTATGACAATAAATTGATATCTCCATCTATTACTGGACTTCATCGTTTGGTAGCCTGAGCAAAAGACTTCCAATAACAGGATAGCCTTGGAATCAGAGGGTCAAGTTCTTCCAGCTTGTACTCTAAACCACTGCATCAAATTTAGTTTGTACGTGGGCTTTCCAGATAAGCAATGTTTAAAATATCTTAGCAGTGTGTGGATATTTCAGGGCCATCTCAGTAAGAGCATGATTTGACCCTAATGTCCTTAGATGCAATATCTCTCTCTCCCAATGGCATGTAACATATGCTGTATGTTTTGTCACCTGAAATGGCTCCAAAGCATAAGTCAAGTGTTATTGGGTACTATAGAACGTTATGCCATACTGCTGTACTCTCAGATTAAAGAGAAAGCCTCAGCGTGGCGAAGAAGGTGTTGGATTTGTGTCAGACTCCAACAAAATAATTCCAAAGAGAGTGGGAAGCTCACACTGCAGTTAAACACTGAGCTCCTCTCACCTGTGAATGCAGGCTGGGTTCAGACCTCCCTTTGTGCCTTAAAAATCTCTTCCTTTGTCCGTCTCTGTCACCGGAGAACTTTCTACAGGCTATCGCACACATCAGTGGAAGTGAGCTGAATTTACATAATATAACAGCAATCTAGCGTAAGTTTGAATAGAAAAAAAGCCCTCATCACAAAATGAGATTTAATAGTGGACTAGCAATATATATTTAAAGTCATTTGTTTTAGGCACAATACGGGATTAGATGCAGAACATGTAGTGGTGGATGCGGGGGAGGCAGAGAGGTTTGCTCATGGAGAGAGAAAACAAGTCATGCTGGCTTTATCCTATGCCATTGATTTCATCCTTTTTTCTGTGAATTTTCTTCTTCCAAGATATTTTGCTTCCAAAACAGCTGCCCAACCCTAAGTTTTGTTGATCAGCCTCTCCAGGCACTTAGGTAGTTCCCATCACCATAGTATCAGAGGCATTCAGAAATGGAGAAAAGGAGGTAGCAAACCAATCTCTGCCTCTGCTTCACCTTGCCTCTAACCCCCTGGCCTCTGACCAAGACACGGGCTTTGGGCAAAATCATACTTTGCTCTCCTTTTCCTTTTAATTACCTATGGCTGAGGACATCAGAAGTGCTTGTGGGTGATGTGCCGATCACAACCTATGGGCGGGGGGACACTGATCAGTAAAAACTGATGTTTCAGGGAGTTCTACTGACAAAACCCTTCAAAAGAAGCTTCCCATTAAGCGCACTGGCCCACTAGGACTATTGTTATGTTCCAGTGCAAGCATATGCTTTGGTGTTTTGCTAAATCAGTATTTTCTAATCAGGTGTTCATGCTATTAGGCATGTCATTCTGTTAATGATGATAAAAAAGCAAGCATCAGTTCACTAGTAAATGCCTGCAATCTGCATCACAGAAATGGAGGAATTAACTCTTTCAAAGGTAGGCTCAGAAGCCCATCTGGCCATTAAAAAGTGTTATCAGGTCTTGTCATGAACCTTTTCCCTGCACCTAATATGTTACTGTGTTGGCTTGAGGCTAGAGTATTTTCAGGTAAAGGCCATCGCTGACTGGAGGGGGGACATACACGTTTGCAGCCGTGGGGAAGCCCACGTGGCACTCAAGCCTGCCAGCTCCACCGGGAGGATCTCCGGGTTCATCCTTGCAGCACACCTCGGAGGCTGGGTCAGGACTGTGGTTAACCTCATCCATGCATGTTGGTGACTTAAATTTTTCTCATATCTTAATTTCTGAAAGAGAGAATTCTTCTTACACTGAGCCAGGATGCTGCTGGGACATTTTAATTCCTGGTAGCCTAATGAGGCCACAAGTAAGGCTGTAAAGCGTGTACGGTACTCACACAACTCTGCTCCCATGGACATCTGTGGTGGAACAGGAAAATCCCACCTAATTGCACGTGCACGTGTGAGACTAAACACTGAATTGAGCTACCATGTTACACCAGTGCTGGGGTTTACAAAGGGTCTACCTTTACTGATGCTTTCCAGATGAACTGCCACTGCAAAACCTGCAACAGACTTAAGGTATAATTACTGTCACTGTTACCAGACTTTACAGCATATGTGGGTACGTATTGCTTTGCTCCGTTGTAAGGAGGTTTGGGTTGTTTTTATTTTAAAATAAAACTTTCTATTTTTTCCAAAGCTCATTCCTGTAAATTCCTGTACAATGCGGGGGTGGTGGTGGAGGAAGCAAAAGCCATACAATGCCCCAACCCATGGTAATTAGCAAAAATATCTGTCAGATACCTTTTCTAACTTGTCACTGTTACATTTACTGAATGAATTAATTCCATTTCTGATACAGCTGAAGAACATATTTTCATCGATATGAAGAACATATTGCAAATAAATTATCCTTGTAGAGCTGATGTTATTTTTAAATATCTTCTCCTATCTTCTATCAAAGGAAACAAAATTAAATCATTCGCTATTAGTTGCTTTTCTGAATTCTTTAAAAGATGGTGCTGAGTTATAAAGTTGAGTTGGGTAAATGAGGAGGTGCATGAAGTTTACATTGACATGAACCTAATTACAGTTAGGCTTAAGCCCTTAAATTACAAGAGTTGTAGGAAGCATTGGACCCAATCCTCCTAATCCAGTCCTGGGAACTAAACAAGTATATGTTCTAGATGTGCACAGGTTAGCTATTGCAGCAGCAATGCTTTAGGTGCGTGGCCCACAACTTAGACACCGAGACCCCTGTGAATAGTTGGGCAGATTTAAATGCCTCCAGAAGGAAGTCCCAAATTGGCACAGGCTGGGCCAGGAGATTCCTAGGGCCAGGCAACAGGAAATGGTTGTCAAATTGCACACCAAGGGGCCACGGTCATCTTCAGAGCACACCATTGAGTATCCTTTAAAACAGAGCAGATTTCAGGATTGTAGCCGATGCCTGTCCTTGACAAGCCATCTAATGATGAAAGTGTATGTACAAAAGAAGAGAGACCTGAGGTCAGCATCTTTCTAAGCTTCAGAAGCTATGGACCCACATCTGCCCTAGGAGAATGCATGGACAACCAGGGCAGTAGGGGACAGGGGAGCGGAGATGGGGCAGTTACACTTGGGCTAGGATGACCCTCTGCCCCTCTGCCTGATGCTTTGGCACGGTGTGATGTTCTTGCAAGATGCAGAAGAGGACGGATGCGAGAGCGCCAAACTCTGTAGTTAACTTCTCAGCTCAGAGGATTTCCAGCCAGGCTTCTACTCTTGGAGTTGATACAGGAGGGACCAAAATCCTGATTTGCTCTTAATCCCTTCAGAAAACATGTGTCAGGTTAGGGACTTAAGGAAAATGAAGAGGGTGGTCTTGAAACATCTTAAACTGGAGGAGGAAAAATTGAGGAGGAAATCAGCATCTCCTCATCCCCTTTGGTTGTCCAGGCTCTGGGTTATTGTAAGAAAGGTGAGAGGCACAAGGACTTGCTTTGCTCTCCACAGATCATGTCTGAAAAGAAAGCACCTCCATGTGCACTGGGGAAGGGAGCCAGTCCCACAGCAGTTAGGCTGTCCATGCCTATTTTCTGCATCCTGGTGCTGCCGATCACCACACAGCAGCAGTGGCCAGACACCCAAGGTATAACCTAAAGAAAATGCCGTAGATTTGCCGGCTGAAACGGTGATCACACAGCAAGATTGTCTGGCAGGTCCTGAACTAGGAGGCCACGGACAGGTTTTCTGGATCTCAGTTGCAGGTGACAAAAATTCAGCTAAATCTTGTTTTAACAACATAAACCTTTGCGTGATTCGGACCCTTAATTCAGTGCATACTCTTAGAAGTGACAAAGGGGCACTCGGTGGCATTGCCACGACGGACCCTTAGGTTCTGCCAAATATATTCTGCTCTAGGTACAGAGGCATTTTTAAGAATTTGTTTTTCTCTGGCTTTTCTGAATTAATGTTAATAAAAGCTGCCCCAACCTCTTATTTTTCTATATGAACACAAAAATTGCAGCTGCCTGCCAAGTCTGCTGAGAGATGGATGTAATAATTTTCAATTGGACTGTTAGCCCAAAGGGAACCCGATAGCAAGAGATTGACAGATGCAGCATGGATTATCTTGTGCTCTGAACTCAGCCCAATTTGTGGTTTGTTGCAGGTGCTAAAGAGATTGATATTGCTGCTACCCTGGAGCACTTGAGGGACCAGAGACCAGGCATGGTCCAGACAAAGGTACTGTCAATAAATCCACTGGGATTTTAAATACATTAAAGGTCTTTCACAGTAGTTGTTTTCATGACAGAAGAGAGAGGGTATGACCTAATTTAACGCAGGTCGCTTGCTGATTACTCTGTTTGGCTCCCTACCAACTGAGGTTTATTTATGCTGAAGATTTATCTAGGCTACTTTCTTTGGTGTTTACTGTTCTTTCTTGTAACATCTCCAACATCTATCTTGATTACCATATATGAAGGGCAGTCAAGACAACAATCTATAGCCTACTAAAGAAAATGTGCATTTGAAAGCATGTTCTCGCTTTCATCCTGAAATATGGATTATTTTCTTAGAGTGTCTGTGCTTAACTGTGCAACTAATATTTTTTAAAAGCTTCAACTCATTAAAGAGAATGTAACTAACTGCTGCATTTGATTTTTTTCCTGAAAAAAAAAGTTTTGAATTAAAGGAAATACAGTTTTGTAGAAAATCAAGTCATTTTTAGTATCTTTGAATGGAAGAGCTTACATCATGCCTAAAGCCATGTCCTTTATGGATGTAGCATGGTAACTATATTTGTACCCTTTGGTGAGGTGAACATCTTACTCTATAATTCCTGTCAGTGGTAATAGTTTTGACATTTTTCCACGATGTAAAACTTTAAAAGATAGCTGATGGTGTGATTGTAGTCCCTTAAATTAAAAATGAAAGTTTCTGTTAACAACAGTTCCAGTGATGTATGGAATGATATTTTGGGGTATTTGCTGCAAGTTAAGAGCTGCAAATATGACAATAAAGAAACTCATTCAGGGCATGGAGACCAAATAAACCTGTATATGACATTGTAAAATATTGAATGAGAGTTATAGCCCTAAACTGAGTAACAAGAGCAATGTGACAGCACTCTGTCTTGGCCAGGCTGGAACTGATAGCAAAGCCTGCAGCATTCGGGGAGCTGAAATGGCTGAGGGACAAAGGTGAAATAAATGCATGTTGCAGGAATCATCGGTTCATAACTTTTCTTGAATCTCTTCCTAATCATTTTATCTTCCCATTAATACTAGGAGAAGTGGTGCTGGAGAACAGTTGGGGGGATGTTCATTATTATTTACCAATTAAGTAAGTGCATGAAAAATTAAGATGAGCCAGTCAAGGCTAACTAATCTTTATCTGCAAGTAAGACATAAAATTGCACAAATCTTTCTTCTGCTTTGATTATTCAGACCGGCAAAAAACAATCATATAGCACACAGTATCCAATGTCACATATATTTACTGTGAGGGAAGATGCAAGTCCTGAACTACTCTGTAAATGCATCCAAAATATATGGTAGCTCTGTAGAAATATAGAGCTCAGATTCCAGTTTCCCTCTCAGGGCAGAGAAATTACAGCTCGTTGCCTTCAACAAAAGAAAAAACATAGCTCCAGAACCAAAGAATGAGGTTATGTGAACAACTTGTCTTACTTAGCTCAGAAATAGTTACCCGAGTCCCATGAAAATCTCACTCAAGATGTGTTTTTCCCCTCCCAACATTCATCTGGTAGAGCTCCAGAAAAGAAATGTGCCCTGTGTTTTCATCCAGGATGAAAAATTTTCTCAGGATATTGCTTATCTCTCCTCTTGCTCCTTCTTCCATCATTGTCATTTTCTCAAAACCACCCAAATCACTTATTCAAGCTAATGTCTTGCAAATTATAAATATCTGGTTACATGCTAGCAATGCACGATCCCCAGAGAATTTTTCTGATGGATTTAAACAAACCCCTGTGCTTTCCCAACTGAATACAAATGAGGAATATTAGACTCTTGGAGTAATTTAAAACAATGGATTAAAAGTCAGGTTAGAAATGCCAATTACAGAATATCCCTAGGCAAAATAAACACCAACTTACTTCAGCAATGTTATTGTGTTTCCAGCAGGCAGCGCTCCACATTTTCAATGAGCATGTGAAAGATTTGTTTGCAATATTTTGTCTTCTGGAAGGGATCTTTAATTCAAAAGCACTGTATATAATAAATGGTAATGAAATTATCATAACGACATTCTGCATTTCTGAGAAGCATAATAGAGGGTTTGTGGTTTGGGGTATTTTTTTTGCAGGAGAATCATAAAACAGAATTGATATGCCACATGTGAGAGGAAAAAGTAACGACGGAGGAAGCGTATTCTCTGTGACGGGAAAAAGATATATTTCCTTTTTTTCTCTCTCCTTCTATATCTTTCCTCTCCCAATCTGTAATATTTAGCTAAGGTTCTTTATTGTGTCATATTTGCTACATGAACTCAGTTTGTTTTCCTGGGAATTTTTATTTGTAGACTTAATGAAACATAGCTTATTTTTTACGAAATACATTCTTGTCACCCGTGCATTACAGGTGGACTGACACCACAAAATGCCTGTCCAGCTCTGTTTTCTAGGCAAAGCTAGATGTTAAAATTCATCTCCAGTCAATCTTGTATATGCGAACAGCATACGTGAATGACAGCGTAGCTGTACAAAACAACAAACTGAGCTCCTTTAAAAATTCCTGAAATTCATTTGCTCTAACTGTGGTCGTTCTCATGGAAAGGTGCGGAAGGTGTGTAAAGGCTTTTCTTTGGCGGGTGGTGATGCGCATCAGTGGAAGCTGCACTATCTGCATTTCGCCTGTGCGCATTATGCAGAAGGAAGGAGGGGGAAGAGCTCAGCTGCGCCGTCCCAGAAGGACCACGTCCTCACACATCCCATGTGTCTGCTCTACTCTCCCCTTTACTGCAGTGTTTCACAGTCAGTTTTGAGCTCTGGCTGTAAAGATTATGCTTTGTAAGTTGTTTTGCCTCAGTAATTTCGGGTCACGCCTAATGTTAGCTGGTGGTCTCCGCTGAACTTGTCTCCAAAATCCATATCTGAACTTTGGAGGTCACGTTGATCAGTCCACGGTCCTTGGGCGAGGCAGACGCTTTTCCGCAGGCGGTGCAACGATGCTCTGTGCTCACATGAGGGGTACCCCTCTGTGAGGGGTAAAGGCACTCGCAGGTCAGATGGTCTCCAGCCTGACAGATCTTCACAGTAAGGTGAGCACATCTCGGACCAACAATGCTAAAGGGCAGATTTGCTCAGTGAATAACTTTAGAGTAATATAAGTTATTTTCAGCAATGGAACTAATATTAAAGTATTGTAGTCCCCGATCTTACAAGCTTTTCTGACTGTGAAATACTCAGATGAAGAGCACGTTAGGTAGCCTCATTACCATGGGCAGCTTCCCTTCTTCCGAACTGACGCCCACGTCTTGGAAGAGTCATCTGCACATCTCTGAAACTTGGCTGCATCACTGTGTCAACCCTGCCGTGCTCAGATCAGCCTCTTCTGTTGCTGTGCTCCCCGTGCTCCAAGGACTGGCAGCGACGGGGACCAGCTGTCCCGCTCACATCTGAGCGTCAGCACCCGGGAGCACCCGCTTTGCCCCTCTCCCGCCAGCCCCGGCACGAGGGTCGCCCACCCGTCCCAGGCTGCTGCCCGGGTCTCTCACCTCGCAGGGCTGCATCCGCGCGGCCCTGCAGCTGCCGGCTCTTCCTCCCAAGGCTCTTTTGCCCGGAGGTGAGCACTTCTCATGCATCAGCCCAAATTTCCTGAAGCTTCTTGAGCGGGTACAAGCACCCGGTTCGGTTCTGGCACGGCATGTCCAGATGAATGCCCTCTGCTTCCGCTGCCCTCCACCCATTCAGTGTGCTCCGGTTAAAATATAACTGCTGCTCCTGGGTGGCCGCCAGCATTTCCAGGCTTTTCTTTAATTGCGGAGACCTTGGGGAGTGTGGGGAGGCATAGGCAGACATATACACCATTTTCTGTGCCTAATGAGGATGAGTCCTACTCTTTAGGGTGAATTAATGTCTGATTAAAAACTGTTGGCTGCAGTCCAGAAAATGTACAAGGATGCCACTTTGACAGCACCAAGCAGACAGCAAAATTCTTGAATGTCAGTGTCTCTGAGAAATTATTCTGAGTTTTGTTTTTCTTTTTCTGCTCAGGAGCTGTGCCCATCATTGCTTCTCTCTGAGGCATCTCCACATGGGAGATGACTGTGCAGGGGGGTAAGACAAGGCAGAGAAGACTGGCACTGAAGTGCAGGCATTAGAAGTCAGCTGTCTTTCTGAACTACGAGTTGTACATCTGTAGTTTGTTCTTTCATCCTTCCTGCAGATTTCTGCAGTAAAGTGAAACACTTGGAAAACGAATGCTATTAGTCCAGTAATCACCTCTGGGGGCTGGCTGTGTTCTGCAGCCATCCGCCACTGCTGCGTACATACTGCAGCCATCCCGCACTGCCCCTGGCAGGGCAAACCGAGGGGCTGAAGGTACCTCCCAGACCACCAGTTTCCTAACTGGAGACACAGCTAGTATCCCAGCAGTGACCTCAGGATACTTTGCAGGGTGCATCTCAGACCTCCATTCTCAAAGTTGGTTCTTCAACGGCTCTTGATCCTGGCTGGCTTAAACCACTGCAGTACTTCTAGAAAATCCAGGAACTTCCCCACAGTCCTTGTCTGGTGTCCTTGATTTGCCTATATTCTGAGTAAACTTCTCACATTTCTTTTTTCATCTGAAAAGTTGCAAACACCAAATCATCCTGTCGGATATTTCAGTAAGCTAAATTTCTGAGAAAAATTACTTGCTTAGAAAATCTAACACCTGTTAACCTTGAGGAAGTAAAGCTCCTTTGTCCTTCTGTAGGACTACACAGTTCAGGAGTGCGTTAGGGTTGCACTTAGAAGAGGTGGCCATTCATGGCTGTGTCCTTCGTACCTCTGCCAACGCAGCGCAGAAGCCTGTTAGTAATTTTGGGTTTATGCTTACAGTAAATTAATAGCAGAGAAAAGCTTTCCCAAGTGTTTCTTAAATAGGGGTGGTCTAAACATCGTTGGGTAATTTGTGGGTGCAGAAAGGCTGTTAAAAAGGGAGGCTGAAAAAGAACAATAAGAGGTAAACCAAAAAGCAGATATTGTTCTATATAATAGATGGAAGGTGAGGAGATTCTAGCTGATTTCAACTAGAAGCAGTCCTGAGAAAAGCCAAAGGCTCTGCTTTGCAGCATCTCACCTATTTCATATCTCAATTATGTTAACGAGTTTCCATCTCTGTGTCAGAAGGAAATGGCTGATGATCAACTACTCCCAAACGCTTCTGACCACACAATTGCAATACATCATTTTGTCCCAATAGCTTAGTTTCAGCTACGAACATTTTTCTCCATTAAAATGACTCCGGCTTCAAGATGCTGTCAAACATGTCATATGGCATCAATAATCCCAGAACATTTTGTTCCTTTCCGTTGCAGCGTACAGTTCATCCTGCATATTCATATTTTTAACAATGTCTTGAGGATGCTCGGCTGCAGAACAGTGCACCAGGCTTTTGGAAAGTGTTTTGTTTTATTATTCAGAGTATGCGTTTGTTCTCTCTGCAGGAGCAGTTTGAGTTTGCTTTGACAGCGGTTGCAGAGGAAGTGAATGCAATACTCAAGGCACTTCCCCAGTGAGCGGCTCAGTCTCCTGAAGGTTCCCGCAGGATCCGTCCCTCGTTTTCCTCATCCTCAGTCCCTGTGAATGTTCTTGGAAACCGTGACCTGACCTTAACTGTGCATCTTCTGTTGTAACCACATAGTGATAGGGTCCTTACAAACTCCTTTAGCTGGTAAAAGTTCAACAGTTAAAATGTGTATTCTGTTTTGGGGGGTTTTAAACAAATTTTTAAAAGTACATTGAAGCCTCGGATTAAGTGACAGAACAATCCATCTAATTCCTTTCACATCCTCGAAGCCCTGAATGTCACACTTTGAAAGCACACATTCATGTTCTTAATAGCAAATATACAGTATTGTGGGTAATTAGTGCAGTCAGTATAGTCTCAGAAAACAGTGTTCTGTTCTATTTTGTACCTTCCACAAGGCTGAATAAGCGGGGGGGGGCCTCAAGAGGATGGTGATTTTTCCTATACAATGCCAAGCAAGAGCATGAAACGGTGCTGAGGGTGTGAGTAAACGCAAGTCCAGGCTCTGGCAAAGAGCTTGCACCTTCTCCTGCTGGGCTTTGGCAAGCAAATGTTTTCTTAACTGTTGTTTACTTTTCAGCTTTGTGCCATGAATGGAAGAAAATCTGAACTCTAAGTAAATAGGCCTGCACAGTTGTTGCAACTGGGGAGAACAAGTTGGTCACATTAATGGGTACCCGGGGGATAACGAGCGTAACATCTCTGACCGTGTACCTACACTGGCAGCGCGGAAACGGAGAGCGTAGACTCACCTCAGGTGATGGGGAAGGGCCCTGGCAGCACTCAGGTACATGCCCAGAGCTGTTATGGAAACAGATTGTGGGGTTTATGGGATTACTGAGGAAGAAAATGGGACTCTCCTCTTTATATTTTTGCATTTCCCTCTGTAAACCTGTGCTGTGCCGTCCTTTTTAGCCAGGAAAATATATTTCTGTAAAAGCCTGGCTGAAGGAGAAATCTCCAGTCTGCATTTTATGATTCTCATCGACTTTGGCTGATCCAGACATTGGTTGCACCTTTCTGCAGAGGCTCTGCTCGCTCCTTGTTCTGAATGATCCTGATTTTAACTAACCATTAAGGGATAAAGAAGCACACAGGCTGAATTTCAGAGATTCTTGTGTTCTCAAAATCCTAATGCCTACTGTTGCAAAGTAATGCTAAAATATGTCTGTAAATGGTTTGGTTATGCAATCTTGCTTATGTGAAATCACAGGTTTAGTTGTGGTACTCTTCTGAAGGAATTTAAATTATTGATAGAATATCCGGTATGTTTGAATGAAGGGCCTGAGAGGAAAATTATCAAAGGTATTTAAGTGATCTAGGCTCTTAATTTCATTTTCAGAAGTGAATGCTTGGATGCTTTTTCATATGTTATCCTACATCTCCGTGACTTAAGAATTTTGGGGTGCTTTTTTCCAAGATCTTAACAGTGTTGTACGCTTGAAACCATATTAGGCTAATCGTATGACTTCAGCACTGGAAAATATATCATTGAATTTAATTTGGGAAGGGGAAGCTTTTATAAACTTCTAATCAGTGAAATGTTAAAGAGAACAATATCACAGAGTTTTGCTGGCACAAAGGTAACAGGCAGCTATCAAAATCAACCATGTTGCAATTTTGTGTTGTAGGTGTGGATATTGGTGATTTCTTCTTTTTAGCAATTAAAGACTTATTTAAAAAAAAAAGCAGAAGGCTTGTTACTTTTCGCCATACATTTTTGTATGCTTTACTTGGTATATGCTGTTGCTTAATTTGTGCATCCCATTACTATGGCAGTACAGAGCAGTTACTGCAGATGCCATCATCCCCTTAAGTACACATACTGTACATTAAGCCACATGTTTATTTTATGGCCTAAGCATTTTAGAGCTTTCCTAGCAATAACTAAAAAAACTAATGGAGTATGAATGAGAAAATTGCCTTTTTCATTTGATAATTTAGGTTTAACAGGATTCTTTTATTACTTTAGCTAACACAAAATTGCAGATCAGGGCAGATGAGATCAGTTTGAGCAGTATCAGCAAGTGTTTGAAGTAGATTTACTGTGAGCCATGTACTGCAGCTTTCTGAAAATACAGGTAGTTATATCCAAGCAAACTGTCCAAAGAATCAAAATTAGGGCATCCTAAGCCAAGCCCTCCGATTATCAGGTAGAATTATTGCCCCGTGCAAGATGCTCTGCCATTACCCACTGCCAATGGGATAATGGGTTTTTAGCACAGATTTCTGCCCTGGGATTCATTAGCGTTCGCCTTCTGACTGTCCCTGTGCATACCACAAACATGGCTGACGAGCCTTTCGTTCGTTTGCACTTCAGGAATATTTTTTAATTGTTCTTTTGCAAATATTTGCATTTCATAATAGCAATTTCAGGGTGATCCCTATTAATTCACAAGCAGCTGAGTGTAGGACTTAAATATTGGTCTTCATGCTTCGGAGTTTATTTAGCGTAGATTAGAGGGCATTAATCTTCCCCAAGGCTAATGGGGCAGGGATGTATTGTTTTATTCATACTTGTAGACCAGTTTACACAACAGAAAGATGCAGTCTTACACAGAGGGTTGGAGTATCTCCCGCTGAATGTCATTGACAATCCTGTTATTTCAGCCATGTTTTGTACAGTTCTTCCACAAAAAGGTGCCAGGCTTACTCTGTTGACTGTAAACTATCACACAGAGTATTTCATCTGTGCAGGTAGCATACTGTTCACACCTCTCAATAAATGCCCTGCTTCTGGGGGTGATAATCTGCTGCAGGGTCTATTAGTGAAACGCAGGTTTCAGTTGCACCAGGGCGATCCGGAGGGGTTTGACAATCCATTTCCCGGGAAGATGCCAAAGCCATGGATGAAGCCACAGAGATGGATTTCTCATGCAGAGCAGGTATCTCTTTACCCTTTTCACTGCAGTTAGCTTAACCCTTGTGATTTGGCAAAGGATGTTGTTCAGGCCGTCCCCAGCCACTTGCGCTGGATGTGGGACCTGCCCCGTGTTCGCTGGCAGGTTGAGTTGAGCTTCTTCCTGGAAGCCAGGATCACCTGAGAGCCCAGAGTCAAATGAGACCCACGGTCCTTCCCTGTTCAATATCCTGCTTGATCTTTAGTAAACTGATTGCGATTGAAGCTTGGGCTGGTGCCTGACGTGTGGCCGTAAACAGCATGTATTTAATATTGACCATCCTCGTGTTCTTGATAAAGACAAATTGAATCTCCAGGTGCTGTTTGTGCGGTTGAATCTTTAAATGACATTTAAGGGGGGGAGCTGCAGGAGGGCAATTTAACCCCAGTGCTCACAGTTTCCTTCCTCGCTGGTCAAAGCCTGTGGCAGAGGGAGAAAACCCTGTTTTCCCACAGGCATGGCAGCGAGCGTGGCTGCTGGCCCCGAGCAGGACAGTGACCTGGCCAGACCCCACACTTAGGTAGTCACAGTGCGTGCAGATATGAGGGGCGGAGAGGTGGTTGTCACCGGCATTGATAGTTCCTAGGAGTAACAGCACAGTTGCTCTCTCCAGCCTTCGCCCTTCCCATGACATGGGCTGGCATTTAGCAGGATGGAAGGGCCGGACAGCACCGTTCCCCAAAGCCCAGATCCTTGAGGTTCAGCCCTAGCCACAGGGAAAACAGTGTGGGGTTTGCTGTTGGCTTCACGTGTTTCAGGTGTGAGCTCTAACCATTGCTCTTGACCATCATCTGTGGGACCTGGTGCAGCCCAGGTAACATCCAGTGGAAGTCCTTGGCAATTGTGAGGGCCAAGAATGAATTTCAGCAGAAAATCCCATATCCAAATCTCAATTCAGTAGCAAAACAAGCAAGATTATTTTTATAGATGCTACTAAACGTTTAAAACATTTTAAAATATTTTTTAAATCTACACCAATGACTAAACCTTGTTCCTGTCTCTAGCATGCATGCAGAACCAACCTCCATCCATCCCCAGGGAATGACAGCTATAGTACCTGTAAGGAGTTCATGCTTTATTAGTCAAGTGGAACATTAATAAAACCCAGCCCAGTTAATAATTTCCAGAATAGTCATTAATTAAAAAAACTGTTTATTGGAATGGAAAACAAGTGTTTGATTAGCTTTGTTACAGAACAATAGCTCTCCTAATTTTTATTCTGCCTATTTTATTCTTTGTTTAGAAAATTCTCTTAGGAAGCAGTTGAGATAATTCGCTTTTTAAAACTGTACAGTTTCTATGGTTTTGCTTTTTAAATGAGAGTACACTTTGTAGATTTGATTATTATATTTTTCTGTTGAGATTACATTGGGCATTACAAAAGCATTCCCCACCACAGTGAAAAGAAAGCTATCCTGTTGGTTTATTGTAAAAGAAAAAAAATAATTAAAACAAAATTGCAGAGCTCTGGCATACTCAATCCAATTAGAGCATGACTCTTTACTACTCTTCATTTACCACATTAGAAATAAAATAAAGTTACACCAGCAAGATTTCATTTGAAGCTGTTCTTGCATGCTGTTTGTACTGTATTTGATGGCATAATATTGCTTTGTTTACAACTTTTTCTTTCTTGTCATTCTATTGTATTCTTTATATGTATATAGTTTAAAAAAATATACAAAGTATTTTGTTCTACCTCTGTAAAAATCATATTTGTGAATAAAGTCACGTTGTCCGTGGAGTATGGTATTGTGCATACAGCATTAAGAGCTGGTGCTTTGCTTTATTTGGGGGTGGGAGCGGTACCTCCGTCCGTTGCTGGAGAGCTGGGTTCTGCATATCCGAGGTGGGGCCGCGGGGCTGACGGGCACAAACGGCCTGCTGAGGGCTTAGAGCCGCGCGCTGAATCTGCTCTGAGCAGCAGAGATTGCAGCCACCCCTGGCTTGGGCGCGTGGCCTGTAATATTGCAGCTTCCAACATTCTGATCAAGGCAGACCCCTGCGTTCAGACCAGAAAGTGAAGCGGGCAAAAAAAATGACTAAATTACAGCGACCCTCCTTGTACAACCGGGCAGTGAAAAAATTTGGCCTATAGTGTGTGTCACGGAGTGTACAAGTTAACAAACGGAATAAATTATACCCTCTTTCAGGAAAATTAAAGGCGGGAAAATGTTTTTGGGGAGGGAAGGCTGGTGGATCAGAGCATCACATAATGGGTGGTACGGGCTGCCCAAGGATTCATAGTTTTAAAATAGTAGCAGGATTCACAGAAGGATTTGAATGGGTAATGGGAAATAGTCACGGTTATATTAAATAAGGTTAAGAGGAATAAAGTCTAAGGTTCCCACATAAGCACAGCATAAAATAACCGGTCTTTTCCCTGGGGGATAGGAAGTAATTTTCCCATAAGCACTGTCCGTTATATGAAGGTTTGCATCTTTCCATGAAATATCTATTGTTAACTGTTATCAGACGCAGTCTTTAGGATTAGACAGCCCTGGTATGGCAATTTTCATGGTCCTGTGTTGTGTGTTAAAATTTCACTTGTGTTTTGAAGAAGACTTAAAATAGTTTGTCACTCACCTGGAAATAACTAGAAAAGTGTAAATAGAAAGGTAGAAACTGTCCTGGTCCAGCTCGCTCCCTTCCCATCAGAAGAATCACATTTTACATTCTTTAACCTTGTTTGTGTAGTTGCGTGTTTTAATATCTATGCCTTTCTCGGTGTAAGAAGGTGACTTTCATCTTGGAAGCAAAATATATGCACCATTATAGCTATTTTCCTGGTGGTGTAATTTAGGAGGTCTTTCATCTCCAAGATAGCTTTCTGAAGCCTCTGGTAACATCAGATGGAGGACAAAGAGAGAAATACCTTTAACTATATAACTACTGGAGCATTATGTATCCTCTAGGCAAACACGAAAGCCATCAGTTGCGCATACATTGATTCACGCAGCCAGCGCTTGCTTTTGCTTCGTGCCACACGGACGCACGCAGCCTTGCCCTCTCCGGTGCTCTGACTGTAGGTAGTGTCTCAGCTGCTGCCAAGGGCATTACTTTGTTTGCTGCTGTTATTCTTGGGTTTGTGTTTATGGCTCTAGCTCGTTAACAGTACGGCAGACCGGGTATTGGCTTCTGGTAGGGCTCTGGAAAGAGCTGGGTTTGAGTATCAGCCTGGAGCAGCCCCAGCACCCCTGAATACTCGTGTCGCACAGCCCACGCTCTGCTAACACACCTCCGCTGAGCCTGAGCTGTTCACGCTTTTGGGGAAGCAGGAGGACACAGCACTCGGCAAACTGGGGGAGAGGAGGAAAGAGCTGCCCGTCTCTTGCCCTGCTTGGTACCAGCGCGAAAGGGAGAGCCTTGCTCCTGCTCCCAGCTGAACTGCAGTCCCTCATACGGTATAAAAACCAGGAACTTTTCAAGTTGTACAAAGTTCCTCAGGGCTTTATTTTTAGGACTTGTTGTAAAACTTCAGTGCTGACGGGATTGGTATTTCTGTTTTGCATGCTGAACAAATACAAAGAACTACGCACCCACGGGGAAGGGTAACTGGTAGGCTGTTTATTCTTGGTTTAGTGATAGGACCGGCACATTGTGCGCTTGAAACAACTGAATCCTTGGGGAAATTCTTCTTCCTGCAGTGGAGTTAAGCCAAAAATTAATTTCTTCCCTTGAGAATGCACCAGTTATCGCCCACACGCAGGTAAATCAGCAATACAGAAAAAAGACTCTACATGGATGACCATCCTGGGAGATACAGACTTAAACTAAGTTTGGGGCTATGCAACTGACATAGTTGCCCTGCACCAGATTTTTCCCTGCAGGAGCTTTGGCCACAGTTCTCAAAGATACAGGAATGTCTTACTCCATTTCCAGCAGAGGTTAGAGGTAGGATTCATCTTAACCAACCTCTGAGTAGCTTCTGCATGGACATCTGCAGACGAGCAACTCATCATAAGCTTCCTCTGTAGTCAATGAAGGAAAATTTCAGGGTGTGATTTTTAGGGTGTGATTTTTCCGATCTGGTTTGGGTGTCTACCATAAGGTGAATCATCCTATTCACCCAATATCCTGAAACAGGGAGTTCCAAAGTTTAACTATGCATTGGGTAGAAAAGCATTTCCTTTTGAAACTGTAAACCTATTCCTTCATAACTGCATTGGAGCACTTGTGAGAGAAAGGGAAGTAATTTCTGATTTTGTAGACCATGACTTTATAGACATCCTTATCCTATTCCTCCTCCGTTTCCCTGTTCCACGCTGCAGAGTCATTTCTCCCCTTACAGATGTTGTCTCCTGCCTTTGATCACCTTGACGACCCCTCACCTTACCTTGTCCATTTCTGTTTTTACTAGGTGCGCTCTCAGGTGCACGGGGCCCCAGCTCCACTGTCACGTAGTGATGTTTTTCTCTTTTTTCTTTTCTTTGGAATTTCTAACACTCTGTTGCCCTCCTCCACTGCTGAGCACTGAGCTGCTGCTCGCAGACCACCCTCATTCACAGCAATACCAAACTTCCTTTTCTTCAGGGCAATAGCTCGCCCAGAGGTCATCATTATGTCTTTATTGTTAGGGATGTATTTCATGATGTGCATTACTTTATGTTTATCTTTAGTGATTTCATCTGCCATCTTCACACAGACACACGTTATCACAAGGTATCTCCATGACACTTCACAGTTACTTTTGGTTTTACGACTCTAGATAATATGTGTCACCCACACTCTGCCACCTCACTATCACCTCCTCCTTTTTCACATTCTTTATATTGGGGAATCACCACCACTGCAAAAACTCTCCTTTTCTTCCCAACTTGTTTCTTATCTTTTAACCACTCATTAATCCACAAAAGAACTTCCCCCTAATCCCATAGCAGCTCAGTTTCTGTAAGAACCTTTCATGAGACAGCCTTTGCCAAACACTTTTAGGAAAGCCAAATACACAATATCCAGTAAATCACCCACACCAGCACGCTCACTGATTCCTTCAAAGCCTCTTAGTAGGCTTTTGAGACATGACTTCCCGCTGCAAAAGCCACGTTGCTTCTCCCTGCCTCTTACGCCATCAGTTATGTAGGCTCTAGACACAAGGGGGTGGATGCAGCTTATAGAGTAAGACACCTACTAAAATAGCTTTGGTATCCTGTTGGAGTCAGTGGAGAGCTACTGAATGAACTTTAAAACGGAGCTCTGCAGCTCAGCTAGTGCAACCCCCCACTCAAGGCAGCACTTGGAGCACATTGCTCAGGGTCATTTCCAGACGAGTTTTGAGTATCTCCAGAGATGCAGATTCCTCTGGGTCCTCTTTGTGAAAAATGTCTTTTCAAGACCTAATTGAATTTTCCCTTGGTGCAGATTGATTGCTCATCAGCTCCCCAAAAGGAGACGCCTACACTTGGACAGCCAAATCCCTCTCTAGGCTCCACCACCGAGGTTGTTGTTTACTGTGGTAGACACTCAGGCATGTAGCACACATGGAGGCATTTATATTTAAGTGTCTTAACCCATGAGCTGACTCTCACCCTCTGGGCAGGATTCAGTGCTTGTTTGTAAGCGGTCGATGTCACTGCAGATGCTGTGGGTATCCTGCCTAGCCTCCAGCACTCATGCCAAATGGCTGAGGGGCTGAAGTCTTGTGTTTTGGTTGCCAGCCCTGTGCTGGTGGCTTACGTCTCCTGAGGAGCCTCAAATGACGTTGGGTGCCTAAATCCCACATCACGTGCCTACCAGTTGTATTCTGTAACTTCTACCAAGACACAAGGTATGGGAGAGAATTTCACAGGACAGTAGTTTCCCAAATAAAACCCACCACTCCCAAACTGGCAGCAGCTTTTGAAAACCCTCATTATGCCTATTTGAACATCCATCAGTATTGGATTCAAGGGAGAGCTATGACTTCAGCAGCAGACAGCATTGCTTGAGCATACGCCAAGCCCGGGCACGAGGTGCTGCGGTGACGGCAGCAGGGCACAACTGGAGAGGAGCTTTTATGCTGGGTAGCGCTTAATGGCTTTGTGTACCTCACAGCCGGTGACAGCGTTGTGTGGGAGCATAGGCACTGTTGCTTTCCAGCACAAGAGGGGAAAAAAAGGGAAAAGTGGCCAAAAACATGGTATTTAGACTTTTGAGTTCATGTAAAAAAACGAGTGAACA